>NW_028227276.1:7768187-7795687 GCF_978045245.1 Mus caroli
GAGAGGGACAAAGAAAGACAGAGAGAGAGACAGAGAGAGACAGACAGATACAGACAGAGACAGAAAAGAGACAAAGAGAGAGAGACTGAGAGAGACAGAGAAAGAAAGAGAGCGACAGAGAGAGACAGAGAGAGAGATACAGAGAGAGGAAGAGAGAGACAGAGAGAGACACAGAGAGAGACAGAGAGAGACACAGAGAGAGACAGAGAGAGACAGAGAGAGACACAGAGAGAGACAGAGAGAGACATAAAGAGAGGCAGAGAGAGACACAGAGAGAGAAAGAGAGAGACAGAGAGAGAGACAGAGAGAGACAGAGAGAGACAGAGAGAGTGACAGAGAGACAGAGAAAGACAGAGATAGAGAGCGAGATAAAGGGAGACACAGAGAGAGACAGAGATAGACAGAGAGATACAGAGAGAGAGAGACAGAGAGAGACAGAGAAAGACAGAGATAGAGAGCGAGACAAAGGGAGACACAGCAAGAGACAGAGCTAGACAGAGAGATACAGAGAGAGAGACAGAGAGAGACAGAGAGAGAGACAGAGAGACATAGAGAGAGACAGAGAGAGAGACAGAGATAGACAAAGAGAGACAGAGAGACATACAGAGAGAGATATAGAGAGAAAGAGAGAGAGACAGAGAGAGACAAAGAGAAACAGAGAGAGACAGAGAGAGACAGAAAGAGACAGAGAGAGACAGAAAGAGAAAGAGAGACATAGAGAGAGACAGAGAGAGACACAGAGAGAGGAAGAGAGAGACAGAGATAGGGATAGAGAGAGACATAATGAGAGACAGAGAGAGACAGAGAGAGAGTGAGAGAGACAGAAAGAGAGACAGAGAGACAGAGATACACAGAGAGAGAGTGAAATAGACTGAGTGAGACAGAAATAGAGACAGAGATAGAGACAGAGTGAGACAGAGAGATACACAGAGAGAGAAAGAGAGAGACAGAGAGAGAGACAGAGAGAGAGAGACAGAGAGAGACAGAAAGACAGACAGAGAGAAACAGAGGGAGACAGAGATAAAGAGCGAGACACAGGGAGACACAGAGTGAGAAAGAGCTAGACAGAAAGATACAGAGAGAGAGAGACAGAGAGAAACATAGAGAGAAAGAGAGACAGAGAGAGACAGGGAGAGACAGAGAGAGAGACAGAGAGAGACAGAGAGAGAGACAGAGAGAGACAGAGAGAGAGAAAGAGAGAGACAGAGACAAAGAGAGAGACAGAGAGTGAGACACAAATAGAGACAGAGAGAGACACAGAGAGAGACATAGAAAGACAGAGAGAGACAAAGAGAGAGAAACAGATAGAGACAGAGAGAGAGACAGAGAAACAGAAAGAGACAGAGAGAGACAGAGAGAGACAGAAAGAGACAGAGAGAGACAGAGAGAGACACAGAGAGAGACAGAGAGAGAGACAGAGACAAAGAGAGAGACAGAGAGTGAGACACAAATAGAGACAGAGAGAGACACAGAGAGAGACATGGAGAGACAGAGAGAGACAAAGAGAGAGAAACAGATAGAGACAGAGAGAGAGACAGAGAAACAGAAAGAGACAGAGAGAGACAGAGAGAGACACAGAGAGAGACAGAGAGAGAGACAGAGACAAAGAGAGAGACAGAGAGAGAGTGAGAGAGTCAGAAAGAGAGACAGAGAGAGTGAGATAGGGATATAGAGAGACAGAGAGAGAGACAGAGAGAGACATAGAGAGAGTGAGAGAGACAGAAAGTGAGAGAGTGAGACAGAGAGAGACAGTGATGGTGACAGAGAGAGACAGAGAGAGACATAGAGAGAGATAGAGAGAGACAGAAAGATAGACAGAGAGAGACAGAGACAAAGAAAGACACAGAGAGAGACAGAGAGATAAAGAGATACAGATAGAGAGACAGAAAGAGACAGAGAGAGACAGATAGAGTGACAGAGAGAGACAGAGAGAGACAGAGAGAGACAGAGAGAGAGAGAGACAAAGAGAGACAGAGAGAGAGACAAAGTGAGACATTGAAATAAAGAGAGAGACAATGAAAGACAGAGAGAGGGACAGAGAGAGACAGAGAGAGAGACAGACAGAGACAGAAAAGAGACAAAGAGAGAGACACAGAGAGACACAGAGAGAGGAAGAAATAGACAGAGAGAGAGTCAGAGACAAAGTGAGAGACAGAGAGAGAGTCAGAGAGAAAGAGAGAGACAGAGAGAGACAACGAGAGAGACAGAGAGAGACAGAGAGAGAGACAGAGAGAGACAGAGAGAGAGACAGAGAGAGACACAGAGAGAGACAGAGAGAGACACAGAGAGAGACAGAGAGAGACACAGAGAGAGACAGAGAGTGACATAGAGAGAGTGAGAGAGACATAAAGAGAGACAGAGAGAGACACAGAGAGACAAAGAGAGAGACAAAGAGAGAGACAGAGAGAGACAGATAGAGACAGAGAGAGACAGAGAGTGACAGAGAGAGACAGGGAAAGACAGAGATAGAGAGCGAGACAAAGCGAGACACAGAGAGAGACAGAGCTAGACAGAGAGATACAGAGAGAGAGACAGAGAGAGACAGGGAGACAGAGAGAAACAGAGAAAGACAGAGATAGAGAGCGAGACAAAGGGAGACACAGCGAGAGACAGAGCTAGACAGAGAGATACAGAGAGAGAGACAGCGAGAGACAGAGAGAGAGACAGAGAGAGAGAAAGAGAGAGACAGAGACACAGAGATTGACAGAGAGAGAGACACAGAGAGAGACAGAGAGAGAGACAGAGAGAGACACAGAGAGAGACAGGAGAGACAGAGGGAGACAGAGAAAGACAGAGATAGGGATAGAGAGAGACATAGCGAGAGACTGAGAGCGACGGAGAGAGACAGACAGAGACAGAGAGAGACAAAGAGAGAGACAGAGAGAGACACAGAGAGAGACAGAGAGAGACAGAGATAGGGATACAGAGAGACATAGAGAGAGACAGAGAGAGACAGAGAGAGAGTGAGAGAGACATAAAGAGAGACAGAGAGAGACACAGAGAAAGAGAAAGGCAAATAGAGAGACAGAGAGAGAGAGACAGAGAGAGACAGAGAGAGAGAGTGACAGAGAGAGACAGAGAGAGACAGAGATAGAGAGCGAGACAAAGGGAGACACAGAGAGAGGCAGAGCTAGACAGAGAGATACAGAGAGAGAGACAGAGAGAGACAGAGAGAGAGCAACAGAGAGACAGAGACACAGAGATTGACAGAGAGAGAGACACAGAGAGAGACAGAGAGAGAGAGAGAAAGAGAGACACAGAGAGAGACAGAGAGAGACAGAGATAGGGATATAAAGAGACATAGAGAGAGACAGAGAGCGATGGAGAGAGACAGATGAGAGAGACAGAGAGAGACAAAGAGAGCAGACAGAGACAGAGAGAGAGACGTAGAGAGACATAGAAATAGAGAGGGACAAAGAAAGACAGAGAGAGAGACAGAGAGAGACAGACAGATACAGACAGAGACAGAAAAGAGACAAAGAGAGAGAGACTGAGAGAGACAGAGAAAGAAAGAGGGCGACAGAGAGAGACAGAGAGAGAGATACAGAGAGAGGCAGAGAGATACAGAGAGAGAACAGAGAGAGAAACAGAGAGAGAGACAGAGAGAGAGACAGAGACAGAAAGAGACAGAGAGAGACAGAGAGAGACAGAAAGATACAGAGAGACATAGAGAGAGGAAGAGATAGACAGAGAGAGAGTCAGAGACAAAGAGAGAGACAGAGAGAGAGTCAGAGACAAAGAGAGAGACAGAGAGAGACAAAGAGAGAGACAGAGAGAGACAGAGAGAGACAGAGAGAGACACAGAGAGAGACAGAGAGAGACACAGAGAGAGACAGAGAGAGACAGAGAGAGACAGAGAGAGACAGAGAGAGACAGAGAGAGAGAGATTGACAGAGAGAGACAGAGAGAGACAGAGAGAGAGAGCGAGACAAAGGGAGACACAGAGAGAGACAGAGCTAGACAGAGAAATACAGAGAGAGAGACAGAGAGAGACAGAGAGACTGAGAGACAAAATTATACAGGGAGAGACAGAGAGAGAGACAGAGAGAGACAGAGATAGAGACAGAGAGAGACACAGAAAGAGACAGAGAGAGACAGAGAGAGAAATACAGAGAGAGATATAGTGAGACAGAGAGAGACACAGAGAGAGACAGAAAGAGACAGAGAGAGACAAAAATAGTAACAGAGAGAGACAGAGAGAGAGACAGAGAGAGACAGAGACAGAGGGAGAGAGAAAGAGACAGAGAGAGACAGAGAGAGACAGAGAGAGACAGAGAGAGACACAGAGAGAGACAGAGAAAGAGACAGAGAGACATAGAGAGAGACAGAGAGAGACAAAGAGAGACAGAGAGAGACATACAGAGATAGATATAGAGAGAAAGAGAGAGAGACAGAGAGAGACAAAGAGAGAAACAGAGAGAGACAGAGAGAGACAGAAAGAGACAGAGAGAGACAGAAAGAGAAAGAGAGACAGAGAGAGACACAGAGAGAGGAAGAGAGAGACAGAGATAGGGATAGAGAGAGACATAATGAGAGACAGAGAGAGACATAGAGAGAGTGAGAGAGACAGAAAGAGAGACAGAGAGACAGAGAGACACAGAGAGAGTGAAATAGACTGAGTGAGACAGAAATAGAGACAGAGTTAGAGACAGAGTGAGACAGAGAGAGACACAGAGAGAGAAAGAGAGAGACAGAGAGAGAGACAGAGAGAGAGAGACAGAGAGAGACAGAGAGACAGACAGAGAGAGACAGAGGAAGACAGAGATAAAGAGCGAGACACAGGGAGACACAGAGTGAGAAAGAGCTAGACAGAAAGATACAGAGAGAGAGACAGAGAGAGACATAGAGAGAAAGAGAGACAGAGAGAGAGACAGAGAGAGACAGAGAGAGAGACAGAGAGAGACAGAGAGAGAGACAGAGAGAGAGAAAGAGAGAGACAGAGACAAAGAGAGAGACAGAGAGTGAGACACAAATAGAGACAGAGAGAGACACAGAGAGAGACATAGAGAGACAGAGAGAGACAAAGAGAGAGAAACAGATAGAGACAGAGAGAGAGACAGAGAAACAGAAAGAGACAGAGAGAGACAGAGAGAGACACAGAGAGAGACAGAGAGAGAGACAGAGACAAAGAGAGAGACAGAGAGAGAGTGAGAGAGTCAGAAAGAGAGACAGAGAGAGTGAGATAGGGATATAGAGAGACAGAGAGAGAGACAGAGAGAGACATAGAGAGAGTGAGAGAGACAGAAAGTGAGAGAGTGAGACAGAGAGAGACAGTGATGGTGACAGAGAGAGACAGAGAGAGACATAGAGAGAGATAGAGAGAGACAGAAAGATAGACAGAGAGAGACAGAGACAAAGAAAGACACAGAGAGAGACAGAGAGAGATAAAGAAATACAGATAGAGAGACAGAAAGAGACAGAGAGAGACAGATAGAGTGACAGAGAGAGACAGAGAGAGACAGAGAGAGACAGAGAGAGAGAGAGACAAAGAGAGACAGAGAGAGAGACAAAGTGAGACATTGAAATAAAGAGAGAGACAATGAAAGACAGAGAGAGGGACAGAGAGAGACAGAGAGAGAGACAGACAGAGACAGAAAAGAGACAAAGAGAGAGACACAGAGAGACACAGAGAGAGGAAGAAATAGACAGAGAGAGAGTCAGAGACAAAGTGAGAGACAGAGAGAGAGTCAGAGAGAAAGAGAGAGACAGAGAGAGACAACGAGAGAGACAGAGAGAGACAGAGAGAGAGACAGAGAGAGACAGAGAGAGAGACAGAGAGAGACACAGAGAGAGACAGAGAGAGACACAGAGAGAGACAGAGAGAGACACAGAGAGAGACAGAGAGTGACATAGAGAGAGTGAGAGAGACATAAAGAGAGACAGAGAGAGACACAGAGAGACAAAGAGAGAGACAAAGAGAGAGACAGATAGAGAGACAGATAGAGACAGAGAGAGACAGAGAGTGACAGAGAGAGACAGGGAAAGACAGAGATAGAGAGCGAGACAAAGGGAGACACAGAGAGAGACAGAGCTAGACAGAGAGATACAGAGAGAGAGACAGAGAGACAGAGAGAAACAGAGAAAGACAGAGATAGAGAGCGAGACAAAGGGAGACACAGCGAGAGACAGAGCTAGACAGAGAGATACAGAAGGAGAGACAGCGAGAGACAGAGAGAGAGACAGAGAGAGAGAAAGAGAGAGACAGAGACACAGAGATTGACAGAGAGAGAGACACAGAGAGAGACAGAGAGAGAGACAGAGAGAGACACAGAGAGAGACAGGAGAGACAGAGGGAGACAGAGAAAGACAGAGATAGGGATAGAGAGAGACATAGCGAGAGACTGAGAGCGACGGAGAGAGACAGACAGAGACAGAGAGAGACAAAGAGAGAGACAGAGAGAGACACAGAGAGAGACAGAGAAAGACAGAGATAGGGATACAGAGAGACATAGAGAGAGACAGAGAGAGACAGAGAGAGAGTGAGAGAGACATAAAGAGAGACAGAGAGAGACACAGAGAAAGAGAAAGGCAAATAGAGAGACAGAGAGAGAGAGACAGAGAGAGTCAGAGAGAGAGAGTGACAGAGAGAGACAGAGAGAGACAGAGATAGAGAGCGAGACAAAGGGAGACACAGAAAGAGGCAGAGCTAGACAGAGAGATACAGAGAGAGAGACAGAGAGAGACAGAGAGAGAGCAACAGAGAGACAGAGACACAGAGATTGACAGAGAGAGAGACACAGAGAGAGACAGAGAGAGAGAGAGAAATAGAGACACAGAGAGAGACAGAGAGAGACAGAGATAGGGATATAAAGAGACATAGAGAGAGACAGAGAGCGATGGAGAGAGACAGATGAGAGAGACAGAGAGAGACAAAGAGAGCAGACAGAGACAGAGAGAGAGACGTAGAGAGACATAGAAATAGAGAGGGACAAAGAAAGACAGGAAGAGAGACAGAGAGAGACAGACAGATACAGACAGAGACAGAAAAGAGACAAAGAGAGAGAGACTGAGAGAGACAGAGAAAGAAAGAGGGCGACAGAGAGAGACAGAGAGAGAGATACAGAGAGAGGCAGAGAGATACAGAGAGAGAACAGAGAGAGAAACAGAGAGAGACAGAGAGAGAGACAGAGACAGAAAGAGACAGAGAGAGACAGAGAGAGACAGAAAGATACAGAGAGACATAGAGAGAGGAAGAGATAGACAGAGAGAGTCAGAGACAAAGAGAGAGACAGAGAGAGAGTCAGAGACAAAGAGAGAGACAGAGAGAGACAAAGAGAGAGACAGAGAGAGACAGAGAGAGACAGAGAGAGAGACAGAGAGAGACAGAGAGAGACACAGAGAGAGACAGAGAGAGACACAGAGAGAGACAGAGAGAGACAGAGAGAGACAGAGAGAGAGAGATTGACAGAGAGAGACAGAGAGAGACAGAGATAGAGAGCGAGACAAAGGGAGACACAGAGAGAGACAGAGCTAGACAGAGAGATACAGAGAGAGAGACAGAGAGAGACAGAGAGACTGAGAGACAAAATTATACAGGGAGAGACAGAGATAGAGACAGAGAGAGACACAGAAAGAGACAGAGAGAGACAGAGAGAGAAATACAGAGAGAGATATAGTGAGACAGAGAGAGACACAGAGAGAGACAGAAAGAGACAGAAAGAGACAGAGAGAGACAAAAATAGTAACAGAGAGAGACAGAGAGAGAGACAGAGAGAGACAGAGACAGAGGGAGAGAGAAAGAGACAGAGAGAGACAGAGAGAGACAGAGAGAGACAGAGAGAGACACAGAGAGAGACAGAGAAAGAGACAGAGAGACATAGAGAGAGACAGAGAGAGACAAAGAGAGACAGAGAGAGACATACAGAGATAGATATAGAGAGAAAGAGAGAGAGACAGAGAGAGACAAAGAGAGAAACAGAGAGAGACAGAGAGAGACAGAAAGAGACAGAGAGAGACAGAAAGAGAAAGAGAGACAGAGAGAGACACAGAGAGAGGAAGAGAGAGACAGAGATAGGGATAGAGAGAGACATAATGAGAGACAGAGAGAGACATAGAGAGAGTGAGAGAGACAGAAAGAGAGACAGAGAGACAGAGAGACACAGAGAGAGTGAAATAGACTGAGTGAGACAGAAATAGAGACAGAGTTAGAGACAGAGTGAGACAGAGAGAGACACAGAGAGAGAAAGAGAGAGACAGAGAGAGAGACAGAGAGAGAGAGACAGAGAGAGACAGAGAGACAGACAGAGAGAGACAGAGGGAGACAGAGATAAAGAGCGAGACACAGGGAGACACAGAGTGAGAAAGAGCTAGACAGAAAGATACAGAGAGAGAGACAGAGAGAGACATAGAGAGAAAGAGAGACAGAGAGAGAGACAGAGAGAGACAGAGAGAGAGACAGAGAGAGACAGAGAGAGACAGAGAGAGAGAAAGAGAGAGACAGAGACAAAGAGAGAGACAGAGAGTGAGACACAAATAGAGACAGAGAGAGACACAGAGAGAGACATAGAGAGACAGAGAGAGACAAAGAGAGAGAAACAGATAGAGACAGAGAGAGAGACAGAGAAACAGAAAGAGACAGAGAGAGACAGAGAGAGACAGAAAGAGACAGAGAGAGACAGAGAGAGACACAGAGAGAGACAGAGAGAGAGACAGAGACAAAGAGAGAGACAGAGAGAGAGTGAGAGAGTCGGAAAGAGAGACAGAGAGAGACTGAGATAGGGATATAGAGAGACAGAGAGAGAGACAGAGAGAGACATAGAGAGAGTGAGAGAGACAGAAAGTGAGAGAGTGAGACAGAGAGAGACAGTGATGGAGACAGAGAGAGACAGAGAGAGATATAGAGAGAGACAGAGAGAGACAGAAAGATAGACAGAGAGAGACAGAGACAAAGAAAGACAAAGAGAGAGACAGAGAGAGATAAAGAGATACAGAGAGAGAGACAGAAAGAGACAGAGAGAGACAGAGAGAGTGACAGAGAGAGACAGAGAGAGTCAGAGAGAGACAGAGAGAGAGAGAGACAAAGAGAGACAGAGAAAGAGACAAAGTGAGACATTGAAATAAAGAGAGAGACAATGAAAGACAGGGAGAGGGACAGAGAGAGACAGAGAGAGAGACAGACAGAGACAGAAAAGAGACAAAGAGAGAGACACAGAGAGACACAGAGAGAGGAAGAGATAGACAGAGAGAGAGTCAGAGACAAAGAGAGAGACAGAGAGAGAGTCAGAGACAAAGAGAGAGACAGAGAGAGACAACGAGAGAGACAGAGAGAGACAGAGAGAGAAACAGAGAGAGACAGAGAGAGAGACAGAGAGAGACACAGAGGGAGACACAGAGAGAGACAGAGAGAGACAGAGAGAGACAGAGAGTGACATAGAGAGAGTGAGAGAGACATAAAGAGAGACAGAGAGAGACACACAGAGACAAAGAGTGACAGAGAGAGACAGAGAAAGACAGAGATAGAGAGCGAAACAAAGGGAGACACAGAGAGAGACAGAGCTAGACAGAGAGATACAGAGAGAGTGACAGAGAGAGACAGAGAGAAACAGAGAAAGACAGAGATAGAGAGCGAGACAAAGGGAGACACAGCGAGAGACAGAGCTAGACAGAGAGATACAGAGAGAGAGACAGAGAGAGACAGAGAGAGAGAAAGAGAGAGAGAAAGAGAGAGACAGAGACACAGAGATTGACAGAGAGAGAGACACAGAGATAGACAGAGAGAGAGAGACAGAGAGAGACACAGAGAGAGACAGAGAGAGACAGAGAGAGACAGAGAAAGACAGAGATAGGGATAGAGAAAGACATAGCGAGAGACTGAGAGCGACGGAGAGAGATAGACAGAGAGAGACACAGAGAGAGACAGAGAGAGACAGAGAGAGAGACAGAGAGAGACACAGAGAGAGACAGACATAGGGATAGAGAGAGACATAGAGAGAGACAGAGAGAGACAGAGAGAGAGTGAGAGAGACATAAAGAGAGACAGAGAGAGACACAGAGAAAGAGAAAGGCAAATAGAGTGACAGAGAGAGAGACAGAGAGAGACAGAGAGAGAGAGAGTGACAGAGAGAGACAGAGAGAGACGGAGATAGAGAGCGAGACAAAGGGAGACACAGAGAGAGACAGAGCTAGACAGAGAGATACAGAGAGAGAGAGACAGAGAGAGACATAGAGACTGAGAGACAGAATTATACAGTTAGAGACAGAGAGAGACAGAGAGAGAGACAGAGAGAGACAGAGAGAGAGAAACAGAGAGACAGAGACACAGAGATTGACAGAGAGAGAGACACAGAGAGAGACAGAGAGAGAGAAAGAGAGACACAGAGAGAGACAGAGAGAGACAGAGATAGGGATATAAAGAGACATAGAGACAGACAGAGAGCGATGGAGAGAGACAGACAGAGGGAGACAGAGAGAGACAAAGAGAGAAGACAGAGACAGAGAGAGAGACGTAGAGAGACATAGAAATAGAGAGGGACAAAGAAAGACAGAGAGAGAGACAGAGAGAGACAGACAGATACAGACAGAGACAGAAAAGAGACAAAGAGAGAGAGACTGAGAGAGACAGAGAAAGACAGAGAGCGACAGAGAGAGACAGAGAGAGAGATACAGAGAGAGGCAGAGAGATACAGAGAGAGAAGAGAGAGAGAAACAGAGAGAGACAGAGAGAGACAGAGACAGAAAGAAACAGAGAGAGACAGAGAGAGACAGAAAGAGACAGAGAGAGACACAGAGAGAGGAAGAGAGAGACAGAGAGACAGAGAGACAGAGATAAAGAGAGAGACAGAGAGAGACAGAGAGACAGAGAGAGAGACAGAGAAAGAGACAGAGAGAGATATAGAGAGACAGAGAGAGACACAGAGAGATACACAGAGAGAAACAGAGGCAAAGTTTGAGGCAGAGAGAGACAGAGAGAGAGTGAGAGAGACAGAAAGAGTGACAGAGAGAGACAGAGATAGGGATAGAGAGAGCCATAGAGAGAGACATAGAGAGAATGAGAGAGACAGAAAGAGAGAAAGAGAGAGAGACAGAGAGAGATAGAGACAGAGTGAGATAGACTGAGTGAGACAGAGAGAGAGACAGAGAGAGACAGAGATAGAGACAGAGAGAGAAACCGAGAGAGACAGAGATAAATAGGGAGACACAGGGAGACAGAGAGAGAGACAGAGCTAGACAGAGAGATACAGAGAGAGAGACAGAGAGAGTCATTGAGAGACAGAGAGACAGAGAGAGACAGGGAGAGAGTGAAATAGACTGAGTGAGACAGAAATAGAGACAGAGATAGAGACAGAATGAGACAAAGAGAGACACAGAGAGAGAAAGAGAGAGACAGAGAGAGAGACAGAGAGAGAGAGACAGAGAGAGACAGAGAGAGACAGAGAGACAGACAGAGAGAGACAGAGGAAGACAGAGATAAAGAGCGAGACACAGGGAGACACAGAGTGAGAAAGAGCTAGACAGAAAGATACAGAGAGAGAGACAGAGAGAGACATAGAGAGAAAGAGAGACAGAGAGAGACAGGGAGAGACAGAGAGAGAGACAGAGAGAGACAGAGAGAGAGACAGAGAGAGAGACAGAGAGAGACAGAGAGAGAGAAAGAGAGAGACAGAGACACAGAGACAGACAGAGAGAAACAGAGAGAGACACAGAGAGAGAGACAGAGAGAGAGAAAGAGAGAGACACAGAGAGAGACAGAGAGAGACAGAGTGAGACCGAGAGAGACAGAGATAGGGATAGAGAGGGACATAGAGAGAGACAGAGAGCGAAAGAGAGAGAGACAGAGAGAGACAGAGAGAGACAGAGAGAGAAACCGAGAGAGACAGAGATAAATAGGGAGACACAGGGAGACAGAGAGAGAGACAGAGCTAGACAGAGAGATACAGAGAGAGAGACAGAGAGAGTCATTGAGAGACAGAGAGACAGAGAGAGACAGGGAGAGACAGAGAGAGACAGAGAGAGACATAGATAGAGACAGAGAGAGACAGAGAGAGAGAAAGAGAGAGACAGAGACACAGAGACAGACAGAGACAGAGACAGAGAGAGACACAGAGAGAGAGACAGAGAGGAAGACAGAGAGAGACACAGAGAGAGACAGAGAGAGACAGAGTGAAACCGAGAGAGACAGAGATAGGGATAGAGAGAGACATAGAGAGAGACAGAGAGCGACAGAGAGAGAGACAGAGAGAGACAGAGAGAGAGACAGAGAGAGACATAGATAGACACAGAGAGAGACAGAGAGACAGAAAGATAGAGAGAGAGAAATAGAGAGACATAGAAATACAGAGAGAAACAAAGAAAGACAGAGAGAGACAGAGAGAGACAGAGAGAGAAACAGACAGAGACAGAAAAGAGACAAAGAGAGAGAGCCAGAGAGAGACAGAGAAAGACAGAGTGAAACCGAGAGAGACAGAGATAGGGATAGAGAGAGACATAGAGAGAGACAGAGAGCAACAGAAGGAGAGAGAGAGAGAGACAGAGAGAGAGACAGAGAGAGACAAAGAGAGACAAAGAGAGACAGAAAGATAGAGAGAGAGAAATAGAGAGACATAGAAATACAGAGAGAAAAAAAGAAAGACAGAGAGAGACAGAGAGAGACAGAGAGAGACAGAGAGAGACAGAGAGAGACAGAGAGAGAGACAGAGAGAGACACAGAGAGAGACAGAGAGAGACAGAGAGAGAGACAGAGAGAGACACAGAGAGAGACAGAGAGAGACACAGAGAGAGACAGAGAGAGACACAGAGAGAGACAGAGAGAGACAGAGAGAGAGACAGAGAGAGACACAGAGAGAGACAGAGAGAGACACAGAGAGAGACAGAGAGAAACACAGAGAGAGACAGAGAGAGACAGAGATAGGGATAGAGAGAGATATAGAGAGAGACAGAGAGAGACATAGAGAGAGTGAGAGAGACATAAAGAGAGACAGAGAGAGACACATAGAGAGAAAGAGAAAGACAACGAGAGAGACAGAGAGAGAGACAGAGAGAGACAGAGAGTGAGACACAGAGAAACACAGAGAGACACAGAGAGAGGAAGAGAGAGACAGAGAGAGAGACAGAGACAAAGAGAGAGACAGAGAGAGACAGAGAGATTCAGAGAAAGAGACAGAGAGAGATATAGAGAGACAGAGAGAGACAGAGAGTGAGAGAGACAGAAAGAGAGACAGAGAGAGACAGAGATAGGGATAGACAGAGACATAGAGAGAGACAGAGAGAGACAGAGACATAGTGAGATAGACTGAGTAAGACAGAGAGAGACAGAAAGAGACAGAGATAGAGACAGAGAGACAGAGAGAGACACAGAGAGATACATAGAGAGAGTGAGAGAGACAGAAAGTGAGAGAGTGAGACAGAGAGAGACAGTGATGGAGACAGAGGGAGACAGAGAGAGACACAGAGAGAGACAGAGAGAGACAGAGTGAGAGACAGAGAGAGACAGAGACAAAGAAAGACACAGAGAGAGACAGAGAGAGACAGAGAGATACAGAGAGAGAGACAGAGAGAGACAGAGAGATACATAGAGAGAGTGAGAGAGACAGAAAGTGAGAGAGTGAGACAGAGAGAGACAATGATGGAGACAGAGGGAGACAGAGAGAGACACAGAGAGAGACAGAGAGAGAGACAGAGAGAGACACAGAGAGAGACAGATAGAGACACAGAGAGAGACAGAGAGAGACATAGAGAGAGTGAGAGAGACATAAAGAGAGACAGAGAGAGACACAGAGAGACAAAGAGAGAGACAAAGAGAGAGACAGAGAGAGATACAGAGAGAAACAGAGAGAGACAGAGAGTGACAGAGAGAGACAGAGAAAGACAGAGATAGAGAGCGAGACAAAGGGAGACACAGAGAGAGACAGAGCTAGACAGAGAGATACAGAGAGAGATACAGAGAGAGACATAGAGAGACTGAGAGACAGAATGAGACAGGTAGAGACAGAGAGAGAGACAGAGAAAGACAGAGAGAGAGACAGAGAGAGAGAGAGAGAAAGAGAGAGACAGAGACACAGAGATTGACAGAGAGAGACACAGAGAGAGACAGAGAGAGAGACAGAGAGAGACAGAGAGAGACACAGAGAGAGGAAGAGAGAGACAGTTATATGTATAGAGATAGACATAGAGAGAGACAGAGAAAGACATAGAGAGAGTGAGACAGACAGAAAGAGAGACAGAGAGAGAGACAGAGAGAGACAGAGACAGAGTGAGATAGACTGAGTGAGACAGAGAGAGAGACAGCGAGAGACAGAGATAGAGACAGAGACATAGAGAGACACAGAGAAAGACAGAGAGAGACAGAGAGAGAGACAGAGAGGGACAGAGAGAGAAAGAGAGACAGAGAGAGACAGGGAGAGACAGAGAGAGTGACAGAGAGACAGTGATAGAGACAGAGAGACACAGAGAGAGACACAGAGAGAGACAGAAAGAGACAGAGAGAGACACAGAGAGAAAGAGAGAGACACAGAGAGACACAGAGAGAGACCTAGAGAGAGAGCCATAGAGAGACACAGAGAGAGACAGAGAGAAAGAGAGAGAAATACAGAGAGAGACAGAGAAAGGGATATAGAGAGACATAGAGAGAAACATAGAGAGAGTGAGAGAGACAGAAAGAGAGACAGAGATAGAGACAGAGAGAGACAGAGAGAGACACAGAGAGGGACAGAGAGAGAGACAGAGAGAGAGAGAGACAGAGAGAGAGAAAGAGAGAGACAGAGAGAGACAGAGAGAGAAAGAGAGAGAGAAAGAGACAGAGATAGAGAGGGAGACACAGTGAGACACAGAGAGAGACAGAGCTACACAGAGAGATACAGAGAGAGAGACAGAGAGATACATAGAGAGACAGAGAGACAGAGAGACACACAGAGAGAGACAGAGAGAGACAGAGAGACCGAGAGAGACAGAGATAGGGATAGAGAGAGACATAGAGAGAGACAGAGAGTGACAGAGAGAGAGACAGAGAGAGACAGAGAGAGAGACATAGAAATACAGAGAGAAACAAAGAAAGACAGAGAGGGACAGAAGAGACAGAGAGAGAGACAGACAGAGACAGAAAAGAGACAAAGAGAGAGAGACAGATCGAGACAGAGAAAGACAGAGAGCGACAGAGAGAGACAGAAAGAGACCTACAGAGAGAAACCAAGAGAGACAGAGAGAGATATAGTGAGAGACTAGAGAAACAGATTGAGACAAATAGAGAAACAAAAAGAGACAGAGATTGAGACAGAGAGAGACAGAAAGAGACAGAGAGAGACATAGAGAGACAAAGAGACAGAGAGAGACAGGGAGAGACAGAGAGAGACACAGAGAGAGACAGAGAGAGACAGAGAGAGACAGAGAGAGAGAGACAAAGAGAGACAGAGAGAGAGACATAGTGAGACATTGAAATAAAGAGAGAGACAAAGAAAGACAGAGAGAGGGACAGAGAGAGACACAGAGAGAGACAGAGAGAGACAGCGAGAGACATAGAGAGAGTGAGAGAGACAGAGAGAGTTAGAGACAAAGAGAGAGACAGAGAGAGACAGAGAAAGAGACAGAGAGAGATATAGAGAGACAGAGAGTGACACAGAGAGAGACAGAGAGAGAGACAGAGACAAAGAGAGAGACAGAGAGAGACAGAGAGAGAGTGAGAGAGTCAGAAAGAGAGACAGAGAGAGACTGAGATAGAAATATAGAGAGACAGAGAGAGAGACAGAGAGAGACATAGAGAGAGTGAGAGAGACAGAAAGTGAGAGAGTGAGACAGAGAGAGACAGTGATGGAGAGAGAGAGACAGAGAGAGACATCGAGAGAGACAGAGAGAGACAGAGAGTGACAGAGAGATAGACAGAGAGAGACAGAGACAAAGAAAGACACAGAGAGAGACAGAGAGAGATAAATAGATACAGAGAGAGAGACAGAAAGAGACAGAGAGAGACAGAGAGAGTGACAGAGAGAGACAGAGAGAGACAGAGAGAGACAGAGAGAGAGAGACAAAGAGAGACAGAGAGAGAGACAAAGTGAGACATTGAAATAAAGAGAGAGACAATGAAAGACAGAGAGAGGGACAGAGAGAGACAGAGAGAGAGACAGACAGAGACAGAAAAGAGACAAGAGAGAGAGACACAGAGAGACACAGAGAGAGGAAGAGATAGACAGAGAGAGTCAGAGACAAAGAGAGAGACAGAGAGAGAGTCAGAGACAAAGAGAGAGACAGAGAGAGACAAAGAGAGAGACAGAGAGAGACAGAGAGAGAGACAGAGAGAGACACAGAGAGACACAGAGAGAGACAGAGAGAGACACAGAGAGAGACAGAGAGAGACAGAGAGAGACATAGAGAGAGTGAGAGAGACATAAAGAGAGACAGAGAGAGACACAGAGAGAGAAAGAGAGAGACAGAGAGAGAGACAGAGAGAGACAGAGAGAGACAGAGAGAGTGACAGAGAGAGACAGAGAAAGACAGAGATAGAGAGCGAGACAAAGGGAGACACAGAGAGAGACAGAGCTAGACAGAGAGATACAGAGAGAGAGACAGAGAGAGACAGAGAGAGACAGAGAGAGACAGAGAAAGACAGAGATAGAGAGCGAGACAAAGGGAGACACAGGGAGAGACAGAGCTAGACAGAGAGATACAGAGAGAGAGACAGAGAGAGACAGAGAGAGAGACAGAGAGAGAGAAAGAGAGAGACAGAGACACAGAGATTGACAGAGAGAGAGACACAGAAAGAGACAGAGAGAGACATAGAGAGACAGAGAAAGACAGAGATAGGGATAGAGAGAGACATAGCGTGAGACTGAGAGCGACGGAGAGAGACAGACAGAGAGAGACAGAGAGAGACACAGAGAGAGACAGAGAGAGACACAGAGAGATACACAGAGAGAAACAGAGGCAAAGTTAGAGGCAGAGAGAGACAGATCGAGACAGAGAAAGACAGAGAGCGACAGAGAGAGACAGAAAGAGACCTACAGAGAGAAACCAAGAGAGACAGAGAGAGATATAGTGAGAGACTAGAGAAACAGATTGAGACAAATAGAGAAACAAAAAGAGACAGAGATTGAGACAGAGAGAGACAGAAAGAGACAGAGAGAGACATAGAGAGACAAAGAGACAGAGAGAGACAGGGAGAGACAGAGAGAGACACAGAGAGAGACAGAGAGAGACAGAGAGAGACAGAGAGAGAGAGACAAAGAGAGACAGAGAGAGAGACATAGTGAGACATTGAAATAAAGAGAGAGACAAAGAAAGACAGAGAGAGGGACAGAGAGAGACACAGAGAGAGACAGAGAGAGACAGCGAGAGACATAGAGAGAGTGAGAGAGACAGAGAGAGTTAGAGACAAAGAGAGAGACAGAGAGAGACAGAGAAAGAGACAGAGAGAGATATAGAGAGACAGAGAGTGACACAGAGAGAGACAGAGAGAGAGACAGAGACAAAGAGAGAGACAGAGAGAGACAGAGAGAGAGTGAGAGAGTCAGAAAGAGAGACAGAGAGAGACTGAGATAGAAATATAGAGAGACAGAGAGAGAGACAGAGAGAGACATAGAGAGAGTGAGAGAGACAGAAAGTGAGAGAGTGAGACAGAGAGAGACAGTGATGGAGAGAGAGAGACAGAGAGAGACATCGAGAGAGACAGAGAGAGACAGAGAGTGACAGAGAGATAGACAGAGAGAGACAGAGACAAAGAAAGACACAGAGAGAGACAGAGAGAGATAAATAGATACAGAGAGAGAGACAGAAAGAGACAGAGAGAGACAGAGAGAGTGACAGAGAGAGACAGAGAGAGACAGAGAGAGACAGAGAGAGAGAGACAAAGAGAGACAGAGAGAGAGACAAAGTGAGACATTGAAATAAAGAGAGAGACAATGAAAGACAGAGAGAGGGACAGAGAGAGACAGAGAGAGAGACAGACAGAGACAGAAAAGAGACAAAGAGAGAGAGACACAGAGAGACACAGAGAGAGGAAGATATAGACAGAGAGAGTCAGAGACAAAGAGAGAGACAGAGAGAGAGTCAGAGACAAAGAGAGAGACAGAGAGAGACAAAGAGAGAGACAGAGAGAGACAGAGAGAGAGACAGAGAGAGACACAGAGAGACACAGAGAGAGACAGAGAGAGACACAGAGAGAGACAGAGAGAGACAGAGAGAGACATAGAGAGAGTGAGAGAGACATAAAGAGAGACAGAGAGAGACACAGAGAGAGAAAGAGAGAGACAGAGAGAGAGACAGAGAGAGACAGAGAGAGACAGAGAGAGTGACAGAGAGAGACAGAGAAAGACAGAGATAGAGAGCGAGACAAAGGGAGACACAGAGAGAGACAGAGCTAGACAGAGAGATACAGAGAGAGAGACAGAGAGAGACAGAGAGAGACAGAGAGAGACAGAGAAAGACAGAGATAGAGAGCGAGACAAAGGGAGACACAGGGAGAGACAGAGCTAGACAGAGAGATACAGAGAGAGAGACAGAGAGAGACAGAGAGAGAGACAGAGAGAGAGAAAGAGAGAGACAGAGACACAGAGATTGACAGAGAGAGAGACACAGAGAGAGACAGAGAGAGACATAGAGAGACAGAGAAAGACAGAGATAGGGATAGAGAGAGACATAGCGTGAGACTGAGAGCGACGGAGAGAGACAGACAGAGAGAGACAGAGAGAGACACAGAGAGAGACAGAGAGAGACACAGAGAGATACACAGAGAGAAACAGAGGCAAAGTTAGAGGCAGAGAGAGACAGAGAGAGAGTGAGAGAGACAGAAAGAGTGACAGAGAGAGACAGAGATAGGGATAGAGAGAGCCATAGACAGAGACATAGAGAGAATGAGAGAGAGAGAAAGAGAGAAAGAGAGAGAGACAGAGAGAGACAGAGGCAGAGTGAGATAGACTGAGTGAGACAGAGAGAGAGACAGAGAGAGACAGAGATAGAGACAGAGAGAGAAACCGAGAGAGACAGAGATAAATAGGGAGACACAGGGAGACAGAGAGAGAGACAGAGCTAGACAGAGAGATACAGAGAGAGAGACAGAGAGAGTCATTGAGAGACAGAGAGAGACAGGGAGAGAGTGAAATAGACTGAGTGAGACAGAAATAGAGACAGAGATAGAGACAGAATGAGACAGAGAGAGACACAGAGAGAGAAAGAGAGAGACAGAGAGAGAGACAGAGAGAGAGAGACAGAGAGAGACAGAGAGACAGACAGAGAGAGACAGAGGGAGACAGAGATAAAGAGCGAGACACAGGGAGACACAGAGTGAGAAAGAGCTAGACAGAAAGATACAGAGAGAGAGACAGAGAGAGACATAGAGAGAAAGAGAGACAGAGAGAGACAGGGAGAGACAGAGAGAGAGAGACAGAGAGAGACAGAGAGAGAGACAGAGAGAGAGACAGAGAGAGACAGAGAGAGAGAAAGAGAGAGACAGAGACACAGAGACAGACAGAGAGAAACAGAGAGAGATGCAGAGAGAGAGACAGAGAGAGAGACAGAGAGAGACACAGAGAGAGACAGAGAGAGACAGAGTGAGACCGAGAGAGACAGAGATAGGGATAGAGAGAAACATAGAGAGAGACATAGAGAGAGACAGAGAGCGAAAGAGAGAGAGACAGAGAGAGACAGAGAGAGAAACCGAGAGAGACAGAGATAAATAGGGAGACACAGGGAGACAGAGAGAGAGACAGAGCTAGACAGAGAGATACAGAGAGAGAGACAGAGAGAGTCATTGAGAGACAGAGAGACAGAGAGAGACAAGGAGAGACAGAGAGAGAGACAGAGAGAGACATAGATAGAGACAGAGAGAGACAGAGAGAGAGAAAGAGAGAGACAGAGACACAGAGACAGACAGAGACAGAGACAGAGAGAGACACAGAGAGAGAGACAGAGAGAAAGACAGAGAGAGACACAGAGAGAGACAAAGAGAGACAGAGTGAAACCGAGAGAGACAGAGATAGGGATAGAGAGAGACATAGAGAGAGACAGAGAGCAACAGAGAGAGAGACCGAGAGAGACAGAGAGAGAGACAGAGAGAGACAGAGATAGACACAGAGAGAGACAGAGAGACAGAAAGATAGAGAGAGAGAGAAATAGAGAGACATAGAAATACAGAGAGAAACAAAGAAAGACAGAGAGAGACAGAGAGAGACAGAGAGAGAAACAGACAGAGACAGAAAAGAGACAAAGAGAGAGAGAGACAGAGAGAGACAGAGAAAGACAGAGTGAAACCGAGAGAGACAGAGATAGGGATAGAGAGAGACATAGAGAGAGACAGAGAGCAACAGAGAGAGAGACAGAGAGAGACAGAGAGAGAGACAGAGAGAGACAAAGAGAGACGAAGAGAGACAGAAAGATAGAGAGAGAGAAATAGAGAGACATAGAAATACAGAGAGAAACAAAGAAAGACAGAGAGAGACAGAGAGAGACAGAGAGAGACAGAGAGAGACAGAGAGAGACAGAGAGAGACAGAGAGAGAGACAGAGAGAGACACAGAGAGAGACAGAGAGAGACAGAGAGAGAGACAGAGAGAGACACAGAGAGAGACAGAGAGAGACACAGAGAGAGACAGAGAGAGACACAGAGAGAGACAGAGAGAGACACAGAGAGAGACAGAGAGAGACACAGAGAGAGACAGAGAGAGACACAGAGAGAGACAGAGAGAGACACAGAGAGAGACAGAGAGAGACAGAGATAGGGATAGAGAGAGATATAGAGAGAGACAGAGAGAGACATAGAGAGAGTGAGAGAGACATAAAGAGAGACATAGAGAGACACAGAGAGAGAAAGAGAAAGACAAAGAGAGAGACAGAGAGAGAGACAGAGAGAGACAGAGAGAGACACAGAGAAACACAGAGAGACACAGAGAGAGGAAGAGAGAGACAGAGAGAGAGACAGAGACAAAGAGAGAGACAGAGAGAGACAGAGAGATTCAGAGAAAGAGACAGACAGATATATAGAGAGACAGAGAGAGACAGAGAGTGAGAGAGACAGAAAGAGAGACAGAGAGAGACAGAGATAGGGATAGACAGAGACATAGAGAGAGACAGAGAGAGACAGAGACATAGTGAGATAGACTGAGTAAGACAGAGAGAGAGACAGAAAGAGACAGAGATAGAGACAGAGAGACAGAGAGAGACACAGAGAGATACATAGAGAGAGTGAGAGAGACAGAAAGTGAGAGAGTGAGACAGAGAGAGACAGTGATGGAGACAGAGGGAGACAGAGAGAGACACAGAGAGAGACAGAGAGAGACAGAGAGAGAGACAGAGAGAGACAGCGACAAAGAAAGACACAGAGAGAGAAAGAGAGAGACAGAGAGATACAGAGAGAGAGACAGAGAGAGACAGAGAGATACATAGAGAGAGTGAGAGAGACAGAAAGTGAGAGAGTGAGACAGAGAGAGACAGTGATGGAGACAGAGGGAGACAGAGAGAGATACAGAGAGAGACAGAGAGAGAGACAGAAAGAGACACAGAGAGAGACAGATAGAGACACAGAGAGAGACAGAGAGAGACATAGAGAGAGTGAGAGAGACATAAAGAGAGACAGAGAGAGACACAGAGAGACAAAGAGAGAGACAAAGAGAGAGACAGAGAGAGATACAGAGAGAAACAGAGAGAGACAGAGAGAGTGACAGAGAGAGACAGAGAAAGACAGAGATAGAGAGCGAGACAAAGGGAGACACAGAGAGAGACAGAGCTAGACAGAGAGATACAGAGAGAGATACAGAGAGAGACATAGAGAGACTGAGAGACAGAATGAGACAGGTAGAGACAGAGAGAGAGACAGAGAAAGACAGAGAGAGAGACAAAGAGAGAGAGAGAAAGAGAGAGACAGAGACACAGAGATTGACAGAGAGAGACACAGAGAGAGACAGAGAGAGAGACAGAGAGAGACACAGAGAGACACAGAGAGAGGAAGAGAGAGACAGTGATATGTATAGAGATAGACATAGAGAGAGACAGAGAAAGACATAGAGAGAGTGAGACAGACAGAAAGAGAGACAGAGAGAGAGACAGAGAGACAGAGACAGAGTGAGATAGACTGAGTGAGACAGAGAGAGAGACAGCGAGAGACAGAGATAGAGACAGAGACATAGAGAGACACAGAGAAAGACAGAGAGAGACAGAGAGAGAGACAGAGAGGGACAGAGAGAGAAAGAGAGACAGAGAGAGACAGGGAGAGACAGAGAGAGAGACAGAGAGACAGAGATAGAGACAGAGAGACACAGAGAGAGACACAGAGAGAGACAGAAAGAGACAGAGAGAGAGACAGAGAGGGACAGAGAGAGAAAGAGAGACAGAGAGAGACAGGGAGAGACACAGAGAGACACAGAGAGACAGAGATAGAGACAGAGAGACACAGAGAGAGACCTAGAGAGAGAGCCATAGAGAGACACAGAGAGAGACAGAGAGAAAGAGAGAGAAATACAGAGAGAGACAGAGAAAGGGATATAGAGAGACATAGAGAGAAACATAGAGAGAGTGAGAGAGACAGAAAGAGAGACAGAGATAGAGACAGAGAGAGACACAGAGAGACACAGAGAGGGACAGAGAGAGAGACAGAGAGAGAGAGAGACAGAGAGAGAGAAAGAGAGAGACAGAGAGAGACAGAGAGAGAAAGAGAGAGAGAGAGAAAGAGACAGAGATAGAGAGGGAGACACAGTGAGACACAGAGAGAGACAGAGCTACACAGAGAGATACAGAGAGAGAGACAGAGAGATACATAGAGAGACAGAGAGACAGAGAGACACACAGAGAGAGACAGAGAGAGACAGAGAGACCGTTAGAGACAGAGATAGGGATAGAGAGAGACATAGAGAGAGACAGAGAGTGACAGAGAGAGAGACAGAGAGAGACAGAGAGAGAGACATAGAAATACAGAGAGAAACAAAGAATGACAGAGAGGGACAGAAGAGACAGAGAGAGAGACAGACAGAGACAGAAAAGATACAAAGAGAGAGAGACAGATCGAGACAGAGAAAGACAGAGAGCGACAGAGAGAGACAGAAAGAGACCTACAGAGAGAAACCAAGAGAGACAGAGAGAGATATAGTGAGAGACTAGAGAAACAGATTGAGACAAATAGAGAAACAGAGAGAGACAGAGATTGAGACAGAGAGAGACAGAAAGAGACAGAGAGAGACATAGAGAGACAAAGAGACAGAGAGAGACAGGGAGAGACAGAGAGAGACACAGAGAGAGACAGAGAGAGACAGAGAGAGAGAGACAAAGAGAGACAGAGAGAGAGACATTGAAATAAAGAGAGAGACAATGAAAGACAGAGAGAGGGACAGAGAGAGACACAGAGAGAGACAGAGAGAGACAGAGAGAGACATAGAGAGAGTGAGAGAGACAGAGAGAGAGTTAGAGGCAAAGAGAGAGACAGAGAGAGACAGAGAAAGAGACAGAGAGAGATATAGAGAGACAGAGAGTGACACAGAGAGAGACAGAGAGAGAGACAGAGACAAAGAGAGAGACAGAGAGAGACAGAGAGAGAGTGAGAGAGTCAGAAAGAGAGACTTAGAGAGACTGAGATAGGGATATAGAGAGACAGAGAGAGAGACAGAGAGAGACATAGAGAGAGTGAGAGAGACAGAAAGTGAGAGAGTGAGACAGAGAGAGACAGTGATGGAGAGAGAGAGACAGAGAGAGACATCGAGAGAGACAGTGAGAGACAGAGAGTGACAGAGAGATAGACAGAGAGAGACAGAGACAAAGAAAGACACAGAGAGAGACAGAGAGAGATAAAGAGATACAGAGAGAGAGACAGAAAGAGACAGAGAGAGACAGAGAGAGTGACAGAGAGAGACAGAGAAGACAGAGAGAGACAGAGAGAGAGAGACAAAGAGAGACAGAGAGAGAGACAAAGTGAGACATTGAAATAAAGAGAGAGACAATGAAAGACAGAGAGAGGGACAGAGAGAGACAGAGAGAGAGACAGAGACAGAAAAGAGACAAAGAGAGAGAGACACAGAGAGACACAGAGAGAGGAAGAGATAGACAGAGAGAGTCAGAGACAAAGAGAGAGACAGAGAGAGAGTCAGAGACAAAGAGAGAGACAGAGAGAGACAAAGAGAGAGACAGAGAGAGACAGAGAGAGAGACAGAGAGAGACACAGAGAGACACAGAGAGAGACAGAGAGAGACAGAGAGAGACATAGAGAGAGTGAGAGAGACATAAAGAGAGACAGAGAGAGACACAGAGAGAGAAAGAGAGAGACAGAGAGAGAGACAGAGAGAGACAGAGAGAGTGACAGAGAGAGACAGAGAAATACAGAGATAGAGAGCGAGACAAAGGGAGACACAGAGAGAGACAGAGCTAGACAGAGAGATACAGAGAGAGAGACAGAGAGAGACAGAGAGAGACAGAGAGAGATAGAGAAAGACAGAGATAGAGAGCAAGACAAAGGGAGACACAGGGAGAGACAGAGCTAGACAGAGAGATACAGAGAGAGAGACAGAGAGAGACAGAGAGAGAGACAGAGAGAGAGAAAGAGAGAGACAGAGACACAGAGATTGACAGAGAGAGAGACACAGAGAGAGACAGAGAGAGAGAGACAGAGAGAGACACAGAGAGAGACAGAGAGAGACATAGAGAGACAGAGAAAGACAGAGATAGGGATAGAGAGAGACATAGCGAGAGACTGAGAGCGACGGAGAGAGACAGACAGAGAGAGACAGAGAGAGACACAGAGAGAGACAGAGAGAGACACAGAGAGAGACAGAGATAGGGATAGAGAGAAACATAGAGAGAGACAGAGAGAGTCAGAGAGAGAGTGAGAGAGACATAAAGAGAGACAGAGAGAGACACAGAGAAAGAGAAAGACAGAGAGACAGAGAGAGAGACAGAGAGAGACAGAGAGAGAGAGAGAGTGACAGAGAGAGACAGAGAGAGACAGAGATAGAGAGCGAGACAAAGGGAGACACAGAGAGAGACAGAGCTACACAGAGAGATACAGAGAGAGAGACAGAGAGATACATAGAGAGACAGAGAGACAGAGAGACACACAGAGAGAGACAGAGAGAGACAGAGAGACCGAGAGAGACAGAGATAGGGATAGAGAGAGACATAGAGAGAGACAGAGAGTGACAGAGAGAGAGACAGAGAGAGACAGAGAGAGAGACATAGAAATACAGAGAGAAACAAAGAAAGACAGAGAGGGACAGAAGAGACAGAGAGAGAGACAGACAGAGACAGAAAAGAGACAAAGAGAGAGAGACAGATCGAGACAGAGAAAGACAGAGAGCGACAGAGAGAGACAGAAAGAGACCTACAGAGAGAAACCAAGAGAGACAGAGAGAGATATAGTGAGAGACTAGAGAAACAGATTGAGACAAATAGAGAAACAGAGAGAGACAGAGATTGAGACAGAGAGAGACAGAAAGAGACAGAGAGAGACATAGAGAGACAAAGAGACAGAGAGAGACAGGGAGAGACAGAGAGAGACACAGAGAGAGACAGAGAGAGACAGAGAGAGTGAGACAAAGAGAGACAGAGAGAGAGACATAGTGAGACATTGAAATAAAGAGAGAGACAATGAAAGACAGAGAGAGGGACAGAGAGAGACACAGAGAGAGACAGAGAGAGACAGAGAGAGACATAGAGAGAGTGAGAGAGACAGAGAGAGAGTTAGAGACAAAGAGAGAGACAGAGAGAGACAGAGAAAGAGACAGAGAGAGATATAGAGAGACAGAGAGAGAGACAGAGACAAAGAGAGAGACAGAGAGAGACAGAGAGAGAGTGAGAGAGTCAGAAAGAGAGACAGAGAGAGACTGAGATAGGGATATAGAGAGACAGAGAGAGAGACAGAGAGAGACATAGAGAGAGTGAGAGAGACAGAAAGTGAGAGAGTGAGACAGAGAGAGACAGTGATGGAGAGAGAGAGACAGAGAGAGACATCGAGAGAGACAGAGAGAGACAGAGAGTGACAGAGAGATAGACAGAGAGAGACAGAGACAAAGAAAGACACAGAGAGAGACAGAGAGAGATAAAGAGATACAGAGAGAGAGACAGAAAGAGACAGAGAGAGACAGAGAGAGTGACAGAGAGAGACAGAGAGAGACAGAGAGAGACAGAGAGAGAGAGACAAAGAGAGACAGAGAGAGAGACAAAGTGAGACATTGAAATAAAGAGAGAGACAATGAAAGACAGAGAGAGAGACAGACAGAGACAGAAAAGAGACAAAGAGAGAGAGACACAGAGAGACACAGAGAGAGGAAGAGATAGACAGAGAGAGTCAGAGACAAAGAGAGAGACAGAGAGAGAGTCAGAGACAAAGAGAGAGACAGAGAGAGACAAAGAGAGAGACAGAGAGAGACAGAGAGAGAGACAGAGAGAGACAGAGGGAGACACAGAGAGAGACAGAGAGAGACACAGAGAGAGACAGAGAGAGACAGAGAGAGACATAGAGAGAGTGAGAGAGACATAAAGAGAGACAGAGAGAGACACAGAGAGAGAAAGAGAGAGACAGAGAGAGAGACAGAGAGAGACAGAGAGAGACAGAGAGAGTGACAGAGAGAGACAGAGAAATACAGAGATAGAGAGCGAGACAAAGGGAGACACAGAGAGAGACAGAGCTAGACAAAGAGATACAGAGAGAGAGACAGAGAGAGACAGAGAGAGACAGAGAGAGACAGAGAAAGACAGAGATAGAGAGCGAGACAAAGGGAGACACAGGGAGAGACAGAGCTAGACAGAGAGATACAGAGAGAGAGACAGAGAGAGACAGAGAGAGAGAAAGAGAGAGACAGAGACACAGAGATTGACAGAGAGAGAGACACAGAGAGAGACAGAGAGAGAGAGACAGAGAGAGACAGAGAGAGAGACAGAGAGAGACATAGAGAGACAGAGAAAGACAGAGATAGGGATAGAGAGAGACATAGCGAGAGACTGAGAGCGACGGAGAGAGACAGACAGAGAGAGACAGAGAGAGACACAGAGAGAGACAGAGAGAGACACAGAGAGAGACAGAGATAGGGATAGAGAGAGACATAGAGAGAGACAGAGAGAGTCAGAGAGAGAGTGAGAGAGACATAAAGAGAGACAGAGAGAGACACAGAGAAAGAGAAAGACAGAGAGACAGAGAGAGACAGAGAGAGAGAGAGTGACAGAGAGAGACAGAGAGAGACAGAGATAGAGAGCGAGACAAAGGGAGACACAGAGAGAGACAGAGCTAGACAAAGAGATACAGAGAGAGAGACAGAGAGAGACATAGAGACTGAGAGACAAAATTATACAGGGAGAGACAGAGAGAGACAGAGAGAGACAGAGATAGAAACAGAGAGAGACAGAGAGAGACACAGAAAGAGACAGAGAGAGACAGAGAGAGAAATACAGAGAGAGATATAGAGAGACAGTGAGAGACACAGAGAGAGACAGAGAGAGACAGAGAGAGACAAAAATAGTAACAGAGAGAGACAGAGAGAGAGACAGAGAGAGACAGAGACAGAGGGAGAGAGAAAGAGACAGAGAGAGACAGAGAGAGACAGAGAGAGACACAGAGAGAGACAGAGAAAGAGACAGAGAGACATAGAGAGAGACAGAGAGAGAGACAGAGAG
>NW_028227276.1:7815687-7820687 GCF_978045245.1 Mus caroli
GACAGAAAGAGAGACAGAGAGAGACAGAGATAGGGATAGAGAGAGACATAGAGAGAGACAGAGAGATACAGAGACAGAGTGAGATAGACTGAGTGAGACAGAGAGAAAGACAGAAAGAGACAGAGATAGAGACAGAGAGACAGAGAGAGACACAGAGAGATACATAGAGAGAGTGAGAGAGATAGAAAGTGAGAGAGTGAGACAGAGAGAGGCAGTGATGGAGACAGAGGGAGACAGAGAGATACAGAGAGAGACATAGAGAGACAGAGAGAGAGACAAAGAGAGACAGAGGCAAAGAAAGACACAGAGAGAGACAGAGAGAGACAGAGAGACAGAGAGAGACAGGGAGAGACAAATAGGGAGACAGAGAGAGACAGAGATAGAGACAGAGAGAGACAGAGAGAGACAGAGACAGAGCGAGATAGACTGAGTGAGACAAAGAGAGAGACAGAGGGAGACAGAGATAGAGACAGAGAGAGACGCAGAGAGACACAGAGAGACAGAGATAGGGATAGAGAGAGACATAGAGAGAGACAGAGAGCGACTGAGAGAGAGACAGAGAGAGACAGAGAGAGAGACAGAGAGAGACAGAGAGAGACAGAGAGAGACAGAGAGATACAGAGAGAGAAACATAGAGAGACAAAGAAATACAGATAGAGATAAAGAAAGACAGAGAGCCAGAGAGAGACAGAGACAGAGACAGACAGAGACAGAAAAAAGACAAAGAGAGAGAGACAGAGAGAGACAGAGAAAGACAAAGAGCTACAGAGAGAGACATAAAGAGACATACAGAGAGAGACATAGAGAGACAGAGAGAGACATAATGAGACAGAGAGACAGAGAGAGACAGGGAGAGACAGAGAGAGAGACAGAGAGAGACAGAGAGAGACCCAGAGAGAGACAGAGAGTGAGACAGAGAGAGACACAGAGAGAGACAGAGAGAGACACAGAGAGAGACAGAGAGAGACATAGAGAGAGTGAGAGAGACATAAAGAGAGACAGAGAGAGACACAGAGAGATACAGAGAGAGACAGAGAGAGACAGAGAGAGAAACAGAGAGAGACAGAGAGAGACAGAGATAGAGAGGGAGACACAGGGAGAAACAGAGAGAGACAGAGCTAAACAGAGAGATACAGAGAGAGAGACAGAGAGAGACATAGAGAGACAGAGAGACACAGAGAGACACAGAGAGAGACAGAGAGAGACAGAGAGACCGAGAGAGACAGAGATAGGGATAGAGAGAGACATAGAGAGAGACAGAGAGCGACAGATAGAGAGACAGAGAGAGACAGAGAGAGAGACAGAGAGAGACAGAGAGAGACAAAGAGAGACAAAGAGAGACTGAAAGATATATATAGAGAGAAATAGAAAGACATAGAAATACATAGAGAAACAGAGAAAGACAGAGAGATACAGTGAGAGACAGAGAAAGAGACAGAGAGAGACTAAGAGAGACACAGAGAGAGACAGAGAGAGATAGAGAGAAACAGAGAGAGACACAGAGAGAGACAGAGAGTAAGACAGAGAGAGAGTGACAGAGACAGAAAGAGAGACAGAGATATGGATAGAGAGAGACAGAGAGAGAGACAGAGAGAGACATAGAGAGTGAGAGAGACAGAAAGAGAGAAAGAGAGAGACAGAGACAGAGAGAGATAGAGACAGAGTGAGATAGAGAGAGTGAGACAGAAAGAGAGACAGAGATAAAGACAGAGAGAGACAGAGAGAAACAGAGAGAGAAACAGAGAGACAGAGAGAGAGAAAGAGAGACAGAGAGAGAGAGACAGAGAGAGACAGAGATAGAGAGGGAGACACAGGGAGACACAGAGAGAGACAGAGCTAGACATAGAGATACAGAGAGAGAGACAGAGAGAGACATTGAGAGACAGAGAGACAGAGAGAGACAGAGAGAGAGAGAGAATGAGAGACACATAAATAGAGACAGAGAGAGACAGAGAGAGAGAAAGAGAGAGACAGAGACACAGAGACAGACAGAGAGACAGAGAGAGAGAGACAGAGAGAGAAACAGAGAGAGAAAGAGAGAGAAACAGAGAGAGACCGAGAGAGACAGAGATAGGGATGGAGAGAGACATAGAGTGAGACAGAGAGCGACAGATAGAGAGACAGAGAGAGACAGAGAGAGAAACAGAGAGTGACCGAGAGAGACAGAGAGAGACAAAGAGAGACAAAGAGAGACAGAGAGAGACAGAGAGAGACAGAGAGACAGAGAGAGACAGAGGGAGACAGAGAGAGACAGAGAGACTGAGAGAGACAGAGATAGGGATGGAGAGAGACATAGAGAGAGACAGAGAGCGACAGATAGAGAGACAGAGAGAGAGACAGAGAGAGAAAGAGAGAGACAAAAAGAGACAAAGAGAGACAGAAAGATAGAGAGAGAGAGAAATAGAGAGACATAGAAATACAGAGAGAAACAAAGAAAGACAGAGAGAGACAGAGAGAGAAACAGACAGAGACAGAAAAGAGACAAAGAGAGAGAGACAGAGAAAGACAGAGAGCGACAGAGAGAGACAGAAAGAGACCTACAGAGAGAGACAAAGAGAGACAGAGAGAGATATAGAGAGAGACAGAGAGAGACAAATAGAGAAACAAAGAGAGACAGAGATTGAGACAGAGAGAGACAGAAAGAGACAGAGAGAGACATAGAGAGACAAAGAGACAGAGAGAGACAGGGAGAGACAGAGAGAGAGACAGAGAGAGACATAAATAGAGACAGAGAGAGACAGAGAGAGAGAAAGAGAGAGACAGAGACACAGAGAGAGACAGAGAGAGAGCAGAGAGAGACACAGAGAGAGAAACAGAGAGACAGAGAGAGACAGAGAGAGACAGAGAGTGACAGAGATAGGGATAGAGAGGAGACATAGAGAGAGACAGAGAGCGACAGATAGAGAGACAGAGAGAGACAGAGAGAGAGACCGATAGAGACAGAGAGAGACCGAGAGAGACAGAGAGAGACAAAGAGAGACAGAGAGATACAGAGAGAGAGACATAGAGAGACATAGAAATACAGAGAGAGACAAAGAAAGACAGAAGAAAGACAGAGAGAAACAGAGAGAGAGACAGACAGAGACAGAAAAGAGACAAAGAGAGAGAGAGAGAGAGACAGAGAAAGACAGAGAGCAACAGAGAGAGACAGAGAGAGAGAGAGTCAGAGAGAGAGACAGAGAGAGACAGAGAGAGAAACAGAGAGAGACAGAGATAGAGAGGGAGACACAGGGAGACACAGAGAGAGACAGAGCTAGACAGAGAGATACAGAGAGAGAGACAGAGAGAGACATTGAGAGACAGAGAGACAGAGAGAGACATGGAGAGACAGAGAGAGAGACAGAAAGAGACATAGATAGAGACAGAGAGAGACAGAATGAGAGAAAGAGAGAGACAGAGACACTGAGAGAGACAGAGAGAGAGACACAGAGAGAGACAGAGAGAGAAACAGAGAGAGACACAGAGAGATACAGAGAGAGACAGAGACAGAGAGAGACAGAGAGAGAAACAGAGAGAGACAGAGAGAGACAGAGATAGAGAGGGAGACACAGGGAGACACAGAGAGAGACAGAGCTAGACAGAGAGATACAGAGAGAGAGACAGAGAGAGACATAGAGAGACAGAGAGACAGAAAGAGACACAGAGAGAGACAGAGAGAGACAGAGAGACCGAGAGAGACAGAGGTAGGGATAGAGAGAGACATAGAGAGAGAGAGAGCGACAGAGAGAGAGACAGAGAGAGACAGAGAGAGAGACAGAAAGAGATAGAGACAAAGAGAGACAAAGAGAGACAGAAATATATATAGAGAGAAATAGAGAGACATAGAAATACAGAGAGAAACAAAGAAAGACAGAGAGAGACAGAGAGAGACAGAGAGAGAAACAGACAGAGATAGAAAAGAGACAAAGAGAGAGAGACAGAGAAAGACAGAGAGCGACAGAGAGAGACAGAAAGAGACCTACAGAGAGAGACAAAGAGAGACAGAGAGAGATATAGAGAGAGACAGAGAGAGACAGAGAGAGTCAAATAGAGAAACAGAGATAGACAGAGATTGAGACAGAGAGAGACAGAAAGAGACAGAGAGAGACATAGAGAGACAAAGAGACAGAGAGAGACAGGGAGAGACAGAGAGAGAAATAAATAGAGACAGAGAGAGACAGAGAGAGAGAAAGAGAGAGACAGAGACACAGAGAGAGACAGAGAGAGAGCAGAGAGAGACACAGAGAGAGACACACAGAGAGAGAGAGAGAGAGACAGATAGAGACAGAGATAGGGATAGAAAGAGACATAGAGAGAGACAGAGAGCGACAGAGAGAGAGACACAGAGAGACAGAGAGAGAGACTGAGAGAGGCAGAGAGAGACAGAGAGAGACAAAGAGAGACAGAGAGATACAAAGAGAGAGACATAGAAATACAGAGAGAGACAAAGAAAGACAGAGAGAGAGACAGAGAGAGACAGAGAGAGAGACAGACAGAGACAGAAAAGAGACAAAGAGAGAGAGACAGAGAGAGACAGAGAAAGACAGAGAGCGACAGAGAGAGACAGAAAGAGACATACATAGAGAGACATAGAGAGACAGAGAGAGACATAGAGAGAGACAGACAGAGACAGAGGGAGACAAAGAGAGAAACAGAGAGAGACAGAAATTGAGACAGAGAGAGACAGAAAGAGACAGAGAGAGACAGAAAGAGACAGAGAGAGACAGAAAAAGACACAGAGAGACAACGAGAGAGACAGAGAGAGAGAGAGAAAGAGACAGAGAAAGATAGAGAGAGACAGAGAGAGACACAGAGAGAGACAGAGAGTAAGACAGAGAGAGAGTGAGAGAGACAGAAAAAGAGACAGAGAGAGACAGAGATAGGGATAGAGAGAGACAGAAAGAGAGACAGAGAGAGACATAGAGAGTGAGAGAGACAGAAAGAGAGAAAGAGAGAGACAGAGACAGAGAGAGATAGAGACAGAGTGAGATAGACTGAGTGAGACAGAAAGAGAGACAGAG
>NW_028227276.1:7825687-7853187 GCF_978045245.1 Mus caroli
CAGAGAGAGACAGAGAGAGAGAAAGAGAGAGACAGAGACAAAGAGAGAGACAGAGAGTGAGACACAAATAGAGACAGAGAGAGACACAGAGAGAGACATAGAGAGACAGAGAGAGACAAAGAGAGATAAACAGATAGAGACAGAGAGAGACAGAGAAACAGAAAGAGACAGAGAGAGATAGAGAGAGACAGAAAGAGACAGAGAGAGACAGAGAGAGACACAGAGAGACACAGAGAGAGGAAGAGAGAGACAGAGAGAGACAGAGACAAAGAGAGAGACAGAGAGAGTCAGAGAAAGAGACAGAGAGAGATATAGAGAGACAGAGAGAGACAGAGAGTAGTGAGAGAGACAGAAAGAGAGACAGAGAGAGACAGAGATAGGGATAGAGAGAGACATAGATAGAGACAGAGAGAGACAGAGTCAGAGTGAGATAGACTGAGTGAGACACAGAGAGACACTGAAAGAGACAAAGATAGAGACAGAGAGACAGAGAGAGACAGAGAGAGACAGAAAGGGACAGAGAGAGACAGAGAGAGACACAGAGAGACACAGAGAGAGGAAGAGAGAGACAGAGAGAGAGTGACAGAGACAAAGAGAGAGACAGAGAGAGACAGAGAGTAGTGAGAGAGACAGAAAGAGAGACAGATAGAGACAGAGATAGGGATAGAGAGAAACATAGAGAGAGACAGAGAGATACAGAGACAGAGTGAGATAGACTGAGTGAGACAGAGAGAAAGACAGAAAGAGACAGAGATAGAGACAGAGAGACAGAGAGAGACACAGAGAGATACATAGAGAGAGTGAGAGAGATAGAAAGTGAGAGAGTGAGACAGAGAGAGGCAGTGATGGAGACAGAGGGAGACAGAGAGATACAGAGAGAGACATAGAGAGACAGAGAGAGAGACAAAGAGAGACAGAGGCAAAGAAAGACACAGAGAGAGACAGAGAGAGACAGAGAGACAGAGAGAGACAGGGAGAGACAAAGAGGGAGACAGAGAGAGACAGAGATAGAGACAGAGAGAGACAGAGAGAGACAGAGACAGAGCGAGATAGACTGAGTGAGACAAAGAGAGAGACAGAGGGAGACAGAGATAGAGACAGAGAGAGACGCAGAGAGACACAGAGAGACAGAGATAGGGATAGAGAGAGACATAGAGAGAGACAGAGAGCGACTGAGAGAGAGACAGAGAGAGACAGAGAGAGAGACAGAGAGAGACAGAGAGAGACAGAGAGAGACAGAGAGATACAGAGAGAGAAACATAGAGAGACAAAGAAATACAGATAGAGATAAAGAAAGACAGAGAGCCAGAGAGAGACAGAGACAGAGACAGACAGAGACAGAAAAAAGACAAAGAGAGAGAGACAGAGAGAGACAGAGAAAGACAAAGAGCTACAGAGAGAGACATAAAGAGACATACAGAGAGAGACATAGAGAGACAGAGAGAGACATAATGAGACAGAGAGACAGAGAGAGACAGGGAGAGACAGAGAGAGAGACAGAGAGAGACAGAGAGAGACCCAGAGAGAGACAGAGAGTGAGACAGAGAGAGACACAGAGAGAGACAGAGAGAGACACAGAGAGAGACAGAGAGAGACATAGAGAGAGTGAGAGAGACATAAAGAGAGACAGAGAGAGACACAGAGAGATACAGAGAGAGACAGAGAGAGACAGAGAGAGAAACAGAGAGAGACAGAGATAGAGAGGGAGACACAGGGAGAAACAGAGAGAGACAGAGCTAAACAGAGAGATACAGAGAGAGAGACAGAGAGAGACATAGAGAGACAGAGAGACACAGAGAGACACAGAGAGAGACAGAGAGAGACAGAGAGACCGAGAGAGACAGAGATAGGGATAGAGAGAGACATAGAGAGAGACAGAGAGCGACAGATAGAGAGACAGAGAGAGACAGAGAGAGAGACAGAGAGAGACAGAGAGAGACAAAGAGAGACAAAGAGAGACTGAAAGATATATATAGAGAGAAATAGAAAGACATAGAAATACATAGAGAAACAGAGAAAGACAGAGAGATACAGTGAGAGACAGAGAAAGAGACAGAGAGAGACTAAGAGAGACACAGAGAGAGACAGAGAGAGATAGAGAGAAACAGAGAGACACAGAGAGAGACAGAGAGTAAGACAGAGAGAGAGTGACAGAGACAGAAAGAGAGACAGAGATATGGATAGAGAGAGACAGAGAGAGAGACAGAGAGAGACATAGAGAGTGAGAGAGACAGAAAGAGAGAAAGAGAGAGACAGAGACAGAGAGAGATAGAGACAGAGTGAGATAGACAGAGTGAGACAGAAAGAGAGACAGAGATAAAGACAGAGAGAGACAGAGAGAAACAGAGAGAGAAACAGAGAGACAGAGAGAGAGAAAGAGAGACAGAGAGAGAGAGACAGAGAGAGACAGAGATAGAGAGGGAGACACAGGGAGACACAGAGAGAGACAGAGCTAGACATAGAGATACAGAGAGAGAGACAGAGAGAGACATTGAGAGACAGAGAGACAGAGAGAGACAGAGAGAGAGAGAATGAGAGACACATAAATAGAGACAGAGAGAGACAGAGAGAGAGAAAGAGAGAGACAGAGACACAGAGACAGACAGAGAGACAGAGAGAGAGAGACAGAGAGAGAAACAGAGAGAGAAAGAGAGAGAAACAGAGAGAGACCGAGAGAGACAGAGATAGGGATGGAGAGAGACATAGAGTGAGACAGAGAGCGACAGATAGAGAGACAGAGAGAGACAGAGAGAGAAACAGAGAGTGACCGAGAGAGACAGAGAGAGACAAAGAGTGACAAAGAGAGACAGAGAGAGACAGAGAGAGACAGAGAGACAGAGAGAGACAGAGGGAGACAGAGAGAGACAGAGAGACCGAGAGAGACAGAGATAGGGATGGAGAGAGACATAGAGAGAGACAGAGAGCGACAGATAGAGAGACAGAGAGAGAGACAGAGAGAGAAAGAGAGAGACAATAAGAGACAAAGAGAGACAGAAAGATAGAGAGAGAGAGAAATAGAGAGACATAGAAATACAGAGAGAAACAAAGAAAGACAGAGAGAGACAGAGAGAGAAACAGACAGAGACAGAAAAGAGACAAAGAGAGAGAGACAGAGAAAGACAGAGAGCGACAGAGAGAGACAGAAAGAGACCTACAGAGAGAGACAAAGAGAGACAGAGAGAGATATAGAGAGAGACAGAGAGAGACAAATAGAGAAACAGAGAGAGACAGAGATTGAGACAGAGAGAGACAGAAAGAGACAGAGAGAGACATAGAGAGACAAAGAGACAGAGAGAGACAGGGAGAGACAGAGAGAGAGACAGAGAGAGACATAAATAGAGACAGAGAGAGACAGAGAGAGAGAAAGAGAGAGACAGAGACACAGAGAGAGACAGAGAGAGAGCAGAGAGAGACACAGAGAGAGAAACAGAGAGACAGAGAGAGACAGAGAGAGACAGAGAGTGACAGAGATAGGGATAGAGAGGAGACATAGAGAGAGACAGAGAGCGACAGATAGAGAGACAGAGAGAGACAGAGAGAGAGACCGATAGAGACAGAGAGAGACCGAGAGAGACAGAGAGAGACAAAGAGAGACAGAGAGATACAGAGAGAGAGACATAGAGAGACATAGAAATACAGAGAGAGACAAAGAAAGACAGAAGAAAGACAGAGAGAAACAGAGAGAGAGACAGACAGAACAGAAAAGAGACAAAGAGAGAGAGAGAGAGAGAGAGACAGAGAAAGACAGAGAGCAACAGAGAGAGACCGAGAGAGACAGAGAGAGAGAGAGTCAGAGAGAGAGACAGAGAGAGACAGAGAGAGAAACAGAGAGAGACAGAGATAGAGAGGGAGACACAGGGAGACACAGAGAGAGACAGAGCTAGACAGAGAGATACAGAGAGAGAGACAGAGAGAGACATTGAGAGACAGAGAGACAGAGAGAGACATGGAGAGACAGAGAGAGAGACAGAGAGAGACATAGATAGAGACAGAGAGAGACAGAATGAGAGAAAGAGAGAGACAGAGACACAGAGAGAGACAGAGAGAGAGACACAGAGAGAGACAGAGAGAGAAACAGAGAGAGACACAGAGAGATACAGAGAGAGACAGAGACAGAGAGAGACAGAGAGAGAAACAGAGAGAGACAGAGAGAGACAGAGATAGAGAGGGAGACACAGGGAGACACAGAGAGAGACAGAGCTAGACAGAGAGATACAGAGAGAGAGACAGAGAGAGACATAGAGAGACAGAGAGACAGAAAGAGACACAGAGAGAGACAGAGAGAGACAGAGAGACCGAGAGAGACAGAGATAGGGATAGAGAGAGACATAGAGAGAGAGAGAGCGACAGAGAGAGACAGAGAGAGAGACAGAGAGAGATAGAGACAAAGAGAGACAAAGAGAGACAGAAATATATAGAGAGAGAAATAGAGAGACATAGAAATACAGAGAGAAACAAAGAAAGACAGAAAGAGACAGAGAGAGACAGAGAGAGAAACAGACAGAGATAGAAAAGAGACAAAGAGAGAGAGACAGAGAAAGACAGAGAGCGACAGAGAGAGACAGAAAGAGACCTACAGAGAGAGACAAAGAGAGACAGAGAGAGATATAGAGAGAGACAGAGAGAGACAGAGAGAGTCAAATAGAGAAACAGAGATAGACAGAGATTGAGACAGAGAGAGACAGAAAGAGACAGAGAGACATAGAGAGACAAAGAGACAGAGAGAGACAGGGAGAGACAGAGAGAGAAATAAATAGAGACAGACAGAGACAGAGAGAGAGAAAGAGAGAGACAGAGACACAGAGAGAGACAGAGAGAGAGCAGAGAGAGACACAGAGAGAGACACAGAGAGAGAGAGAGAGACAGATAGAGACAGAGATAGGGATAGAGAGAGACATAGAGAGAGACAGAGAGCGACAGAGAGAGAGACACAGAGAGACAGAGAGAGAGACAGAGAGAGGCAGAGAGAGACAGAGAGAGACAAAGAGAGACAGAGAGATACAGAGAGAGAGACATAGAAATACAGAGAGAGACAAAGAAAGACAGAGAGAGAGACAGAGAGAGACAGAGAGAGAGACAGACAGAGACAGAAAAGAGACAAAGAGAGAGAGACAGAGAGAGACAGAGAAAGACAGAGAGCGACAGAGAGAGACAGAAAGAGACATACATAGAGAGACATAGAGAGACAGAGAGAGACATAGAGAGAGACAGACAGAGACAGAGGGAGACAAAGAGAGAAACAGAGAGAGACAGAAATTGAGACAGAGAGAGACAGAAAGAGACAGAGAGAGACAGAAAGAGACAGAGAGAGACAGAAAGAGACACAGAGAGACAACGAGAGAGACAGAGAGAGAGAGAGAGAAAGAGACAGAGAAAGATAGAGAGAGACAGAGAGAGACACAGAGAGAGACAGAGAGTAAGACAGAGAGAGAGTGAGAGAGACAGAAAAAGAGACAGAGAGAGACAGAGATAGGGATAGAGAGAGACAGAAAGAGAGACAGAGAGAGACATAGAGAGTGAGAGAGACAGAAAGAGAGAAAGAGAGAGACAGAGACAGAGAGAGATAGAGACAGAGTGAGATAGACTGAGTGAGACAGAAAGAGAGACAGAGAAAGAGACAGAGAGAGACAGAGATAGAGAGGGAGACACAGAGAGACACAGAGAGAGACAGAGCTAGACAGAGAGATACAGAGAGAGAGACAGAGAGAGACATTGAGAGACAGAGAGAGACAGGGAGAGACAGAGAGAGAGACAGAGAGAGACAGAGAGAGAGACAGAGAGAGTCATTGAGAGACAGAGAGACAGAGAGAGACAGGGAGAGACAGAGAGAGAGACACAGAGAGAGACATAGATAGAGACAGAGAGAGACAGAGAGAGAGAAAGAGAGAGACAGAGACACAGAGACAGACAGAGAGAAAGAGAGAGAGACCCAGAGAGAGAGACAGAGAGAGACAGAGTGAGACCGAGAGAGACAGAGATAGGGATAGAGAGACATAGAGAGAGACAGAGAGCGAAAGAGAGAGAGACAGAGAGAGACAGAGAGAGAAACCGAGAGAGACAGAGATAAATAGGGAGACACAGGGAGACACAGAGTGAGACAGAGCGAGACAGAGAGATACAGAGAGAGAGACAGAGAGAGTCATTGAGAGACAGAGAGACAGAGAGACAGGGAGAGACAGAGAGAGAGAGACAGAGAGAGACATAGATAGAGACAGAGAGAGACAGAGAGAGAGAAAGAGAGAGACAGAGACACAGAGACAGACAGAGACAGAGACAGAGAGAGACACAGAGAGAGAGACAGAGAGAAAGACAGAGAGAGACACAGAGAGATACAGAGAGAGACAGAGTGAAACCGAGAGAGACAGAGATAGGATTAGAGAAAGACATAGAGAGAGACAGAGAGCGACAGAGAGAGAGACAGAGAGAGGCAGAGAAAGAGACAGAGAGAGACGGAGAGAGACAAAGAGAGACAAAGAGAGACAGAAAGATAGAGAGAGAAATAGAGAGACATAGAAATACAGAGAGTAACAAAGAAAGACAGAGAGAGACAGAGAGAGACAGAGAGAGAAACAGACAGAGACAGAAAATAGACAAAGAGAGAGAGACAGAGAGAGACAGAGAAAGACAGAGAGCAACAGATAGAGACAGAAAGAGACCTAAAGAGAGAGATAAAGAGAGACAGAGAGAGATATAGAGAGAGACAGAGAGAGACAAATAGAAAAACAGAGAGAGACAGTGATTGAGACAGAGAGAGACAGAAAGAGACAGAGAGAGACATAGAGAGACAAAGAGACAGAGAGAGACAGAGAGCGACAGAGAGAGAGACAGAGAGAGACATAAATAGAGACAGAGAGAGACAGAGAGAGAGAAAGAGAGAGACAGAGACAAAGAGAGAGAGACCGAGAGAGAGCAGAGAGAGACAGAGAGAGACACCAAGAGACAGAGAGAGACAGAGAGAGACAGAGATAGGGATAGAGAGAGACATAGAGAGAGACAGAGAGCGACAGAGAGAGAGACAGAGAGAGACAGAGAGAGAGAGACAGAGAGAGACATAGATAGAGACAGAGAGAGACAGAGAGAGAGAAAGAGAGAGACAGAGACACAGAGACAGACAGAGAGAGAGACAGAGAGAGACACAGAGAGAGAGACAGAGAGAGAAACAGAGAGAGAAAGAGAGAGACAAAGTGAGACTGAGAGAGACAGAGATAGGGATAGAGGGAGACATAGAGAGAGACAGAGCGACAGAGAGAGAGACAGAGAGAGAGACCGAGAGAGACAGAGAGAGACCGAGAAAGACAGAGAGAGACAAAGAGAGACAGAGAGATACAGAGAGAGAGACATAGAGAGACAGAGAGACAGAGAGAGACAAAGAGAGAGACAGAGAGAGACAGAGAGACCGAGAGAGACAGAGATAGGGATGGAGAGAGACATAGAGAGAGACAGAGAGCGACAGAGAGAGAAACAGAGAAAGACAGAGAGAGAGACAGAGAGAGAAAGAGAGAGACAAAAAGAGACAAAGAGAGACAGAAAGATAGAGAGAGAGAGAAATAGAGAGACATAGAAATACAGAGAGAAACAAAGAAAGACAGAGAGAGACAGAGAGAGACAGAGAGAGAAACAGACAGAGACAGAAAAGAGACAAAGAGAGAGAGACAGAGAGAGACAGAGAAAGACAGAGAGCGACAGAGAGAGACAGAAAGAGACCTACAGAGAGAGACAAAGAGAGACAGAGAGAGATATAGAGAGAGACAGAGAGAGACAAATAGAGAAACAGAGAGAGACAGAGATTGAGACAGAGAGAGACAGAAAGAGACAGAGAGAGACATAGAGAGACAAAGAGACAGAGAGAGACAGGGAGAGACAGAGAGAGAGACAGAGAGAGACATAAATAGAGACAGAGAGAGACAGAGAGAGAGAAAGAGAGAGACAGAGACACAGAGAGAGACAGAGAGAGAGCAGAGAGAGACACAGAGAGACAGAGAGAGACATAGAGTGACAGAGATAGGGATAGAGAGAGACATAGAGAGATACAGAGAGCGACAGATAGAGAGACAGAGAGAGACAGAGAGAGAGACCGAGAGAGACAGAGAGAGCCCGTGAGAGACAGAGAGAGACAAAGAGAGACAGAGAGATACAGAGAGAGAGACATAGAGAGACATAGAAATACAGAGAGAGACAAAGATAGACAGAGAGAGACAGAGAGAGACAGAGAGAGAAACCGAGAGAGACAGAGATAAATAGGGAGACACAGGGAGACACAGAGAGAGACAGAGCTAGACAGAGAGATACAGAGAGAGAGACAGAGAGAGTCATTGAGAGACAGAGAGACAGAGAGAGACAGGGAGAGACAGAGAGAGAGACAGAGAGAGACATAGATAGAGACAGAGAGAGACAGAGAGAGAGAAAGAGAGAGACAGAGACACAGAGACAGACAGAGACAGAGACAGAGAGAGACACAGAGAGAGAGACAGAGAGAAAGACAGAGAGAGACACAGAGAGAGACAGAGAGATACAGAGTGAAAACGAGAGAGACAGAGATAGGGATAGAGAGAGACATAGAGAGAGACAGAGAGTGACAGAGAGATAGACAGAGAGAGACAGAGACACAGAGACAGACAGAGAGAAACAGAGAGAGACACAGAGAGAGAGACAGAGAGACAGAGAGACAGAGAGAGACAAAGAGAGAAAGAGAGAGACAGAGAGAGAGACAGAGAGAGAGAGACAGAGAGAGACAGAGAGAGACAGAGAGAGAAACAGAGAGAGACAGAGATAGAGAGGGAGACACAGGGAGACACAGAGAGAGACAGAGCTAGACAGAGAGATACAGAGAGAGACAGAGAGAGACATTGAGAGACAGAGAGACAGAGAGAGACAGGGAGAGACAGAGAGAGACAGAGAGAGACATAGATAGAGACAGAGAGAGACAGAGAGAGAGAAAGAGGGAAACAGAGAGACAGAGAGAGACAGGGAGAGACAGAGAGAGACAGAGAGAGACATAGATAGAGACAGAGAGAGACAGAGAGAGAGACAGAGAGAGACAGAGAGAGACAGAGAGAGACAGAGAGAGACAGAGAGAGAAACAGAGAGAGACAGAGAGAGATAGAGATAGAGAGGGAGACACAGGGAGACACAGAGAGAGACAGAGCTAGACAGAGAGATACAGAGTGAGAGACAGAGAGAGACACAGAGAGAGACAGAGAGAGACAGAGAGACCGAGAGAGACAGAGATATGGATAGAGAGAGACATAGAGAGAGACAGAGAGCGACAGAGAGAGAGACAGAGAGAGACAGAGAGAGAGACAGAGAGAGACAGAGAGAGACAAAGAGAGACAAAGAGAGACAGAAAGATATATATAGAGAGAAATAGAGAGACATAGAAATACAGAGAGAAACAAAGAAAGACAGAGAGAGACAGAGAGAGACAGAGAGAGAAACAGACAGAGACAGAAAAGAGACAAAGAGAGAGAGACAGAGAGAGACAGAGAAAGACAGAGAGCGACAGAGAGAGACAGAAAGAGACCTACAGAGAGAGACAAAGAGAGACAGAGAGAGATATAGAGAGAGACAGAGAGAGACAGAGAGAGACAAATAGAGAAACAGAGAGAGACAGAGATTGAGACAGAGAGTGACAGAAAGAGACAGAGAGAGACATAGAGAGACAAAGAGTCAGAGAGAGACAGGGAGAGACAGAGAGAGACAGAGAGAGACATAAATAGAGACAGAGAGAGACAGAGAGAGAGAAAGAGAGAGACAGAGACACAGAGAGAGACAGAGAGAGAGCAGAGAGAGACACAGAGAGAGACACAGAGAGAGAGAGACAGATAGAGACAGAGAGAGACAGAGATAGGGATAGAGAGAGACATAGAGAGAGACAGAGAGCGACAGAGAGAGAGACAGAGAGAGACAGAGAGAGAGACTGAGAGAGACAGAGAGAGTCAGAGAGACAAAGAGAGACAGAGAGATACAGAGAGAGAGAGACGTAGAGAGACATAGAAATACAGAGAGAGACAAAGAAAGACAGAGAGAGAGACAGTGAGAGACAGAGAGAGAGACAGACAGAGACAGAAAAGAGACAAAGAGAGAGAGACAGAGAGAGACAGAGATAACAGAGAGCGACAGAGAGAGACAGAAAGAGACAATCATAGAGAGACATAGAGAGACAGAAAGAGACATAGAGAGAGACAGACAGAGACAGAGGGAGACAAAGAGAGAAACAGAGAGAGACAGAAATTGAGACAGAGAGAGACAGAAAGAGACAGAGAGAGACAGAAAGAGACAGAGAGAGACAGAAAGGACACAGAGAGACAAAGAGAGAGACAGAGAGACAGAGAGAGAGAGAGAAAGAGACAGAGAAAGATAGAGAGAGACAGAGAGAGACACAGAGAGAGACAGAGAGTAAGACAGAGAGAGAGTGAGAGAGACAGAAAAAGAGGCAGAGAGAGACAGAGATAGGGATAGAGAGAGACAGAAAGAGAGACAGAGAGAGACATAGAGAGTGAGAGTGACAGAAAGAGAGAAAGAGAGAGACAGAGACAGAGAGAGATAGAGACAGAGTGAGATAGACTGAGTGAGACAGAAAGAGAGACAGAGAAAGAGACAGAGAGAGACAGAGAGAGAGACAGAGAGAGACAGAGAGAGAAACAGAGAGACTGAGAGAGAGACAGAGAGAGACAGAGAGAGACAGAGAGAGACAGAGAGAGACAGAGAGTGAAACAGAGAGAGACAGAGATAGAGAGGGAGACACAGGGAGACACAGAGAGAGACAGAGCTAGACAGAGAGCTACAGAGAGAGAGACAGAGAGAGACATTGAGAGACAGAGAGAGACAGGGAGAGACAGAGAGAGAGACAGAGAAAGACATAGATAGAGACAGAGAGAGACAGAGAGAGAGAAAGAGAGAGACAGAGACACAGAGACAGACAGAGAGAAACAGAGAGAGACACAGAGAGTGAGACAGAGAGAGAGAGAGACAGAGAGAGACACAGAGAGAGACAGAGAGAGACAATATGAGACCGAGAGAGACAGAGATAGGGATAGAGAGAGACATAGAGAGAGACAGAGAGCGAAAGAGAGAGAGAAATAGAGAGACATAGAAATACAGAGAGTAACAAAGAAAGACAGAGAGAGACAGAGAGAGACAGAGAGAGAAACAGACAGAGACAGAAAATAGACAAAGAGAGAGAGACAGAGAGAGACAGAGAAAGACAGAGAGCAACAGATAGAGACAGAAAGAGACCTAAAGAGAGAGACAAAGAGAGACAGAGAGAGATATAGAGAGAGACAGAGAGAGACAAATAGAAAAACAGAGAGAGACAGTGATTGAGACAGAGAGAGACAGAAAGAGACAGAGAGAGACATAGAGAGACAAAGAGACAGAGAGAGACAGGGAGAGACAGAGAGAGAGACAGAGAGAGACATAAATAGAGACAGAGAGAGACAGAGAGAGAGAAAGAGAGAGACAGAGACACAGAGAGAGAGACCGAGAGAGAGCAGAGAGAGACAGAGAGAGACACCAAGAGACAGAGAGAGACAGAGAGAGACAGAGATAGGGATAGAGAGAGACATAGAGAGAGACAGAGAGCGACAGAGAGAGAGAGACAGAGAGAGACAGAGAGAGAGAGACAGAGAGAGACATAGATAGAGACAGAGAGAGACAGAGAGAGAGAAAGAAAGAGACAGAGACACAGAGACAGACAGAGAGAGAGACAGAGAGAGACACAGAGAGAGAGACAGATAGAGAAACAGAGAGAGAAAGAGAGAGACAAAGTGAGACTGAGAGAGACAGAGATAGGGATAGAGGGAGACATAGAGAGAGACAGAGCGACAGAGAGAGAGACAGAGAGAGAGACCGAGAGAGACAGAGAGAGACCGAGAGAGACAGAGAGAGACAAAGAGAGACAGAGAGATACAGAGAGAGAGACATAGAGAGACAGAGAGACAGAGAGAGACAAAGAGAGAGACAGAGAGAGACAGAGAGACCGAGAGAGACAGAGATAGGGATGGAGAGAGACATAGAGAGAGACAGAGAGCGACAGAGAGAGAAACAGAGAAAGACAGAGAGAGAGACAGAGAGAGAAAGAGAGAGACAAAAAGAGACAAAGAGAGACAGAAAGATAGAGAGAGAGAGAAATAGAGAGACATAGAAATACAGAGAGAAACAAAGAAAGACAGAGAGACAGAGAGAGAAACAGACAGAGACAGAAAATAGACAAAGAGAGAGAGACAGAGAGAGACAGAGAAAGACAGAGAGCAACAGATAGAGACAGAAAGAGACCTAAAGAGAGAGACAAAGAGAGACAGAGAGAGATATAGAGAGAGACAGAGAGAGACAAATAGAAAAACAGAGAGAGACAGTGATTGAGACAGAGAGAGACAGAAAGAGACAGAGAGAGACATAGAGAGAAAAAGAGACAGAGAGAGACAGGGAGAGACAGAGAGAGAGACAGAGAGAGACATAAATAGAGACAGAGAGAGACAGAGAGAGAGAAAGAGAGAGACAGAGACACAGAGAGAGAGACCGAGAGAGAGCAGAGAGAGAAACAGACAGAGACAGAAAAGAGACAAAGAGAGAGAGACAGAGAGAGACAGAGAAAGACAGAGAGCGACAGAGAGAGACAGAAAGAGACCTACAGAGAGAGACAAAGAGAGACAGAGAGAGATATAGAGAGAGACAGAGAGAGACAAATAGAGAAACAGAGAGAGACAGAGATTGAGACAGAGAGAGACAGAAAGAGACAGAGAGAGACATAGAGAGACAAAGAGACAGAGAGAGACAGGGAGAGACAGAGAGAGAGACATAAATAGAGACAGAGAGAGACAGAGAGAGAGAAAGAGAGAGACAGAGACACAGAGAGAGACAGAGAGAGAGCAGAGAGAGACACAGAGAGACAGAGAGAGACAGAGAGTGACAGAGATAGGGATAGAGAGATACATAGAGAGATACAGAGAGCGACAGATAGAGAGACAGAGAGAGACAGAGAGAGAGACCGAGGGAGACAGAGAGCCCGTGAGAGACAGAGAGAGACAAAGAGATACAGAGAGAGAGACATAGAGAGACATAGAAATACAGAGAGAGACAAAGATAGACAGAGAGAGACAGAGAGAGACAGAGAGAGAAACCGAGAGAGACAGAGATAAATAGGGAGACACAGGGAGACACAGAGAGAGACAGAGCTAGACAGAGAGATACAGAGAGAGAGACAGAGAGAGTCATTGAGAGACAGAGAGACAGAGAGAGACAGGGAGAGACAGAGAGAGAGACAGAGAGAGACATAGATAGAGACAGAGAGAGACAGAGAGAGAGAAAGAGAGAGACAGAGACAGACAGAGACAGAGACAGAGAGAGACACAGAGAGAGAGACAGAGAGAAAGACAGAGAGAGACACAGAGAGAGACAGAGAGATACAGAGTGAAAACGAGAGAGACAGAGATAGGGATAGAGAGAGACATAGAGAGAGACAGAGAGTGCCATAGAGAGAGACAGAGAGAGACAGAGACACAGAGACAGACAGAGAGAAACAGAGAGAGACACAGAGAGAGAGACAGAGAGACAGAGAGACAGAGAGAGACAAAGAGAGAAAGAGAGAGACAGAGAGAGAGACAGAGAGAGAGAGACAGAGAGAGACAGAGAGAGACAGAGAGAGAAACAGAGAGAGACAGAGATAGAGAGGGAGACACAGGGAGACACAGAGAGAGACAGAGCTAGACAGAGAGATACAGAGAGAGACAGAGAGAGACATTGAGAGACAGAGAGACAGAGAGAGACAGGGAGAGACAGAGAGAGACAGAGAGAGACATAGATAGAGACAGAGAGAGACAGAGAGAGAGAAAGAGGGAAACAGAGAGACAGAGAGAGACAGGGAGAGACAGAGAGAGACAGAGAGAGACATAGATAGAGACAGAGAGAGACAGAGAGAGAGAAAGAGGGAAACAGAGAGACAGAGAGAGACAGGGAGAGACAGAGAGAGACAGAGAGAGACATAGATAGAGACAGAGAGAGAGACAGAGAGAGACAGAGAGAGACAGAGAGAGACAGAGAGAGAAACAGAGAGAGACAGAGAGAGATAGAGATAGAGAGGGAGACACAGGGAGACACAGAGAGAGACAGAGCTAGACAGAGATATACAGAGAGAGAAACAGCGAGAGACACAGAGAGAGACAGAGAGAGACAGAGAGACCGAGAGAGACAGAGATATGGATAGAGAGAGACATAGAGAGAGACAGAGAGCGACAGAGAGAGAGACAGAGAGAGACAGAGAGTGAGAAAGAGAGAGACAGAGAGAGACAAAGAGAGACAAAGAGAGACAGAAAGATATATATAGAGAGAAATAGAGAGACATAGAAATACAGAGAGAAACAAAGAAAGACAGAGAGAGACAGAGAGAGACAGAGAGAGAAACAGGCAGAGACAGAAAAGAGACAAAGAGAGAGAGACAGAGAGAGACAGAGAAAGACAGAGAGCGACAGAGAGAGACAGAAAGAGACCTACAGAGAGAGACAAAGAGAGACAGAGAGAGATATAGAGAGAGACAGAGAGAGACAGAGAGAGACAAATAGAGAAACAGAGAGAGACAGAGATTGAGACAGAGAGTGACAGAAAGAGACAGAGAGAGACATAGAGAGACAAAGAGTCAGAGAGAGACAGGGAGAGACAGAGAGAGACAGAGAGAGAAATAAATAGAGACAGAGAGAGACAGAGAGAGAGAAAGAGAGAGACAGAGACACAGAGAGAGACAGAGAGAGAGCAGAGAGAGACACAGAGAGAGACACAGAGAGAGAGAGACAGATAGAGACAGAGAGAGACAGAGATAGGGATAGAGAGAGACATAGAGAGAGACAGAGAGCGACAGAGAGAGAGACAGAGAGAGACAGAGAGAGAGACTGAGAGAGACAGAGAGAGTCAGAGAGACAAAGAGAGACAGAGAGATACAGAGAGAGAGAGACGTAGAGAGACATAGAAATACAGAGAGAGACAAAGAAAGACAGAGAGAGAGACAGTGAGAGACAGAGAGAGAGACAGACAGAGACAGAAAAGAGACAAAGAGAGAGAGACAGAGAGAGACAGAGATAACAGAGAGCGACAGAGAGAGACAGAAAGAGACATACATAGAGAGACATAGAGAGACAGAGAGAGACATAGAGAGAGACAGACAGAGACAGAGGGAGACAAAGAGAGAAACAGAGAGAGACAGAAATTGAGACAGAGAGAGACAGAAAGAGACAGAGAGAGACAGAAAGAGACAGAGAGAGACAGAAAGAGACACAGAGAGACAAAGAGAGAGACAGAGAGACAGAGAGAGAGAGAGAAAGAGACAGAGAAAGATAGAGAGAGACAGAGAGAGACACAGAAAGAGACAGAGAGTAAGACAGAGAGATAGTGAGAGAGACAGAAAAAGAGACAGAGAGAGACAGAGATAGGGATAGAGAGAGACAGAAAGAGAGACAGAGAGAGACATAGAGAGTGAGAGAGACAGAAAGAGAGAAAGAGAGAGACAGAGACAGAGAGAGATAGAGACAGAGTGAGATAGACTGAGTGAGACAGAAAGAGAGACAGAGAAAGAGACAGAGAGAGACAGAGAGAGAGACAGAGAGAGACAGAGAGAGACAGAGAGAGAAACAGAGAGACAGAGAGAGAGACAGAGAGAGACAGAGAGAGACAGAGAGAGACAGAGAGTGAAACAGAGAGAGACAGAGATAGAGAGGGAGACACGGAGACACAGAGAGAGACAGAGCTAGACAGAGAGCTACAGAGAGAGAGACAGAGAGCGACATTGAGAGACAGAGAGAGACAGGGAGAGACAGAGAGAGAGACAGAGAAAGACATAGATAGAGACAGAGAGAGACAGAGAGAGAGAAAGAGAGAGACAGAGACACAGAGACAGACAGAGAGAAACAGAGAGAGACACAGAGAGTGAGACAGAGAGAGAGAGAGACAGAGAGAGACACAGAGAGAGACAGAGAGATACAGAGTGAAAACGAGAGAGACAGAGATAGGGATAGAGAGAGACATAGAGAGAGACAGAGAGTGACAGAGAGAGAGACAGAGAGAGACAGAGACACAGAGACAGACAGAGAGAAACAGAGAGAGACACAGAGAGAGAGACAGAGAGACAGAGAGACAGAGAGAGACATAGATAGAGACAGAGAGAGACAGAGAGAGAGACAGAGAGAGACAGAGAGAGACAGAGAGAGACAGAGAGAGAAACAGAGAGAGACAGAGAGAGATAGAGATAGAGAGGGAGACACAGGGAGACACAGAGAGAGACAGAGCTAGACAGAGAGATACAGAGAGAGAAACAGCGAGAGACACAGAGAGAGACAGAGAGAGACAGATAGACCGAGAGAGACAGAGATATGGATAGAGAGAGACATAGAGAGAGACAGAGAGCGACAGAGAGAGAGACAGAGAGAGACAGAGAGTGAGAAAGAGAGAGACAGAGAGAGACAAAGAGAGACAAAGAGAGACAGAAAGATATATAGAGAGAGAAATAGAGAGACATAGAAACAGAGAGAAACAAAGAAAGACAGAGAGAGACAGAGAGAGACAGAGAGAGAAACAGGCAGAGACAGAAAAGAGACAAAGAGAGAGAGACAGAGAGAGACAGAGAAAGACAGAGAGCGACAGAGAGAGACAGAAAGAGACCTACAGAGAGAGACAAAGAGAGACAGAGAGAGATATAGAGAGAGACAGAGAGAGACAGAGAGAGACAAATAGAGAAACAGAGAGAGACAGAGATTGAGACAGAGAGTGACAGAAAGAGACAGAGAGAGACATAGAGAGACAAAGAGTCAGAGAGAGACAGGGAGAGACAGAGAGAGACAGAGAGAGAAATAAATAGAGACAGAGAGAGACAGAGAGAGAGAAAGAGAGAGACAGAGACACAGAGAGAGACAGAGAGAGAGCAGAGAGAGACACAGAGAGAGACACAGAGAGAGAGAGACAGATAGAGACAGAGAGAGACAGAGATAGGGATAGAGAGAGACATAGAGAGATAGAGAGCGACAGAGAGAGAGACAGAGAGAGACAGAGAGAGAGACTGAGAGAGACAGAGAGAGTCAGAGAGACAAAGAGAGACAGAGAGATACAGAGAGAGAGAGACGTAGAGAGACATAGAAATACAGAGAGAGACAAAGAAAGACAGAGAGAGAGACAGTGAGAGACAGAGAGAGAGACAGACAGAGACAGAAAAGAGACAAAGAGAGAGAGACAGAGAGAGACAGAGATAACAGAGAGCGACAGAGAGAGACAGAAAGAGACATACATAGAGAGACATAGAGAGACAGAGAGAGACATAGAGAGAGACAGACAGAGACAGAGGGAGACAAAGAGAGAAACAGAGAGAGACAGAAATTGAGACAGAGAGAGACAGAGAGACAGAGAGAGACAGGGAGAGACAGAGAGAGACAGAGAGAGACATAGATAGAGACAGAGAGAGACAGAGAGAGAGAAAGAGGGAAACAGAGAGACAGAGAGAGACAGGGAGAGACAGAGAGAGACAGAGAGAGACATAGATAGAGACAGAGAGAGACAGAGAGAGAGAAAGAGGGAAACAGAGAGACAGAGAGAGACAGGGAGAGACAGAGAGAGACAGAGAGAGACATAGATAGAGACAGAGAGAGAGACAGAGAGAGACAGAGAGAGACAGAGAGAGACAGAGAGAGAAACAGAGAGAGACAGAGAGAGATAGAGATAGAGAGGGAGACACAGGGAGACACAGAGAGAGACAGAGCTAGACAGAGAGATACAGAGAGAGAAACAGCGAGAGACACAGAGAGAGACAGAGAGAGACAGAGAGACCGAGAGAGACAGAGATATGGATAGAGAGAGACATAGAGAGAGACAGAGAGCGACAGAGAGAGAGACAGAGAGAGACAGAGAGTGAGAAAGAGAGAGACAGAGAGAGACAAAGAGAGACAAAGAGAGACAGAAAGATATATATAGAGAGAAATAGAGAGACATAGAAATACAGAGAGAAACAAAGAAAGACAGAGAGAGACAGAGAGAGACAGAGAGAGAAACAGGCAGAGACAGAAAAGAGACAAAGAGAGAGAGACAGAGAGAGACAGAGAAAGACAGAGAGCGACAGAGAGAGACAGAAAGAGACCTACAGAGAGAGACAAAGAGAGACAGAGAGAGATATAGAGAGAGACAGAGAGAGACAGAGAGAGACAAATAGAGAAACAGAGAGAGACAGAGATTGAGACAGAGAGTGACAGAAAGAGACAGAGAGAGACATAGAGAGACAAAGAGTCAGAGAGAGACAGGGAGAGACAGAGAGAGACAGAGAGAGAAATAAATAGAGACAGAGAGAGACAGAGAGAGAGAAAGAGAGAGACAGAGACACAGAGAGAGACAGAGAGAGAGCAGAGAGAGACACAGAGAGAGACACAGAGAGAGAGAGACAGATAGAGACAGAGAGAGACAGAGATAGGGATAGAGAGAGACATAGAGAGAGACAGAGAGCGACAGAGAGAGAGACAGAGAGAGACAGAGAGAGAGACTGAGAGAGACAGAGAGAGTCAGAGAGACAAAGAGAGACAGAGAGATACAGAGAGAGAGAGACGTAGAGAGACATAGAAATACAGAGAGAGACAAAGAAAGACAGAGAGAGAGACAGTGAGAGACAGAGAGAGAGACAGACAGAGACAGAAAAGAGACAAAGAGAGAGAGACAGAGAGAGACAGAGATAACAGAGAGCGACAGAGAGAGACAGAAAGAGATATACATAGAGAGACATAGAGAGACAGAGAGAGACATAGAGAGAGACAGACAGAGACAGAGGGAGACAAAGAGAGAAACAGAGAGAGACAGAAATTGAGACAGAGAGAGACAGAAAGAGACAGAGAGAGACAGAAAGAGACAGAGAGAGACAGAAAGAGACACAGAGAGACAAAGAGAGAGACAGAGAGACAGAGAGAGAGAGAGAAAGAGACAGAGAAAGATAGAGAGAGACAGAGAGAGACACAGAAAGAGACAGAGAGTAAGACAGAGAGATAGTGAGAGAGACAGAAAAAGAGACAGAGAGAGACAGAGATAGGGATAGAGAGAGACAGAAAGAGAGACAGAGAGAGACATAGAGAGTGAGAGAGACAGAAAGAGAGAAAGAGAGAGACAGAGACAGAGAGAGATAGAGACAGAGTGAGATAGACTGAGTGAGACAGAAAGAGAGACAGAGAAAGAGACAGAGAGAGACAGAGAGAGAGACAGAGAGAGACAGAGAGAGACAGAGAGAGAAACAGAGAGACAGAGAGAGAGACAGAGAGAGACAGAGAGAGACAGAGAGAGACAGAGAGTGAAACAGAGAGAGACAGAGATAGAGAGGGAGACACGGAGACACAGAGAGAGACAGAGCTAGACAGAGAGCTACAGAGAGAGAGACAGAGAGCGACATTGAGAGACAGAGAGAGACAGGGAGAGACAGAGAGAGAGACAGAGAAAGACATAGATAGAGACAGAGAGAGACAGAGAGAGAGAAAGAGAGAGACAGAGACACAGAGACAGACAGAGAGAAACAGAGAGAGACACAGAGAGTGAGACAGAGAGAGAGAGAGACAGAGAGAGACACAGAGAGAGACAGAGAGATACAGAGTGAAAACGAGAGAGACAGAGATAGGGATAGAGAGAGACATAGAGAGAGACAGAGAGTGACAGAGAGAGAGACAGAGAGAGACAGAGACACAGAGACAGACAGAGAGAAACAGAGAGAGACACAGAGAGAGAGACAGAGAGACAGAGAGACAGAGAGAGACATAGATAGAGACAGAGAGAGACAGAGAGAGAGACAGAGAGAGACAGAGAGAGACAGAGAGAGACAGAGAGAGAAACAGAGAGAGACAGAGAGAGATAGAGATAGAGAGGGAGACACAGGGAGACACAGAGAGAGACAGAGCTAGACAGAGAGATACAGAGAGAGAAACAGCGAGAGACACAGAGAGAGACAGAGATATGGATAGAGAGAGACATAGAGAGAGACAGAGAGCGACAGAGAGAGAGACAGAGAGAGACAGAGAGTGAGAAAGAGAGAGACAGAGAGAGACAAAGAGAGACAAAGAGAGACAGAAAGATATATAGAGAGAGAAATAGAGAGACATAGAAACAGAGAGAAACAAAGAAAGACAGAGAGAGACAGAGAGAGACAGAGAGAGAAACAGGCAGAGACAGAAAAGAGACAAAGAGAGAGAGACAGAGAGAGACAGAGAAAGACAGAGAGCGACAGAGAGAGACAGAAAGAGACCTACAGAGAGAGACAAAGAGAGACAGAGAGAGATATAGAGAGAGACAGAGAGAGACAGAGAGAGACAAATAGAGAAACAGAGAGAGACAGAGATTGAGACAGAGAGTGACAGAAAGAGACAGAGAGAGACATAGAGAGACAAAGAGTCAGAGAGAGACAGGGAGAGACAGAGAGAGACAGAGAGAGAAATAAATAGAGACAGAGAGAGACAGAGAGAGAGAAAGAGAGAGACAGAGACACAGAGAGAGACAGAGAGAGAGCAGAGAGAGACACAGAGAGAGACACAGAGAGAGAGAGACAGATAGAGACAGAGAGAGACAGAGATAGGGATAGAGAGAGACATAGAGAGATAGAGAGCGACAGAGAGAGAGACAGAGAGAGACAGAGAGAGAGACTGAGAGAGACAGAGAGAGTCAGAGAGACAAAGAGAGACAGAGAGATACAGAGAGAGAGAGACGTAGAGAGACATAGAAATACAGAGAGAGACAAAGAAAGACAGAGAGAGAGACAGTGAGAGACAGAGAGAGAGACAGACAGAGACAGAAAAGAGACAAAGAGAGAGAGACAGAGAGAGACAGAGATAACAGAGAGCGACAGAGAGAGACAGAAAGAGACATACATAGAGAGACATAGAGAGACAGAGAGAGACATAGAGAGAGACAGACAGAGACAGAGGGAGACAAAGAGAGAAACAGAGAGAGACAGAAATTGAGACAGAGAGAGACAGAAAGAGACAGAGAGAGACAGAAAGAGACAGAGAGAGACAGAAAGAGACACAGAGAGACAAAGAGAGAGACAGAGAGACAGAGAGAGAGAGAAAGAGACAGAGAAAGATAGAGAGAGACAGAGAGAGACACAGAGAGAGACAGAGAGTAAGACAGAGAGATAGTGAGAGAGACAGAAAAAGAGACAGAGAGAGACAGAGATAGGGATAGAGAGAGACAGAAAGAGAGACAGAGAGAGACATAGAGAGTGAGAGAGACAGAAAGAGAGAAAGAGAGAGACAGAGACAGAGAGAGATAGAGACAGAGTGAGATAGACTGAGTGAGACAGAAAGAGAGACAGAGAAAGAGACAGAGAGAGACAGAGAGAGAGACAGAGAGAGACAGAGAGAGACAGAGAGAGAAACAGAGAGACAGAGAGAGAGACAGAGAGAGACAGAGAGAGACAGAGAGAGACAGAGAGTGAAACAGAGAGAGACAGAGATAGAGAGGGAGACACGGAGACACAGAGAGAGACAGAGCTAGACAGAGAGCTACAGAGAGAGAGACAGAGAGCGACATTGAGAGACAGAGAGAGACAGGGAGAGACAGAGAGAGAGACAGAGAAAGACATAGATAGAGACAGAGAGAGACAGAGAGAGAGAAAGAGAGAGACAGAGACACAGAGACAGACAGAGAGAAACAGAGAGAGACACAGAGAGTGAGACAGAGAGAGAGAGAGACAGAGAGAGACACAGAGAGAGACAGAGAGATACAGAGTGAAAACGAGAGAGACAGAGATAGGGATAGAGAGAGACATAGAGAGAGACAGAGAGTGACAGAGAGAGAGACAGAGAGAGACAGAGTCACAGAGACAGACAGAGAGAAACAGAGAGAGACACAGAGAGAGAGACAGAGAGACAGAGAGACAGAGAGAGACAAAGAGAGAAAGAGAGAGACAGAGAGAGAGACAGAGAGAGAGACAGAGAGAGAGAGACAGAGAGAGACAGAGAGAGAAACAGAGAGAGACAGAGATAGAGAGGGAGACACAGGGAGACACAGAGAGAGACAGAGCTAGACAGAGAGATACAGAGAGAGACAGAGAGAGACATTGAGAGACAGAGAGACAGAGAGAGACAGGGAGAGACAGAGAGAGACAGAGAGAGACATAGATAGAGACAGAGAGAGACAGAGAGAGACAGAGAGAGACAGAGAGAGACAGAGAGAGACAGAGAGAGAAACAGAGAGAGACAGAGAGAGATAGAGATAGAGAGGGAGACACAGGGAGACACAGAGAGAGACAGAGCTAGACAGAGAGATACAGAGAGAGAGACAGAGAGAGACACAGAGAGAGACAGAGAGAGACAGAGAGACCGAGAGAGACAGAGATAGGGATAGAGAGAGACATAGAGAGAGACAGAGAGCGACAGAGAGAGAGACAGAGAGAGACAGAGAGAGAGACAGAGAGAGACAGAGAGAGACAAAGAGAGACAAAGAGAGATAGAAAGATATTTATAGAGAGAAATAGAGAGACATAGAAATACAGAGAGAAACAAAGAAAGACAGAGAGAGTCAGAGAGAGACAGAGAGAGAAACAGACAGAGACAGAAAAGAGACAAAGAGAGAGAGACAGAGAGAGACAGAGAAAGACAGAGAGCGACAGAGAGAGACAGAAAGAGACCTACAGAGAGAGACAGAGAGAGATATAGAGAGAGACAGAGAGAGACAGAGAGAGACAAATAGAGAAACAGAGAGAGACAGAGATTGAGACAGAGACAGAAAGAGACAGAGAGAGACATAGAGAGACAAAGAGTCAGAGAGAGACAGGGAGAGACAGAGAGAGAGACAGAGAGAGAAATAAATAGAGACAGATAGAGAGAAAGAGAAAGACAGAGACACAGAGAGAGACAGAGAGAGAGCAGAGAGAGACACCGAGAGAGAGAGACAGATAGAGACAGAGAGAGACAGAGATAGGGATAGAGAGAGACATAGAGAGAGACAGAGAGCGACAGAGAGAGAGACAGAGAGAGACAGAGAGAGAGACTGAGAGAGACAGAGAGAGACAAAGAGAGACAGAGAGATACAGAGAGAGAGAGACGTAGAGAGACGTAGAAATGCAGAGAGAGACAAAGAAAGACAGAGAGAGAGACAGTGAGAGACAGAGAGAGAGACAGACAGAGACAGAAAAGAGACAAAGAGAGAGAGACAGAGCGAGACAGAGAAAGACAGAGAGCGACAGAGAGAGACAGAAAGAGACATACATAGATAGTCAGAGAGAGACATAGAGAGAGACAGACAGAGAGAGAGGGAGACAAAGAGAGAAACAGAGAGAGACAGAAATTGAGACAGAGAGAGACAGAAAGAGACAGAGAGAGACAGAAAGAGACAGAGAGAGACAGAAAGAGACACAGAGAGACAAAGAGAGAGACAGAGAGACAGAGAGAGAGAGAGAAAGAGACAGAGAAAGATAGAGAGAGACAGAGAGAGACACAGAGAGAGACAGGGAGTAAGACAGAGAGAGAGTGAGAGAGACAGAAAAAGAGACAGAGAGAGACAGAGATAGGGATAGAGAGAGACAGAAAGAGAGACAGAGAGAGACATAGAGAGTGAGAGAGACAGAAAGAGAGAAAGAGAGAGACAGAGACAGAGAGAGATAGAGACAGAGTGAGATAGACTGAGTTAGACAGAAAGAGAGACAGAGAAAGAGACAGAGAGAGACAGAGAGAGAGACAGAGAGAGACAGAGAGAGACAGAGAGAGAAACAGAGAGACAGCGAGAGAGACAGAGAGAGACAGAGAGAGACAGAGAGAGAAACAGAGAGAAACAGAGATAGAGAGGGAGACACAGGGAGACACAGAGAGAGACAGAGCTAGACAGAGAGATACAGAGAGAGAGACGGAGAGAGACATTGAGAGACAGAGAGAGACAGGGAGAGACAGAGAGAGAGACAGAGAGAGACATAGATAGAGACAGAGAGAGACAGAGAGAGAGAAAGAGAGAGACAGAGACACAGAGACAGACAGAGAGAAACAGAGAGAGACACAGAGAGTGAGACAGAGAGAGAGAGAGACAGAGAGAGACGGAGTGAGAGACAGAGAGAGACGGAGTGAGACCGAGAGAGACAGAGATAGGGATAGAGAGAGACATAGAGAGAGACAGAGAGCGAAAGAGAGAGAGACAGAGAGAGAAACCGAGAGAGACAGAGATAGATAGGGAGACACAGGGAGACACAGAGAGAGACAGAGCTAGACAGAGAGATACAGAGAGAGAGACAGAGAGAGTCATTGAGAGACAGAGAGACAGAGAGAGACAGGGAGAGACAGAGAGAGAGACAGAGAGAGACATAGAGACAGAGAGAGACAGAGAGAGACATAGATAGAGACAGAGAGAGACAGAGAGAGAGAAAGAGAGAGACAGAGACACAGAGAGAGACAGAGAGGGAGACACAGAGAGAGACAGAGAGAGAGACAGAGAGAGACACAGAGAGATACAGAGAGAGACAGAGAGAGACAGAGAGAGACAGAGAGAGAAACAGAGAGACACAGAGAGAGATAGAGATAGAGAGGGAGACACAGGGAGACACAGAGAGAGACAGAGCTAGACAGTGAGATACAGAGAGAGAGACAGAGAGAGACACAGAGAGAGACAGAGAGAGACAGAGAGACCGAGAGAGACAGAGATAGGGATAGAGAGAGACATAGAGAGAGACAGAGAGCGAGAGAGAGAGACAGAGAGAGACAGAGAGAGAGAGACAGAGAGAGACAGAGAGACAGAGAGAGACAAAGAGAGACAAAGAGAGACAGAAAGATATATAGAGAGAGCAATAGAGAGACATAGAAATACAGAGAGAAACAAAGAAAGACAGAGAGAGACAGAGAGAGACAGAGAGAGAAACAGACAGAGACAGAAAAGAGACAAAGAGAGAGAGACAGAGAGAGACAGAGAAAGACAGAGAGCGACAGAGAGAGAAGAAAGAGACCTACAGAGAGAGACAAAGAGAGACAGAGAGAGATATAGAGAGAGACAGAGAGAGACAGAGAGAGACAAATAGAGAAACAGAGAGAGACAGAGATTGAGACAGAGAGTTACAGAAAGAGACAGAGAGAGACATAGAGAGACAAAGAGTCAGAGAGAGACAGGGAGAGACAGAGAGAGACAGAGAGAGAAATAAATAGAGACAGAGAGAGACAGAGAGAGAGAAAGAGAGAGACAGAGACACAGAGAGAGACAGAGAGAGAGCAGAGAGAGACACAGAGAGAGAGAGACAGATAGAGACAGAGAGAGACAGAGATAGGGATAGAGAGAGACATAGAGAGAGACAGAGAGCGACAGAGAGAGAGCCAGAGAGAGACAGAGAGAGAGACTGAGAGAGACAGAGAGAGACAGAGAGAGACAAAGAGAGACAGAGAGATACAGAGAGAGAGAGACGTAGAGAGACATAGAAATACAGAGAGAGACAAAGAAAGACAGAGAGAGAGACAGTGAGAGACAGAGAGAGAGACAAACAGAGACAGAAATGAGACAAAGAGAGAGAGACAGAGAGAGACAGAGAAAGACAGAGAGCGACAGAGAGAGACAGAAAGAGACATACATAGAGAGACATAGAGAGACAGAGAGAGACATAGATAGAGACAGACAGAGAGAGAGGGAGACAAAGAGAGAAACAGAGAGAGACAGAAATTGAGACAGAGAGAGACAGAAAGAGACAGAGAGAGACAGAAAGAGACAGAGAGAGACAGAAAGAGACACAGAGAGACAAAGAGAGAGACAGAGAGACAGAGAGAGAGAGAAAGAGACAGAGAAAGATAGAGAGAGACAGAGAGAGACACAGAGAGAGACAGAGAGTAAGACAGAGAGAGAGTGAGAGAGACAGCAAAAGAGACAGAGAGAGACAGAGATAGGGATAGAGAAAGACAGAAAGAGAGACAGAGAGAGACATAGAGAGTGAGAGAGACAGAAAGAGAGAAAGAGAGAGACAGAGACAGAGAGAGATAGAGACAGAGTGAGATAGACTGAGTGAGACAGAAAGAGAGACAGAGAAAGAGACAGAGAGAGACAGAGAGAGAGACAGAGAGAGACAGAGAGAGACAGAGAGAGAAACAGAGAGACAGAGAGAGAGACAGAGAGAGACAGAGAGAGACAGAGAGAGACAGAGAGAGACAGAGAGTGAAACAGAGAGAGACAGAGATAGAGAGGGAGACACAGGGAGACACAGAGAGAGACAGAGCTAGACAGAGAGCTACAGAGAGAGAGACAGAGAGAGACATTGAGAGACAGAGAGAGACAGGGAGAGACAGAGAGAGAGACAGAGAGAGACAGAGATAGAGACAGAGATAGACAGAGAGAGAGAAATAGAGAGACAGAGACACAGAGACAGACAGAGGGAAACAGAGAGAGACACAGAAAGTGAGACAGAGAGAGAGAGAGAGACAGAGAGAGACACAGAGAGAGACAGAGAGAGACGGAGTGAGACCGAGAGAGACAGAGATAGGGATAGAGAGAGACATAGAGGGAGAAAGAGAGCGAAAGAGAGAGAGACAGAGAGAGACAGTGAGAGAAACCGAGAGAGACAGAGATAGATAGGGAGACACAGGGAGACACAGAGAGAGACAGAGCTAGACAGAGAGATACAGAGAGAGAGACAGAGAGAGTCATTGAGAGACAGAGAGACAGAGAGAGACAGGGAGAGACAGAGAGAGAGACAGAGAGAGACATAGAGACAGAGAGAGACAGAGAGAGAGAAAGAGAGAGACAGAGACACAGAGACAGACAGAGACAGAGACAGAGAGAGACACAGAGAGAGAGACAGAGAGAAAGACAGAGAGAGACACAGAGAGAGACAGAGAGAGACAGAGAGAGAAATAGAGAGACAGAGACACAGAGACAGACAGAGACAGAGACAGAGAGAGACACAGAGAGGGAGACAGAGAGAAAGACAGAGAGAGACACAGAGAGAGACAGAGAGAGACAGAGTGAAACCGAGAGAGACAGAGATAGGGATAGAGAGAGACATAGAGAGAGACAGAGAGCAACAGAGAGAGAGACAGAGAGAGACACAGAGAGAGACAGAGAGAGACAGAGAGAGACAAAGAGAGATAAAGAGAGACAGAAAGATAGAGAGAGATAGAAATAGAGAGACATAGAAATACAGAGAGAAACAAAGAAAGACAGAGAGAGACAGAGAGAGACAGAGAGAGAAACAGACAGAGACAGAAAAGAGACAAAGAGAGAGAGACAGAGAGAGACAGAGAAAGACAGAAAGCGACAGATAGAGACAGAAAGAGACCTAAAGAGAGAGACAAAGAGAGACAGAGAGAGATATAGAGAGAGACAAAGAGAGACAAATAGAAAAACAGAGAGACAGTGATTGAGACAGAGAGAGACAGAAAGAGACAGAGAGAGACATAGAGAGACAAAGAGACAGAGAGAGACAGGAAGAGACAGAGAGAGAGACAGAGAGAGACATAAATAGAGACAGAGAGAGACAGAGAGAGAAAAAGAGAGAGTCAGAGACACAGAGAGAGACAGAGAGAGAGCAGAGAGAGACAGAGAGAGACACAGAGAGA
>NW_028227276.1:7855687-7860687 GCF_978045245.1 Mus caroli
GAGACAGAGAGACAGAGAGAGACACAGAGAGACACAGAGAGAGGAAGAGAGAGACAGAGAGAGACAGAGACAAAGAGAGAGACAGAGAGAGACAGAGAGAGTCAGAGAAAGAGACAGAGAGAGATATAGAGAGACAGAGAGAGACAGAGAGTAGTGAGAGAGACAGAAAGAGAGACAGAGAGAGACAGAGATAGGGATAGAGAGAGACATAGATAGAGACAGAGAGAGACAGAGTCAGAGTGAGATAGACTGAGTGAGACACAGAGAGACACTGAAATAGACAAAGATAGAGACATAGAGACAGAGAGAGACAGAGAGAGACAGAAAGGGACAGAGAGAGACAGAGAGAGACACAGAGAGACACAGAGAGAGGAAGAGAGAGACAGAGAGAGAGAGACAGAGACAAAGAGAGAGACAGAGAGAGACAGAGAGAGACAGAGAGACAGAGAGAGACAGGGAGAGACAAAGAGGGAGACAGAGAGAGACAGAGATAGAGACAGAGAGAGACAGAGAGAGACAGAGACAGAGCGAGATAGACTGAGTGAGACAAAGAGAGAGACAGAGGGAGACAGAGATAGAGACAGAGAGAGACGCAGAGAGACACAGAGAGACAGAGATAGGGATAGAGAGAGACATAGAGAGACAGAGAGACACAGAGAGACACAGAGAGAGACAGAGAGAGACAGAGAGACCGAGAGAGACAGAGATAGGGATAGAGAGAGACATAGAGAGAGACAGAGAGCGACAGATAGAGAGACAGAGAGAGACAGAGAGAGAGACAGAGAGAGACAGAGAGAGACAAAGAGAGACAAAGAGAGACTGAAAGATATATATAGAGAGAAATAGAAAGACATAGAAATACATAGAGAAACAGAGAAAGACAGAGAGATACAGTGAGAGACAGAGAAAGAGACAGAGAGAGACTAAGAGAGACACAGAGAGAGACAGAGAGAGATAGAGAGAAACAGAGAGAGACACAGAGAGAGACAGAGAGTAAGACAGAGAGAGAGTGACAGAGACAGAAAGAGAGACAGAGATATGGATAGAGAGAGACAGAGAGAGAGACAGAGAGAGACATAGAGAGTGAGAGAGACAGAAAGAGAGAAAGAGAGAGACAGAGACAGAGAGAGATAGAGACAGAGTGAGATAGAGAGAGTGAGACAGAAAGAGAGACAGAGATAAAGACAGAGAGAGACAGAGAGAAACAGAGAGAGAAACAGAGAGACAGAGAGAGAGAAAGAGAGACAGAGAGAGAGAGACAGAGAGAGACAGAGATAGAGAGGGAGACAGAGAGAGAGCAGAGAGAGACACAGAGAGAGAAACAGAGAGACAGAGAGAGACAGAGAGAGACAGAGAGTGACAGAGATAGGGATAGAGAGGAGACATAGAGAGAGACAGAGAGCGACAGATAGAGAGACAGAGAGAGACAGAGAGAGAGACCGATAGAGACAGAGAGAGACCGAGAGAGACAGAGAGAGACAAAGAGAGACAGAGAGATACAGAGAGAGAGACATAGAGAGACATAGAAATACAGAGAGAGACAAAGAAAGACAGAAGAAAGACAGAGAGAAACAGAGAGAGAGACAGACAGAGACAGAAAAGAGACAAAGAGAGAGAGAGAGAGAGAGAGAGACAGAGAAAGACAGAGAGCAACAGAGAGAGACCGAGAGAGACAGAGAGAGAGAGAGTCAGAGAGAGAGACAGAGAGAGACAGAGAGAGAAACAGAGAGAGACAGAGATAGAGAGGGAGACACAGGGAGACACAGAGAGAGACAGAGCTAGACATAGAGATACAGAGAGAGAGACAGAGAGAGACATTGAGAGACAGAGAGACAGAGAGAGACAGAGAGAGAGAGAATGAGAGACACATAAATAGAGACAGAGAGAGACAGAGAGAGAGAAAGAGAGAGACAGAGACACAGAGACAGACAGAGAGACAGAGAGAGAGAGACAGAGAGAGAAACAGAGAGAGAAAGAGAGAGAAACAGAGAGAGACCGAGAGAGACAGAGATAGGGATGGAGAGAGACATAGAGTGAGACAGAGAGCGACAGATAGAGAGACAGAGAGAGACAGAGAGAGAAACAGAGAGTGACCGAGAGAGACAGAGAGAGACAAAGAGAGACAAAGAGAGACAGAGAGAGACAGAGAGAGACAGAGAGACAGAGAGAGACAGAGGGAGACAGAGAGAGACAGAGAGACCGAGAGAGACAGAGATAGGGATGGAGAGAGACATAGAGAGAGACAGAGAGCGACAGATAGAGAGACAGAGAGAGAGACAGAGAGAGAAAGAGAGAGACAATAAGAGACAAAGAGAGACAGAAAGATAGAGAGAGAGAAATAGAGAGACATAGAAATACAGAGAGAAACAAAGAAAGACAGAGAGAGACAGAGAGAGAAACAGACAGAGACAGAAAAGAGACAAAGAGAGAGAGACAGAGAAAGACAGAGAGCGACAGAGAGAGACAGAAAGAGACCTACAGAGAGAGACAAAGAGAGACAGAGAGAGATATAGAGAGAGACAGAGAGAGACAAATAGAGAAACAGAGAGAGACAGAGATTGAGACAGAGAGAGACAGAAAGAGACAGAGAGAGACATAGAGAGACAAAGAGACAGAGAGAGACAGGGAGAGACAGAGAGAGAGACAGAGAGAGACATAAATAGAGACAGAGAGAGACAGAGAGAGAGAAAGAGAGAGACAGAGACACAGAGAGAGACAGAGAGAGAGCAGAGAGAGACACAGAGAGAGAAACAGAGAGACAGAGAGAGACAGAGAGAGACAGAGAGTGACAGAGATAGGGATAGAGAGGAGACATAGAGAGAGACAGAGAGCGACAGATAGAGAGACAGAGAGAGACAGAGAGAGAGACCGATAGAGACAGAGAGAGACCGAGAGAGACAGAGAGAGACAAAGAGAGACAGAGAGATACAGAGAGAGAGACATAGAGAGACATAGAAATACAGAGAGAGACAAAGAAAGACAGAAGAAAGACAGAGAGAAACAGAGAGAGAGACAGACAGAGACAGAAAAGAGACAAAGAGAGAGAGAGAGAGAGAGACAGAGACAGAGAAAGACAGAGAGCAACAGAGAGAGACCGAGAGAGACAGAGAGAGAGAGAGTCAGAGAGAGAGACAGAGAGAGACAGAGAGAGAAACAGAGAGAGACAGAGATAGAGAGGGAGACACAGGGAGACACAGAGAGAGACAGAGCTAGACAGAGAGATACAGAGAGAGAGACAGAGAGAGACATTGAGAGACAGAGAGACAGAGAGAGACATGGAGAGACAGAGAGAGAGACAGAGAGAGACATAGACAGAGACAGAGAGAGACAGAATGAGAGAAAGAGAGAGACAGAGACACAGAGAGAGACAGAGAGAGACACAGAGAGAGACAGAGAGAGAAACAGAGAGAGACACAGAGAGATACAGAGAGAGACAGAGACAGAGAGAGACAGAGAGAGAAACAGAGAGAGACAGAGAGAGACAGAGATAGAGAGGGAGACACAGGGAGACACAGAGAGAGACAGAGTTAGACAGAGAGATACAGAGAGAGAGACAGAGAGAGACATAGAGAGACAGAGAGACAGAAAGAGACACAGAGAGAGACAGAGAGAGACAGAGAGACCGAGAGAGACAGAGGTAGGGATAGAGAGAGACATAGAGAGAGAGAGAGAGCGACAGAGAGAGAGACAGAGAGAGACAGAGAGAGAGACAGAAAGAGATAGAGACAAAGAGAGACAAAGAGAGACAGAAATATATATAGAGAGAAATAGAGAGACATAGAAATACAGAGAGAAACAAAGAAAGACAGAGAGAGACAGAGAGAGACAGAGAGAGAAACAGACAGAGATAGAAAAGAGACAAAGAGAGAGAGACAGAGAAAGACAGAGAGCGACAGAGAGAGACAGAAAGAGACCTACAGAGAGAGACAAAGAGAGACAGAGAGAGATATAGAGAGAGACAGAGAGAGACAGAGAGAGTCAAATAGAGAAACAGAGATAGACAGAGATTGAGACAGAGAGAGACAGAAAGAGACAGAGAGAGACATAGAGAGACAAAGAGACAGAGAGAGACAGGGAGAGACAGAGAGAGAAATAAATAGAGACAGAGAGAGAAAGAGAGAGAGAAAGAGAGAGACAGAGACACAGAGAGAGACAGAGAGAGAGCAGAGAGAGACACAGAGAGAGACACAGAGAGAGAGAGAGACAGATAGAGACAGAGATAGGGATAGAAAGAGACATAGAGAGAGACAGAGAGCGACAGAGAGAGAGACACAGAGAGACAGAGAGAGAGACTGAGAGAGGCAGAGAGAGACAGAGAGAGACAAAGAGAGACAGAGAGATACAGAGAGAGAGACATAGAAATACAGAGAGAGACAAAGAAAGACAGAGAGAGAGACAGAGAGAGACAGAGAGAGAGACAGACAGAGACAGAAAAGAGACAAAGAGAGAGAGACAGAGAGAGACAGAGAAAGACAGAGAGCGACAGAGAGAGACAGAAAGAGACATACATAGAGAGACATAGAGAGACAGAGAGAGACATAGAGAGAGACAGACAGAGACAGAGGGAGACAAAGAGAGAAACAGAGAGAGACAGAAATTGAGACAGAGAGAGACAGAAAGAGACAGAGAGAGACAGAAAGAGACAGAGAGAGACAGAAAAAGACACAGAGAGACAACGAGAGAGACAGAGAGAGAGAGAGAAAGAGACAGAGAAAGATAGAGAGAGACAGAGAGAGACACAGAGAGAGACAGAGAGTAAGACAGAGAGAGAGTGAGAGAGACAGAAAAAGAGACAGAGAGAGACAGAGATAGGGATAGAGAGAGACAGAAAGAGAGACAGAGAGAGACATAGAGAGTGAGAGAGACAGAAAGAGAGAAAGAGAGAGACAGAGACAGAGAGAGATAGAGACAGAGTGAGATAGACTGAGTGAGACAGAAAGAGAGACAGAGAAAGAGACAGAGAGAGACAGAGATAGAGAGGGAGACACAGAGAGACACAG
>NW_028227276.1:7863187-7873187 GCF_978045245.1 Mus caroli
CAGAGAGAGACCGAGAGAGAGACAGAGAGAGACAGAGAGAGAGAAAGAGAGAGACAGAGACACAGAGATTGACAGAGAGAGAGACACAGAGAGAAACAGAGAGAGATAGAGAGAGAAAGAGAGAGACAGAGACACAGAGATTGACAGAGAGAGAGACACAGCGAGAGACAGAGTGAGAGAGACAGAGAGAGACACAGAGAGACACAGAGAGAGGAAGAGAGAGACACAGAGAGAGAGAGACAGAGACAAAGAGAGAGACAGAGAAAGAGACAGAGAGATATAGAGAGACAGAAAGAGACACAGAGAGAGACAAAGAGAAAGACAGAGAGAGAAAGAGAGAGAGTGAGAGAGACAGAAAGAGAGACCGAGAGAGACAGTGATAGGGATAGAGAGAGACATAGAGAGAGACAGAGAGAGACATAGAGAGAGTGAGAGAGACAGAGATAGAGACAGAGAGAGACAGAGAGAGACAAAGAGAGAGACAGAGAGAGACAGAGAGAGACCCAGAGAGAGACAGAGAGTGACACAGAGAGAGACACAGAGAGAGACAGAGCTAGACAGAGAGATACAGAGAGACAGAGAGAGACAGAGAGAGAGACAGAGAGAGAGAAAGAGAGAGACAGAGACACAGAGATTGACAGAGAGAGAGACACAGAGAGAGACAGAGAGAGAGAGACAGAGAGAGACACAGAGAGAGACAGAGAGAGACAGAGAGAGACAGAGAAAGACAGAGATAGGGATAGAGAGAGACATAGCGAGAGACTGAGAGTGACGGATAGAGACAGACAGAGAGAGACAGAGAGAGACACAGAGAGAGACAGAGAGAGACACAGAGAGAGACAGAGATAGGGATAGAGAGAGACATAGAGAGAGACAGAGAGAGTCAGAGAGAGAATGAGAGAGACATAAAGAGAGACAGAGAGAGACACAGAGAAAGAGAAAGACAAATAGAGAGACAGAGAGAGAGACAGAGAGAGAGACAGAGTGACAGAGAGAGACAGGGATAGACAGAGATAGAGAGCGAGACAAAGGGAGACACAGAGAGAGACAGAGGTAGACAGAGAAATACAGAGAGGGAGACAGAGAGAGACATAGAGACTGAGAGACAAAATTATACAGGGAGAGACAGAGAGAGAGACAGAGAGAGACAGAGATAGAGACAGAGAGAGACAGAGAGAGACACAGAAAGAGACAGAGAGAGACAGAGAGAGAAATACAGAGAGAGATATAGAGAGACAGAGAGAGACACAGAGAGAGACAGAGAGAGACAGAGAGAGACAAAAATAGTAACAGAGAGAGACAGAGAGAGAGACAAGGAGAGACAGAGACAGAGGGAGAGAGAAAGAGACAGAGAGAGACAGAGAGAGACAGAGAGAGACACAGAGAGAGACAGAGAAAGAGACAGAGAGACATAGAGAGAGACAGAGAGAGAGACAGAGAGAGACAAAGAGAGACAGAGAGAGACATACAGAGAGAGATTTAGAGAGAAAGAGAGAGAGACAGAGAGAGACAGAGAGAGACAGAAAGAGAAAGAGAGACATAGAGAGAGACAGAGAGAGACCCAGAGAGAGGAAGAGAGAGACAGATATAGGGATAGAGAGAGACATAATGAGAGACAGAGAGAGACATAGAGAGAGTGAGAGAGACAGAAAAAGAGACAGAGAGACAGAGAGACACAGAGAGAGAGTGAAATAGACTGAGTGAGACAGAAATAGAGACAGAGATAGAGACAGAGTGAGACAGAGAGAGACACAGAGAGAGAAAGAGAGAGACAGAGAGAGAGACAGAGAGAGAGAGACAGAGAGAGACAGAGAGACAGACAGAGAGAGACAGAGGGAGACAGAGATAAAAAGCGAGACACAGGGAGACACAGAGTGAGAAAGAGCTAGACAGAAAGATACAGAGCGAGAGACAGAGAGAGAAATAGAGAGAAAGAGAGACAGAGAGAGATAGGGAGAGACAGAGAGAGAGACAGAGAGAGACAGAGAGAGAGACAGAGAGAGACAGAGAGAGACAGAGAGAGAGAAAGAGAGAGACAGAGACAAAGAGAGAGACAGAGAGTGAGACACAAATAGAGACAGAGAGAGACACAGAGAGAGACATAGAGAGACAGAGAGAGACAAAGAGAGAGAAACAGATAGAGACAGAGAGAGACAGAGAAACAGAAAGAGACAGAGAGAGATAGAGAGAGACAGAAAGAGACAGAGAGAGACAGAGAGAGACACAGAGAGACACAGAGAGAGGAAGAGAGAGACAGAGAGAGACAGAGACAAAGAGAGAGACAGAGAGAGACAGAGAGAGTCAGAGAAAGAGACAGAGAGAGATATAGAGAGACAGAGAGAGACAGAGAGTAGTGAGAGAGACAGAAAGAGAGACAGAGAGAGACAGAGATAGGGATAGAGAGAGACATAGATAGAGACAGAGAGAGACAGAGTCAGAGTGAGATAGACTGAGTGAGACACAGAGAGACACTGAAAGAGACAAAGATAGAGACAGAGAGACAGAGAGAGACAGAGAGAGACAGAAAGGGACAGAGAGAGACACAGAGAGACACAGAGAGACACAGAGAGAGGAAGAGAGAGACAGAGAGAGAGAGACAGAGACAAAGAGAGAGACAGAGAGAGACAGAGAGTAGTGAGAGAGACAGAAAGAGAGACAGATAGAGACAGAGATAGGGATAGAGAGAGACATAGAGAGAGACAGAGAGATACAGAGACAGAGTGAGATAGACTGAGTGAGACAGAGAGAAAGACAGAAAGAGACAGAGATAGAGACAGAGAGACAGAGAGAGACACAGAGAGATACATAGAGAGAGTGAGAGAGATAGAAAGTGAGAGAGTGAGACAGAGAGAGGCAGTGATGGAGACAGAGGGAGACAGAGAGATACAGAGAGAGACATAGAGAGACAGAGAGAGAGACAAAGAGAGACAGAGGCAAAGAAAGACACAGAGAGAGACAGAGAGAGACAGAGAGACAGAGAGAGACAGGGAGAGACAAAGAGGGAGACAGAGAGAGACAGAGATAGAGACAGAGAGAGACAGAGAGAGACAGAGACAGAGCGAGATAGACTGAGTGAGACAAAGAGAGAGACAGAGGGAGACAGAGATAGAGACAGAGAGAGACGCAGAGAGACACAGAGAGACAGAGATAGGGATAGAGAGAGACATAGAGAGAGACAGAGAGCGACTGAGAGAGAGACAGAGAGAGACAGAGAGAGACAGAGAGAGACAGAGAGAGACAGAGAGAGACAGAGAGATACAGAGAGAGAAACATAGAGAGACAAAGAAATACAGATAGAGATAAAGAAAGACAGAGAGCCAGAGAGAGACAGAGACAGAGACAGACAGAGACAGAAAAAAGACAAAGAGAGAGAGACAGAGAGAGACAGAGAAAGACAAAGAGCTACAGAGAGAGACATAAAGAGACATACAGAGAGAGACATAGAGAGACAGAGAGAGACATAATGAGACAGAGAGACAGAGAGAGACAGGGAGAGACAGAGAGAGAGACAGAGAGAGACAGAGAGAGACCCAGAGAGAGACAGAGAGTGAGACAGAGAGAGACACAGAGAGAGACAGAGAGAGACACAGAGAGAGACAGAGAGAGACATAGAGAGAGTGAGAGAGACATAAAGAGAGACAGAGAGAGACACAGAGAGATACAGAGAGAGACAGAGAGAGACAGAGAGAGAAACAGAGAGAGACAGAGAGAGACAGAGATAGAGAGGGAGACACAGGGAGAAACAGAGAGAGACAGAGCTAAACAGAGAGATACAGAGAGAGAGAGACAGAGAGAGACATAGAGAGACAGAGAGACACAGAGAGACACAGAGAGAGACAGAGAGAGACAGAGAGACCGAGAGAGACAGAGATAGGGATAGAGAGAGACATAGAGAGAGACAGAGAGCGACAGATAGAGAGACAGAGAGAGACAGAGTGAGAGACAGAGAGAGACAGAGAGAGACAAAGAGAGACAAAGAGAGACTGAAAGATATATATAGAGAGAAATAGAAAGACATAGAAATACATAGAGAAACAGAGAAAGACAGAGAGATACAGTGAGAGACAGAGAAAGAGACAGAGAGAGACTAAGAGAGACACAGAGAGAGACAGAGAGAGATAGAGAGAAACAGAGAGAGACACAGAGAGAGACAGAGAGTAAGACAGAGAGAGAGTGACAGAGACAGAAAGAGAGACAGAGATATGGATAGAGAGAGACAGAGAGAGAGACAGAGAGAGACATAGAGAGTGAGAGAGACAGAAAGAGAGAAAGAGAGAGACAGAGACAGAGAGAGATAGAGACAGAGTGAGATAGAGAGAGTGAGACAGAAAGAGAGACAGAGATAAAGACAGAGAGAGACAGAGAGAAACAGAGAGAGAAACAGAGAGACAGAGAGAGAGAAAGAGAGACAGAGAGAGAGAGACAGAGAGAGACAGAGATAGAGAGGGAGACACAGGGAGACACAGAGAGAGACAGAGCTAGACAGAGAGATACAGAGAGAGACAGAGAGAGACATTGAGAGACAGAGAGACAGAGAGAGACAGAGAGAGAGAGAATGAGAGACACATAAATAGAGACAGAGAGAGACAGAGAGAGAGAAAGAGAGAGACAGAGACACAGAGACAGACAGAGAGACAGAGAGAGAGAGACAGAGAGAGAAACAGAGAGAGAAAGTGAGAGAAACAGAGAGAGACCGAGAGAGACAGAGATAGGGATGGAGAGAGACATAGAGTGAGACAGAGAGCGACAGATAGAGAGACAGAGAGAGACAGAGAGAGAAACAGAGAGTGACCGAGAGAGACAGAGAGAGACAAAGAGTGACAAAGAGAGACAGAGAGAGACAGAGAGAGACAGAGAGACAGAGAGAGACAGAGGGAGACAGAGAGAGACAGAGAGACCGAGAGAGACAGAGATAGGGATGGAGAGAGACATAGAGAGAGACAGAGAGCGACAGATAGAGAGACAGAGAGAGAGAAAGAGAGAGAAAGAGAGAGACAATAAGAGACAAAGAGAGACAGAAAGATAGAGAGAGAGAGAAATAGAGAGACATAGAAATACAGAGAGAAACAAAGAAAGACAGAGAGAGACAGAGAGAGAAACAGACAGAGACAGAAAAGAGACAAAGAGAGAGAGACAGAGAAAGACAGAGAGCGACAGAGAGAGACAGAAAGAGACCTACAGAGAGAGACAAAGAGAGACAGAGAGAGATATAGAGAGAGACAGAGAGAGACAAATAGAGAAACAGAGAGAGACAGAGATTGAGACAGAGAGAGACAGAAAGAGACAGAGAGAGACATAGAGAGACAAAGAGACAGAGAGAGACAGGGAGAGACAGAGAGAGTGAGACAGAGAGAGACATAAATAGAGACAGAGAGAGACAGAGAGAGAGAAAGAGAGAGACAGAGACACAGAGAGAGACAGAGAGAGAGCAGAGAGAGACACAGAGAGAGAAACAGAGAGACAGAGAGAGACAGAGAGAGACAGAGAGTGACAGAGATAGGGATAGAGAGGAGACATAGAGAGAGACAGAGAGCGACAGATAGAGAGACAGAGAGAGACAGAGAGAGAGACCGATAGAGACAGAGAGAGACCGAGAGAGACAGAGAGAGACAAAGAGAGACAGAGAGATACAGAGAGAGAGACATAGAGAGACATAGAAATACAGAGAGAGACAAAGAAAGACAGAAGAAAGACAGAGAGAAACAGAGAGAGAGACAGACAGAGACAGAAAAGAGACAAAGAGAGAGAGAGAGAGAGAGAGAGACAGAGAAAGACAGAGAGCAACAGAGAGAGACCGAGAGAGACAGAGAGAGAGAGAGTCAGAGAGAGAGACAGAGAGAGACAGAGAGAGAAACAGAGAGAGACAGAGATAGAGAGGGAGACACAGGGAGACACAGAGAGAGACAGAGCTAGACAGAGAGATACAGAGAGAGAGACAGAGAGAGACATTGAGAGACAGAGAGACAGAGAGAGACATGGAGAGACAGAGAGAGAGAGACAGAGAGAGACATAGATAGAGACAGAGAGAGACAGAATGAGAGAAAGAGAGAGACAGAGACACAGAGAGAGACAGAGAGAGAGACACAGAGAGAGACAGAGAGAGAAACAGAGAGAGACACAGAGAGATACAGAGAGAAACAGAGACAGAGAGAGACAGAGAGAGAAACAGAGAGAGACAGAGAGAGACAGAGATAGAGAGGGAGACACAGGGAGACACAGAGAGAGACAGAGCTAGACAGAGAAATACAGAGAGAGAGACAGAGAGAGACATAGAGAGACAGAGAGACAGAAAGAGACACAGAGAGAGACAGAGAGAGACAGAGAGACCGAGAGAGACAGAGATAGGGATAGAGAGAGACATAGAGAGAGAGAGAGAGCGACAGAGAGAGAGACAGAGAGAGACAGAGAGAGAGACAGAGAGAGATAGAGACAAAGAGAGACAAAGAGAGACAGAAATATATATAGAGAGAAATAGAGAGACATAGAAATACAGAGAGAAACAAAGAAAGACAGAAAGAGACAGAGAGAGACAGAGAGAGAAACAGACAGAGATAGAAAAGAGACAAAGAGAGAGAGACAGAGAAAGACAGAGAGCGACAGAGAGAGACAGAAAGAGACCTACAGAGAGAGACAAAGAGAGACAGAGAGAGATATAGAGAGAGACAGAGAGAGACAGAGAGAGTCAAATAGAGAAACAGAGATAGACAGAGATTGAGACAGAGAGAGACAGAAAGAGACAGAGAGAGACATAGAGAGACAAAGAGACAGAGAGAGACAGGGAGAGACAGAGAGAGAAATAAATAGAGACAGAGAGAGACAGAGAGAGAGAAAGAGAGAGACAGAGACACAGAGAGAGACAGAGAGAGAGCAGAGAGAGACACAGAGAGAGACACAGAGAGAGAGAGACAGATAGAGACAGAGATAGGGATAGAGAGAGACATAGAGAGAGACAGAGAGCGACAGAGAGAGAGACACAGAGAGACAGAGAGATACAGAGAGAGAGACATAGAAATACAGAGAGAGACAAAGAAAGACAGAGAGAGACAGAGAGAGACAGAGAGAGAGACAGACAGAGACAGAAAAGAGACAAAGAGAGAGAGACAGAGAGAGACAGAGAAAGACAGAGAGCGACAGAGAGAGACAGAAAGAGACATACATAGAGAGACATAGAGAGACAGAGAGAGACATAGAGAGAGACAGACAGAGACAGAGGGAGACAAAGAGAGAAACAGAGAGAGACAGAAATTGAGACAGAGAGAGACAGAAAGAGACAGAGAGAGACAGAAAGAGACAGAGAGAGACAGAAAGAGACACAGAGAGACAACGAGAGAGACAGAGAGAGAGAGAGAGAAAGAGACAGAGAAAGATAGAGAGAGACAGAGAGAGACACAGAGAGAGACAGAGAGTAAGACAGAGAGAGAGTGAGAGAGACAGAAAAAGAGACAGAGAGAGACAGAGATAGGGATAGAGAGAGACAGAAAGAGAGACAGAGAGAGACATAGAGAGTGAGAGAGACAGAAAGAGAGAAAGAGAGAGACAGAGACAGAGAGAGATAGAGACAGAGTGAGATAGACTGAGTGAGACAGAAAGAGAGACAGAGAAAGAGACAGAGAGAGACAGAGTTAGAGAGGGAGACACAGAGAGACACAGAGAGAGACAGAGCTAGACAGAGAGATACAGAGAGACAGAGAGAGACATTGAGAGACAGAGAGAGACAGGGAGAGACAGAGAGAGAGACAGAGAGAGACAGAGAGAGAGACAGAGAGAGTCATTGAGAGACAGAGAGACAGAGAGAGACAGGGAGAGACAGAGAGAGAGACACAGAGAGAGACATAGATAGAGACAGAGAGAGACAGAGAGAGAGAAAGAGAGAGACAGAGACACAGAGACAGACAGAGAGAAACAGAGAGAGACACAGAGAGAGAGACAGAGAGAGACAGAGTGAGACCGAGAGAGACAGAGATAGGGATAGAGAGACATAGAGAGAGACAGAGAGCGAAAGAGAGAGAGACAGAGAGAGAAACCGAGAGAGACAGAGATAAATAGGGCGACACAGGGAGACACAGAGTGAGACAGAGCGAGACAGAGAGATACAGAGAGAGAGACAGAGAGAGTCATTGAGAGACAGAGAGACAGAGAGACAGGGAGAGACAGAGAGAGAGAGACAGAGAGAGACATAGATAGAGACAGAGAGAGACAGAGAGAGAGAAAGAGAGAGACAGAGACACAGAGACAGACAGAGACAGAGACAGAGAGAGACACAGAGAGAGAGACAGAGAGAAAGACAGAGAGAGACACAGAGAGAGACAGAGAGAGACAGAGTGAAACCGAGAGAGACAGAGATAGGATTAGAGAAAGACATAGAGAGAGACAGAGAGCGACAGAGAGAGAGACAGAGAGAGGCAGAGAAAGAGACAGAGAGAGACGCAGAGAGACAAAGAGAGACAAAGAGAGACAGAAAGATAGAGAGAGAGAAATAGAGAGACATAGAAATACAGAGAGTAACAAAGAAAGACAGAGAGAGACAGAGAGAGACAGAGAGAGAAACAGACAGAGACAGAAAATAGACAAAGAGAGAGAGACAGAGAGAGACAGAGAAAGACAGAGAGCAACAGATAGAGACAGAAAGAGACCTAAAGAGAGAGACAAAGAGAGACAGAGAGAGATATAGAGAGAGACAGAGAGAGACAAATAGAAAAACAGAGAGAGACAGTGATTGAGACAGAGAGAGACAGAAAGAGACAGAGAGAGACATAGAGAGACAAAGAGACAGAGAGAGACAGAGAGCGACAGAGAGAGAGACAGAGAGAGACATAAATAGAGACAGAGAGAGAGAGAGAGAGAGAAAGAGAGAGACAGAGACAAAGAGAGAGAGACCGAGAGAGAGCAGAGAGAGACAGAGAGAGACACCAAGAGACAGAGAGAGACAGAGAGAGACAGAGATAGGGATAGAGAGAGACATAGAGAGAGACAGAGAGCGACAGAGAGAGAGACAGAGAGAGACAGAGAGAGAGAGACAGAGAGAGACATAGATAGAGACAGAGAGAGACAGAGAGAGAGAAAGAGAGAGACAGAGACACAGAGACAGACAGAGAGAGAGACAGAGAGAGACACAGAGAGAGAGACAGAGAGAGAAACAGAGAGAGAAAGAGAGAGACAAAGTGAGACTGAGAGAGACAGAGATAGGGATAGAGGGAGACATAGAGAGAGACAGAGCGACAGAGAGAGAGACAGAGAGAGAGACCGAGAGAGACAGAGAGAGAACGAGAAAGACAGAGAGAGACAAAGAGAGACAGAGAGATACAGAGAGAGAGACATAGAGAGACAGAGAGACAGAGAGAGACAAAGAGAGAGACAGAGAGAGACAGAGAGACCGAGAGAGACAGAGATAGGGATGGAGAGAGACATAGAGAGAGACAGAGAGCGACAGAGAGAGAAACAGAGAAAGACAGAGAGAGAGACAGAGAGAGAAAGAGAGAGACAAAAAGAGACAAAGAGAGACAGAAAGATAGAGAGAGAGAGAAATAGAGAGACATAGAAATACAGAGAGAAACAAAGAAAGACAGAGAGAGACAGAGAGAGACAAAGAGAGAAACAGACAGAGACAGAAAAGAGACAAAGAGAGAGAGACAGAGAGAGACAGAGAAAGACAGAGAGCGACAGAGAGAGACAGAAAGAGACCTACAGAGAGAGACAAAGAGAGACAGAGAGAGATATAGAGAGAGACAGAGAGAGACAAATAGAGAAACAGAGAGAGACAGAGATTGAGACAGAGAGAGACAGAAAGAGACAGAGAGAGACATAGAGAGACAAAGAGACAGAGAGAGACAGGGAGAGACAGAGAGAGAGACAGAGAGACATAAATAGAGACAGAGAGAGACAGAGAGAGAGAAAGAGAGAGACAGAGACACAGAGAGAGACAGAGAGAGAGCAGAGAGAGACACAGAGAGACAGAGAGAGGCAGAGAGTGACAGAGATAGGGATAGAGAGAGACATAGAG
>NW_028227276.1:7878187-7880687 GCF_978045245.1 Mus caroli
ACAGCGAGAGAGACAGAGAGAGACAGAGAGAGACAGAGAGAGAAACAGAGAGAAACAGAGATAGAGAGGGAGACACAGGGAGACACAGAGAGAGACAGAGCTAGACAGAGAGATACAAAGAGAGAGAGACGGAGAGAGACATTGAGAGACAGAGAGAGACAGGGAGAGACAGAGAGAGAGACAGAGAGAGACATAGATAGAGACAGAGAGAGACAGAGAGAGAGAAAGAGAGAGACAGAGACACAGAGACAGACAGAGAGAAACAGAGAGAGACACAGAGAGTGAGACAGAGAGAGAGAGAGACAGAGAGAGACGGAGTGAGAGACAGAGAGAGACGGAGTGAGACCGAGAGAGACAGAGATAGGGATAGAGAGAGACATAGAGAGAGACAGAGAGCGAAAGAGAGAGAGACAGAGAGAGAAACCGAGAGAGACAGAGATAGATAGGGAGACACAGGGAGACACAGAGAGAGACAGAGCTAGACAGAGAGATACAGAGAGAGAGACAGAGAGAGTCATTGAGAGACAGAGAGACAGAGAGAGACAGGGAGAGACAGAGAGAGAGACAGAGAGAGACATAGAGACAGAGAGAGACAGAGAGAGACATAGATAGAGACAGAGAGAGACAGAGAGAGAGAAAGAGAGAGACAGAGACACAGAGAGAGACAGAGAGAGAGACACAGAGAGAGACAGAGAGAGAGACAGAGAGAGACACAGAGAGAGAGAAAGAGAGAGACAGAGACACAGAGAGAGAGACCGAGAGAGAGCAGAGAGAGAAACAGACAGAGACAGAAAAGAGACAAAGAGAGAGAGACAGAGAGAGACAGAGAAAGACAGAGAGCGACAGAGAGAGACAGAAAGAGACCTACAGAGAGAGACAAAGAGAGACAGAGAGAGATATAGAGAGAGATAGAGAGAGACAAATAGAGAAACAGAGAGAGACAGAGATTGAGACAGAGAGAGACAGAAAGAGACAGAGAGAGACATAGAGAGACAAAGAGACAGAGAGAGACAGGGAGAGACAGAGAGAGAGACAGAGAGACATAAATAGAGACAGAGAGAGACAGAGAGAGAGAAAGAGAGAGACAGAGACACAGAGAGAGACAGAGAGAGAGCAGAGAGAGACACAGAGAGACAGAGAGAGACAGAGAGTGACAGAGATAGGGATAGAGAGAGACATAGAGAGATACAGAGAGCGACAGATAGAGAGACAGAGAGAGACAGAGAGAGAGACCGAGGGAGACAGAGAGAGCCCGTGAGAGACAGAGAGAGACAAAGAGATACAGAGAGAGAGACATAGAGAGACATAGAAATACAGAGAGAGACAAAGATAGACAGAGAGAGACAGAGAGAGACAGAGAGAGAAACCGAGAGAGACAGAGATAAATAGGGAGACACAGGGAGACACAGAGAGAGACAGAGCTAGACAGAGAGATACAGAGAGAGAGACAGAGAGAGTCATTGAGAGACAGAGAGACAGAGAGAGACAGGGAGAGACAGAGAGAGAGACAGAGAGAGACATAGATAGAGACAGAGAGAGACAGAGAGAGAGAAAGAGAGAGACAGAGACACAGAGACAGACAGAGACAGAGACAGAGAGAGACACAGAGAGAGAGACAGAGAGAAAGACAGAGAGAGACACAGAGAGAGACAGAGAGATACAGAGTGAAAACGAGAGAGACAGAGATAGGGATAGAGAGAGACATAGAGAGAGACAGAGAGTGCCATAGAGAGAGACAGAGAGAGACAGAGACACAGAGACAGACAGAGAGAAACAGAGAGAGACACAGAGAGACAGAGAGACAGAGAGAGACAAAGAGAGAAAGAGAGAGACAGAGAGAGAGACAGAGAGAGAGAGACAGAGAGAGACAGAGAGAGAAACAGAGAGAGACAGAGATAGAGAGGGAGACACAGGGAGACACAGAGAGAGACAGAGCTAGACAGAGAGATACAGAGAGAGACAGAGAGAGACATTGAGAGACAGAGAGACAGAGAGAGACAGGGAGAGACAGAGAGAGACAGAGAGAGACATAGATAGAGACAGAGAGAGACAGAGAGAGAGAAAGAGGGAAACAGAGAGACAGAGAGAGACAGGGAGAGACAGAGAGAGACAGAGAGAGACATAGATAGAGACAGAGAGAGACAGAGAGAGAGACAGAGAGAGACAGAGAGAGACAGAGAGAGACAGAGAGAGACAGAGAGAGAAACAGAGAGAGACAGAGAGAGATAGAGATAGAGAGGGAGACACAGGGAGACACAGAGAGAGACAGAGCTAGACAGAGAGATACAGAGAGAGAAACAGCGAGAGACACAGAGAGAGACAGAGAGAGACAGAGAGACCGAGAGAGACAGAGATATGGATAGAGAGAGACATAGAGAGAGACAGAGAGCGACAGAGAGAGAGACAGAGAGAGACAGAGAGTGAGAAAGAGAGAGACAGAGAGAGACAAAGAGAGACAAAGAGAGACAGAAAGATATATAGAGAGAGAAATAGAGAGACA
>NW_028227276.1:7883187-7898187 GCF_978045245.1 Mus caroli
CAGAGAGAGAAACAGACAGAGACAGAAAAGAGACAAAGAGAGAGAGACAGAGAGAGACAGAGAAAGACAGAGAGCGACAGAGAGAGACAGAAAGAGACCTACAGAGAGAGACAGAGAGAGATATAGAGAGAGACAGAGAGAGACAGAGAGAGACAAATAGAGAAACAGAGAGAGACAGAGATTGAGACAGAGACAGAAAGAGACAGAGAGAGACATAGAGAGACAAAGAGTCAGAGAGAGACAGCGAGAGACAGAGAGAGAGACAGAGAGAGAAATAAATAGAGACAGATAGAGAGAAAGAGAAAGACAGAGACACAGAGAGAGACAGAGAGAGAGCAGAGAGAGACACCGAGAGAGAGAGACAGATAGAGACAGAGAGAGACAGAGATAGGGATAGAGAGAGACATAGAGAGAGACAGAGAGCGTCAGAGAGAGAGACAGAGAGAGACAGAGAGAGAGACTGAGAGAGACAGAGAGAGACAAAGAGAGACAGAGAGATACAGAAAGAGAGAGACGTAGAGAGACATAGAAATGCAGAGAGAGACAAAGAAAGACAGAGAGAGAGACAGTGAGAGACAGAGAGAGAGACAGACAGAGACAGAAAAGAGACAAAGAGAGAGAGACAGAGCGAGACAGAGAAAGACAGAGAGCGACAGAGAGAGACAGAAAGAGACATACATAGATAGTCAGAGAGAGACATAGAGAGAGACAGACAGAGAGAGAGGGAGACAAAGAGAGAAACAGAGAGAGACAAAATTGAGACAGAGAGAGACAGAAAGAGACAGAGAGAGACAGAAAGAGACAGAGAGAGACAGAAAGAGACACAGAGAGACAAAGAGAGAGACAGAGAGACAGAGAGAGAGAGAGAGAAAGAGACAGAGAAAGATAGAGAGAGACAGAGAGAGACACAGAGAGAGACAGGGAGTAAGACAGAGAGAGAGTGAGAGAGACAGAAAAAGAGACAGAGAGAGACAGAGATAGGGATAGAGAGAGACAGAAAGAGAGACAGAGAGAGACATAGAGAGTGAGAGAGACAGAAAGAGAGAAAGAGAGAGACAGAGACAGAGAGAGATAGAGACAGAGTGAGATAGACTGAGTTAGACAGAAAGAGAGACAGAGAAAGAGACAGAGAGAGACAGAGAGAGAGACAGAGAGAGACAGAGAGAGACAGAGAGAGAAACAGAGAGACAGCGAGAGAGACAGAGAGAGACAGAGAGAGACAGAGAGAGAAACAGAGAGAAACAGAGATAGAGAGGGAGACACAGGGAGACACAGAGAGAGACAGAGCTAGACAGAGAGATACAGAGAGAGAGACGGAGAGAGACATTGAGAGACAGAGAGAGACAGGGAGAGACAGAGAGAGAGACAGAGAGAGACATAGATAGAGACAGAGAGAGACAGAGAGAGAGAAAGAGAGAGACAGAGACACAGAGACAGACAGAGAGAAACAGAGAGAGACACAGAGAGTGAGACAGAGAGAGAGAGAGACAGAGAGAGACGGAGTGAGAGACAGAGAGAGACGGAGTGAGACCGAGAGAGACAGAGATAGGGATAGAGAGAGACATAGAGAGAGACAGAGAGCGAAAGAGAGAGAGACAGAGAGAGAAACCGAGAGAGACAGAGATAGATAGGGAGACACAGGGAGACACAGAGAGAGACAGAGCTAGACAGAGAGATACAGAGAGAGAGACAGAGAGAGTCATTGAGAGACAGAGAGACAGAGAGAGACAGGGAGAGACAGAGAGAGAGACAGAGAGAGACATAGAGACAGAGAGAGACAGAGAGAGACATAGATAGAGACAGAGAGAGACAGAGAGAGAGAAAGAGAGAGACAGAGACACAGAGAGAGACAGAGAGAGAGACACAGAGAGAGACAGAGAGAGAGACAGAGAGAGACACAGAGAGATACAGAGAGAGACAGAGAGAGACAGAGAGAGACAGAGAGAGAAACAGAGAGACACAGAGAGAGATAGAGATAGAGAGGGAGACACAGGGAGACACAGAGAGAGACAGAGCTAGACAGTGAGATACAGAGAGAGAGACAGAGAGAGACACAGAGAGAGACAGAGAGAGACAGAGAGACCGAGAGAGACAGAGATAGGGTTAGAGAGAGACATAGAGAGAGACAGAGAGCAAGAGAGAGAGACAGAGAGAGACAGAGAGAGAGACAGAGAGAGACAGAGAGACAGAGAGAGACAAAGAGAGACAAAGAGAGACAGAAAGATATATAGAGAGAGCAATAGAGAGACATAGAAATACAAAGAGAAACAAAGAAAGACAGAGAGAAACAGAGAGAGACAGAGAGAGAAACAGACAGAGACAGAAAAGAGACAAAGAGAGAGAGACAGAGAGAGACAGAGAAAGACAGAGAGCTACAGAGAGAGAAGAAAGAGACCTACAGAGAGAGACAAAGAGAGACAGAGAGAGATATAGAGAGAAAGAGAGAGACAGAGAGAGACAAATAGAGAAACAGAGAGAGACAGAGATTGAGACAGAGAGTGACAGAAAGAGACAGAGAGAGACATAGAGAGACAAAGAGTCAGAGAGAGACAGGGAGAGACAGAGAGAGACAGAGAGAGAAATAAATAGAGACAGAGAGAGACAGAGAGAGAGAGAAAGAGAGAGACAGAGACACAGAGAGAGACAGAGAGAGAGCAGAGAGAGACACAGAGAGAGACACAGAGAGAGAGAGACAGATAGAGACAGAGAGAGACAGAGATAGGGATAGAGAGAGACATAGAGAGAGACAGAGAGCGACAGAGAGAGAGCCAGAGAGAGACAGAGAGAGAGACTGAGAGAGACAGAGAGAGACAGAGAGAGACAAAGAGAGACAGAGAGATACAGAGAGAGAGAGACGTAGAGAGACATAGAAATACAGAGAGAGACAAAGAAAGACAGAGAGAGAGACAGTGAGAGACAGAAAGAGAGACAGACAGAGACAGAAAAGAGACAAAGAGAGAGAGACAGAGAGAGACAGAGAAAGACAGAGAGCGACAGAGAGAGACAGAAAGAGACATACATAGAGAGACATAGAGAGACAGAGAGAGACATAGAGAGAGACAGACAGAGACAGAGGGAGACAAAGAGAGAAACAGAGAGAGACAGAAATTGAGACAGAGAGAGACAGAAAGAGACAGAGAGAGAAAGAGACAGAGAGAGACAGAAAGAGACACAGAGAGACAAAGAGAGAGACAGAGAGACAGAGAGAGAGAGAGAAAGAGACAGAGAAAGATAGAGAGAGACAGAGAGAGACACAGAGAGAGACAGAGAGTAAGACAGAGAGAGAGTGAGAGAGACAGAAAAAGAGACAGAGAGAGACAGAGATAGGGATAGAGAAAGACAGAAAGAGAGACAGAGAGAGACATAGAGAGTGAGAGAGACAGAAAGAGAGAAAGAGTGAGACAGAGACAGAGAGAGATAGAGACAGAGTGAGATAGACTGAGTGAGACAGAAAGAGAGACAGAGAAAGAGACAGAGAGAGACAGAGAGAGAGACAGAGAGAGACAGAGAGAGACAGAGAGAGAAACAGAGAGACAGAGAGAGAGACAGAGAGAGACAGAGAGAGACAGAGAGAGACAGAGAGAGACAGAGAGTCAAACAGAGAGAGACAGAGATAGAGAGGGAGACACAGGGAGACACAGAGAGAGACAGAGCTAGACAGAGAGCTACAGAGAGAGAGACAGAGAGAGACATTGAGAGACAGAGAGAGACAGGGAGAGACAGAGAGAGAGACAGAGAGAGACAGAGATAGAGACAGAGAGAGACAGAGAGAGAGAAAGAGAGAGACAGAGACACAGAGACAGACAGAGGGAAACAGAGAGAGACACAGAGAGTGAGACAGAGAGAGAGAGAGAGACAGAGAGAGACACAGAGAGAGACAGAGAGAGACGGAGTGAGACCGAGAGAGACAGAGATAGGGATAGAGAGAAACATAGAGGGAGAAAGAGAGCGAAAGAGAGAGAGACAGAGAGAGACAGTGAGAGAAACCGAGAGAGACAGAGATAGATAGGGAGACACAGGGAGACACAGAGAGAGACAGAGCTAGACAGAGAGATACAGAGAGAGAGACAGAGAGAGTCATTGAGAGACAGAGAGACAGAGAGAGACAGGGAGAGACAGAGAGAGAGACAGAGAGAGACATAGAGACAGAGAGAGACAGAGAGAGAGAAAGAGAGAGACAGAGACACAGAGACAGACAGAGACAGAGACAGAGAGAGACACAGAGAGAGAGACAGAGAGAAAGACAGAGAGAGACACAGAGAGAGACAGAGAGAGACAGAGAGAGAAATAGAGAGACAGAGACACAGAGACAGACAGAGACAGAGACAGAGAGAGACACAGAGAGGGAGACAGAGAGAAAGACAGAGAGAGACACAGAGAGAGACAGAGAGAGACAGAGTGAAACCGAGAGAGACAGAGATAGGGATAGAGAGAGACATAGAGAGAGACAGAGAGCGACAGAGAGAGAGACAGAGAGAGACACAGAGAGAGACAGAGAGAGACAGAGAGAGACAAAGAGAGACAAAGAGAGACAGAAAGATAGAGAGAGATAGAAATAGAGAGACATAGAAATACAGAGAGAAACAAAGAAAGACAGAGAGAGACAGAGAGAGAAACAGACAGAGACAGAAAAGAGACAAAGAGAGAGAGACAGAGAGAGACAGAGAAAGACAGAAAGCGACAGATAGAGACAGAAAGAGACCTAAAGAGAGAGACAAAGAGAGACAGAGAGAGATATAGAGAGAGACAAAGAGAGACAAATAGAAAAACAGAGAGACAGTGATTGAGACAGAGAGAGACAGAAAGAGACAGAGAGAGACATAGAGAGACAAAGAGACAGAGAGAGACAGGAAGAGACAGAGAGAGAGACAGAGAGAGACATAAATAGAGACAGAGAGAGACAGAGAGAGAAAAAGAGAGAGTCAGAGACACAGAGAGAGACAGAGAGAGAGCAGAGAGAGACAGAGAGAGACACAGAGAGACAGAGAGAGACATAGAGAGACAGAGATAGGGATAGAGAGAGACATAGAGAGAGACAGAGAGCGACAGAGAGGGAGACAGAGAGAGACAGATAGAGAGACCGAGAGAGACAGAGAGAGACAGAGAGAGACAGAGAGAGACAAAGAGAGACAGAGATAGGGATAGAGAGAGACATAGAGAGAGACAGAGAGCGACAGAGAGGGAGACAGAGAGAGACAGATAGAGAGACCGAGAGAGACAGAGAGAGACAGAAAGAGACAGAGAGAGACATAGAGAGACAAAGAGACAGAGAGAGACAGGGAGAGACAGAGAGAGAGACAGAGAGAGACATAAATAGAGACAGAGAAAGACAGAGAGAGAGAAAGAGAGAGTCAGAGACACAGAGAGAGACAGAGAGACACAGAGAGAGACACAGAGAGAGAGAGAGAGACAGAGAGAGACAGAGATAGGGATAGAGAGAGAAATAGAGAGAGACAGAGAGCGACAGAGAGGGAGACAGAGAGAGACAGATAGACAGACCGAGAGAGACAGAGAGAGACAGAGAGAGACAAAGAGAGACAGAGAGATACAGAGAGAGAGACATAGAGAGACATAGAAATAAGGAGAGAGAGACAAAGAAAGACAGAGAGAGAGACAGAGAGAGACAGAGAGAGAGACATAAAGAGACAGAAAAGAGACAAAGAGAGAGAAACAGAGAAAGATAGAGAGCGACACAGAGAGACAGAAAGAGACATACGGAGAGAGACATAGAGCGACAGAGAGAGACATAGAGAGAGACAGAGAGAGACAAAGAGAGAAACAGAGAGAGACAGAAATTGAGACAGAGAGAGACAGAAAGAGACAGAGAGAGACAGAAAGAGACACAGAGAGACAAAGAGAGAGACAGAGAGAGACCAAGAGAGATAGAGAAAGAGACAGAGAGAGATAGAGAGAGACACAGAGAGACACAGAGAGAGACAGATAGTAAGACAGAGAGAGTGATAGAGACAGAAAGAGAGACAGAGAGAGACAGAGATAGGGATAGAGAGAGACAGAGAGTGAGACAGAGGGAGACATAGAGAGTGAGAGAGACAGAAAGAGAGAAAGAGAGAGACAGAGACAGAGAGATAGAGACAGAGTGAGATAGACTGAGTGAGACAGAAAGAGAGACAGAGATAGAGACAGAGAGAGACAGAGAGAGAGACAGAGAGAGACAGAGAGAGAAACAGAGAGACAGAGAGAGAGACAGAGAGAGAGACAGAGAGAGAGACAGAGAGACAGAGAGAGACAGAGAGAGACAGAGAGAGAAACAGAGAGAGACAGAGATAGAGAGGGAGACACAGGGAGACACAGAGAGAGACAGAGCTAGACAGAGAGATACAGAGAGAGACAGAGAGAGACATTGAGAGACAGAGAAACAGAGAGAGACAGGGAGAGACAGAGATCGAGACAGAGAGAGACAAAGATAGAGACAGAGAGAGACAGAGAGAGAGAAAGAGAGAGACAGAGTCACAGAGACAGACAGAGAAAGAGACAGAGAGAGACACAGAGAGAGAAACAGAGTAAGAGAGAGACAGAGAGAGACACAGAGAGAGACAGAGAGAGACAGAGTGAGACCGAGAGAGACAGAGATAGGGATAGAGAGAGACATAGAGAGAGACAGAGAGCGATAGAGAGAGAGACAGAGAGAGACAGAGAGAGACAGAGAAAGACAAAGAGAAACAAAGCGAGACAGAGAGATACAGAGAGAGAGACATAGAGAGACATAGAAATACAGAGAGAGACAAAGAAAGACAGAGACAGACAGAGAGAAACAGAGAGAGAGACAGACAGAGACAGAAAAGAGACAAAGAGAGAGAGACAGAGAGAGACAGAGAAAGACAGAGAGCAAGAGAGAGAGACAGAAAGAGACCTACAGAGAGAGACATAGAGAGATAGAGAGAGACATAGAGAGAGACTGAGAGAGACAGAGAGAGACAATGAGAGAAACAGAGAGAGACAGAGATTGAGACAGAGAGACAGAAAGAGACAGAGAGAGACATAGAGAGACAGAGAGACAGAGAGAGACAGGGACAGACAGAGAGAGAGACAGACAGAGAGAAAGAGAGAGACATAGATAGAGACAGAGAGAGACAGAGAGAGAGAAAGAGTTAGACAGAGACACAGAGAGAGACAGAGAGAGAGACAGAGAGAGACATAGAGAGAGACAGAGAGAGACAGAGAGAGACACAGAGAGAGAGAGACACAGAGAGACAGAGATAGGGATAGAGAGAGACATAGAGAGAGACAGAGAGCGACTGAGAGAGAGACAGAGAGAGAGACAGAGAGAGACAGAGAGAGACAGTGAGAGACAGAGAGAGACATAGAGAGACAGAGAGATACAGAGAGAGAGACATAGAGAGACATAGAAATACAGATAGAGACAAAGAAAGACAGAGAGAGAGCCAGAGAGAGACAGAGACAGACAGAGACAGAAAAGAGACAAAGAGAGAAAGACAGGGAGAGACAGAGAAAGACAGAGACAGAGAAAGAGAGAGACAGAGACACAGAGAGAGACAGAGCGAGAGACACAGAGAGAGACAGAGAGTGAGACAGAGAGAGACACAGAGAGATACAGAGAGAGACAGAGAGAGAAACAGAGAGAGACAGAGAGAGAAAGAGATAGAGAGGGAGACACAGGGAGACACAGAGAGAGACAGAGCTAGACAGAGAGATACAGAGAGAGAGACAGAGAGAGACATAGAGAGACAGAGAGACAGAGAGAGACACAGAGAGAGACAGAGAGAGAAAGAGAGACCGAGAGAGACAGAGATAGGGATAGAGAGAGACATAGAGAGAGACAGAGAGCGACAGAGAGAGAGACAGAAAGAGACAGAGAGAGAGACAGAGAGCGAAAGAGAGAGACAAAGAGAGACAAAGAGAGACAGAAAGATAGAGAGAGAGAGAAATAGAGAGACATAGAAATAAAGAGAGAAACAAAGAAAGACAGAGAGAGACAGAGAGAGAAACAGACAGAGACAGAAAAGAGACAAAGAGAGAGAGACTGAGAGAGACAGAGAAAGACAGAGAGCGACAGAGAGAGATGGAATAAGACCTAAAGAGAGAGACAAAGAGAGACAGAGAGAGATATAGAGAGAGACAGAGAGAGACAAATAGAGAAACAGAGAGAGACAGAGATTGAGACAGAGAGAGAGACAGAAAGAGACAGAGAGAGACATAGAGAGACAAAGAGACAGAGAGAGACAGGGAGAGACAGAGAGAGACAGAGAGAGACATAAATAGAGACAGAGAGAGATAGAGAGAGAGAAAGAGGAAGACAGAGACACAGAGAGAGACAGAGAGAGCAAAGAGAGACACAGAGAGAGACACAGAGAGACAGAGAGAGACAGAGAGAGACAGAGAGAGACAGAGAGACAGAGATAGGAATAGAGAGAGACATAGACAGAGACAGAAAGCAACAGAGAGAGAGACAAAGCGAGATAGAGAGAGAGACAGAGAGACAAAGAGAGACAGAGAGATACAGAGAGAGAGACATAGAGAGACCTAGAAATACAGAGAGAGACAAAGAAAGACAGAGAGAGACAGAGAGAGACAGAGAGAGAGACAGACAGAGACAGAAAAGAGACAAAGAGAGAGAGAGACAGAGAGAGACAGAGAAAGACAGAGAGCGACAGAGAGAGACAGAAAGAGACATACAGAGAGAGACATAGAGAGACAGAGAGAGACATAGAGAGAGACAGAGAGAGACAGAGAGAGACAAAGAGAGAAACAGAGAGAGACAGAAATTGAGACAGAGGGAGACAGAAAGAGACAGAGAGAGACAGAAAGAGACAGAGAGAGACAGAGAGAGACAGAAAGAGACGCAGAGAGACAAAGAGAGAAATAGAGAGAGACAGAGAGAGAGACAGAGAGACAGAGAGAGAGACAGAGACAGAGACAGAGAGAGACAGAGAGAGAAAAAGAGAGAGACAGTGATAGAGAGGGAGACACAGGGAGTCACATGAGAGACAGAGCTAGACAGAGAGATACAGAGAGAGACACAGAGAGAGACATTGAGAGACAGAGAGACAGAGAGAGACAGAGAGAGAGAAGGAGAGAGACATAGATAGAGACAGAGAGAGACAGAGAGAGAGAAAGAGAGAGACAGAGACACATAGACAGAGAGAGAGACAGAGAGAGACAGAGAGAGACACAGAGAGAGTAGAGAGAGACAGAGTGAGACCGAGAGAGACAGAGATAGGGATAGAGAGACATAGAGAGAGACAGAGAGCGACAGAGAGAGAGACAGCGAGAGACAGAGAGAGAGACAGAGAGAGACAGAGAGATACAAAGAGAGACAAAGAGAGACAGAAAGATAGAGAGAGAGAAATAGAGAGACATAGAAATACAGATAGAAACAAAGAAAGAGAGAGAGAGACAGAGAGAAACAGACAGAGACAGAGAGAGACAGAAAGAGACACAGAGAGACAAAGAGAGAGACAGAGAGAGAGAGAAAGAGACAGAGAAAGATAGAGAGAGACAGAGAGAGACACAGAAAGAGACAGAGAGTAAGACAGAGAGAGAGTGAGAAAGACAGAAAAAGAGACAGAGAGATACAGAGATAGGGATAGAGAGAGACAGAAAGAGAGACAGAGAGAGACATAGAGAGTGAGAGAGACAGAAAGAGAGAAAGAGAGAGACAGAGACAGAGAGAGATAGAGACAGAGAGAGATAGACTGAGTGAGACAGAAAGAGAGACAGAGAAAGAGACAGAGAGAGACAGAGAGAGAGACAGAGAGAGAAAGAGAGAGACAGAGAGAGAAACAGAGAGACAGAGAGAGAGACAGAGAGAGACAGAGAGAGACAGAGAGAGAAACAGAGAGAGACAGAGATAGAGAGGGAGGCACAGGGAGACACAGAGAGAGACAGAGCTAGACAGAGAGATACAGAGAGAGAATCAGTGAGAGACATTGAGAGACAGAGAGATAAAGGGAGAGACAGAGAGAGAGACAGAGAGAGACATAGATAGAGACAGAGAGAGAGAGAAAGAGAGAGACAGAGACACAGAGACAGACAGAGAGAAACAGAGAGAGACACAGAGAGTGAGACAGAGAGAGAGAGAGACAGAGAGAGACACAGAGAGAGACAGAGAGAGACGGAGTGAGACCGAGAGAGACAGAGATAGGGATAGAGAGAGACATAGAGAGAGACAGAGAGCGAAAGAGAGAGAGACAGAGAGAGACAGAGAGAGAAACCGAGAGAGACAGAGATAGATAGGGAGACACAGGGAGACACAGAGAGAGACAGAGCTAGACAGAGAGATACAGAGAGATAGACAGAGAGAGTCATTGAGAGACAGAGAGACAGAGAGAGATAGGGAGAGACAGAGAGAGAGACAGAGAGAGACATAGAGACAGAGAGAGACAGAGAGAGAGAAAGAGAGAGACAGAGACACAGAGACAGACAGAGACAGAGAGAGAGAGACACAGAGAGAGAGACAGAGAGAAAGACAGAGAGAGACACAAAGAGAGACAGAGAGAGACAGAGAGAGAGAAAGAGAGAGACAGAGACACAGAGACAGACAGAGACAGAGACAGAGAGAGACACAGAGAGAGAGACAGAGAGAAAGACAGAGAGAGACACAGAGAGAGACAGAGGGAGACAGAGTGAAACCGAGAGAGACAGAGATAGGGATAGAGAGAGACATAGAGAGAGACAGAGAGCAACAGAGAGAGAGACAGAGAGAGACAGAGAGAGAGACAGAGAGAGACAGAGAGAGACATAGAGAGACAAAGAGAGACAGAAAGATAGAGAGAGATAGAAATAGAGAGACATAGAAATACAGAGAGAAACAAAGAAAGACAGAGAGAGACAGAGAGAGACAGAGAGATAAACAGACAGAGACAGAAAAGAGACAAAGAGAGAGAGACAGAGAGAGACAGAGAAAGACAGAGAGCAACAGATAGAAACAGAAAGAGACCTAAAGAGAGAGACAAAGAGAGACAGAGAGAGATATAGAGAGAGACAGAGAGAGACAAATAGAAAAACAGAGAGACAGTGATTGAGACAGAGAGAGACAGGGAGAGACAGAGACAGAGACAGAGAGAGACATAAATAGAGACAGAGAGAGACAGAGAGAGAGAAAGAGAGAGTCAGAGACACAGAGAGAGACAGAGAGAGAGCAGAGAGAGACAGAGAGAGACACAGAGAGACAGAGAGAGACATAGAGAGACAGAGATAGGGATAGAGAGAGACATAGAGAGAGACAGAGAGCGACAGAGAGGGAGACAGAGAGAGACAGATAGAGAGACCGAGAGAGACAGAGAGAGACAGAGAGAGACAAAGAGAGACAGAGAGATACAGAGAGAGAGACATAGAGAGACATAGAAATAAGGAGAGAGAGACAAAGAAAGACAGAGAGAGAGACAGAGAGAGACAGAGTGAGAGACATAAAGAGATAGAAAAGAGACAAAGAGAGAGAGACAGAGAGAGACAGAGAAAGACAGAGAGCGACACAGAGAGACAGAAAGAGACATACGGAGAGAGACATAGAGAGACAGAGAGAGACATAGAGAGAGACAGAGAGAGACAGAGAGAGACAAAGAGAGAAACAGAGAGAGACAGAAATTGAGACAGAGAGAGACAGAAAGAGACAGAGAGAGACAGAAAGAGACAGAGAGAGACAGAGAAAGACAGAAAGAGACACAGAGAGACAAAGAGAGAGACAGAGAGAGACAAAGAGAGATAGAGAAAGACACAGAGAGAGATAGAGAGAGACAGAGAGAGACACAGAGAGAGACAGATAGTAAGACAGAGAGAGTGAGAGAGACAGAAAGAGAGACAGAGAGAGACAGAGATAGGGATAGAGAGAGACCGAGAGTGAGACAGAGAGAGACATAGAGAGTGAGAGAGACAGAAAGAGAGAAAGAGAGAGACAGAGACAGAGAGAGATAGAGACAGAGTGAGATAGACTGAGTGAGACAGAAAGAGAGACAGAGATAGAGACAGAGAGAGACAGAGAGAGAGACAGAGAGAGACAGAGAGAGACAGAGAGAGAAACAGAGAGAGAGAGAGAGTGACAGAGAGAGATACAGAGATACAGAGAGAGAGAGACAGAGAGAGACAGAGAGAGACAGAGAGAGAAACAGAGAGAGACAGAGATAGAGAGGGAGACACAGGGAGACACAGAGAGAGACAGAGCTAGACAGAGAGATACAGAGAGAGACAGAGAGAGACATTGAGAGACAGAGAGACAGAGACAGACAGGGAGAGACAGAGATAGAGACAGAGAGAGACAAAGATAGAGACAGAGAGAGAGAAAGAGAGAGACAGAGTCACAGAGACAGACAGAGAGAGAGACAGAGAGAGACACAGAGAGAGAAACAGAGAGAGAGAGACAGAGAGAGACACAGAGAGAGACAGAGAGAGACAGAGTGAGACCGAGAGAGACAGAGATAGGGATAGAGAGAGACAGAGAGTGATAGAGAGAGAGACAGAGAGAGACAGAGAGAGAGACAGAGAGAGACAGAGAAAGACAAAGAGAAACAAAGCGAGACAGAGAGATACAGAGAGAGAGACATAGAGAGACATAGAAATACAGAGAGAGACAAAGAAAGACGGAGACAGACAGAGAGAAACAGAGAGAGAGACAGACAGAGACAGAAAAGAGACAAAGAGAGAGAGACAGAGAGAGATAGAGAAAGACAGAGAGCGAGAGAGAGACAGAAAGAGACCTACAGAGAGAGACATAGAGAGATAGAGAGAGACATAGAGAGAGACTGAGAGAGACAGAGAGAGACAAAGAGAGAAACAGAGAGAGACAGAGATTGAGACAGAGAGACAGAAAGAGACAGAGAGAGACATAGAGAGACAGAGAGACAGAGAGAGACAGGGACAGACAGAGACAGAGACAGAGAGAGAGAAAGAGAGAGACATAGATAGAGACAGAGAGAGACAGAGAGAGAGAAAGAGATAGACAGAGACACAGAGAGAGACAGAGAGAGACACAGAGAGAGACATAGAGAGAGACAGAGAGAGACAGAGAGAGACACAGAGAGAGAGAGACACAGAGAGACAGAGATAGGGATAGAGAGAGACATAGAGAGAGACAGAGAGCGACTAGAGAGAGACAGAGAGAGAGACAGAGAGAGACAGAGAGAGACAGAAAGAGACATAGAGAGACAGAGAGATACAGAGAGAGAGACATAGAAAGACATAGAAATACAGATAGAGACAAAGAGAGACAGAGAGAGAGCCAGAGAGAGACAGAGACAGACAGAGACAGAAAAGAGACAATAAGAGAGAGACAGAGAGAGACAGAGAAAGACAGAGAACGACAGAGAGAGACAGAAAGAGACCTACAGAGAGAGAGAAAGAGAGACAGAGAGAGATATAGAGAGAGACAGAGAGAGACAGAGAGAGACAAATATAGAAACAGAGAGAGACAGAGATTGAGACAGAGAGAGACAGAAAGAGACAGAGAGAGACATAGAGAGACAAAGAGTCAGAGAGAGACAGGGAGAGAAAGAGAGAGAGACAGAGAGAGAAATAAATAGAGACAGAGAGAGACAGAGAGAGAGAAAGAGAGAGACAGAGACACAGAGAGAGACAGAGAGAGAGCAGAGAGAGACACAGAGAGAGACACAGAGAGAGAGACAGATAGAGACAGAGAGAGACAGAGATAGGGATAGAGAGAGACATAGAGAGAGACAGAGAGCGACAGAGAGAGAGACAGAGAGAGACAGAGAGAGAGACTGAGAGAGACAGAGAGAGTCAGAGAGAGACAAAGAGAGACAGAGAGATACAGAGAGAGAGAGACATAGAGAGACATAGAAATACAGAGAGAGACAAAGAAAGACAGAGAGAGAGACAGACAGAGACAGAGAGAGAGACAGACAGAGACAGAAAAGAGACAAAGAGAGAGAGACAGAGAGAGACAGAGAAAGACAGAGAGCGACAGAGAGAGACAGAAAGAGACATACATAGAGAGACATAGAGAGACAGAGAGAGACATAGAGAGAGACAGACAGAGACAGAGGGAGACAAAGAGAAACAGAGAGAGACAGAAATTGAGACAGAGAGAGACAGAAAGAGACAGAGAGAGAAAGAGACAGAGAGAGACAGAAAGAGACACAGAGAGACAAAGAGAGAGACAGAGAGATAGAGAGAGAGAGAGAAAGAGACAGAGAAAGATAGAGAGAGACAGAGAGAGACACAGAGAGAGACAGAGAGTAAGACAGAGAGAGAGTGAGAGAGACAGAAAAAGAGACAGAGAGAGACAGAGCTAGGGATAGAAAGAGCAGAAAGAGAGACAGAGAGAGACATGGAGAGTGAGAGAGACAGAAAGAGAGAAAGAGAGAGACAGAGACAGAGAGAGATAGAGACAGAGTGAGATAGACTGAGTGAGACAGAAAGAGAGACAGAGAAAGAGACAGAGAGAGACAGAGAGAGAGACAGAGAGAGACAGAGAGAGACAGAGAGAGACAGAGAGAGAAACAGAGAGACAGAGAGAGAGACAGAGAGAGACAGAGAGAGACAGAGAGAGACAGAGAGAGACAGAGAGAGAAACAGAGAGAGACTGAGATAGAGAGGGAGACACAGGGAGACACAGAGAGAGACAGAGCTAGACAGAGAGCTACAGAGAGAGAGACAGAGAGAGACATTGAGATACAGAGAGAGACAGGGAGAGACAGAGAGAGAGACAGAGAGAGACATAGATAGAGACAGAGAGAGACAGAGAGAGAGAAAGAGAGAGACAGAGACACAGAGACAGACAGAGAGAAACAGAGAGAGACACAGAGAGTGAGACAGAGAGAGAGAGACAGAGAGAGACACAGAGAGAGACAGAGAGAGACGGAGTGAGACCGAGAGAGACAGAGATAGGGATAGAGAGAGACATAGAGAGAGACAGAGAGCGAAAGAGAGAGAGACAGAGAGAGACAGAGAGAGAGACAGACAGAGACAGAAAAGAGACAAAGAGAGAGAGACAGAGAGAGATAGAGAAAGACAGAGAGCGAGAGAGAGACAGAAAGAGACCTACAGAGAGAGACATAGAGAGATAGA
>NW_028227276.1:7903187-7908187 GCF_978045245.1 Mus caroli
AGATAGAGAGACCGAGAGAGACAGAGAGAGACAGAGAGAGACAAAGAGAGACAGAGAGATACAGAGAGAGAGACATAGAGAGACATAGAAATAAGGAGAGAGAGACAAAGAAAGACAGAGAGAGAGACAGAGAGAGACAGAGAGAGAGACATAAAGAGACAGAAAAGAGACAAAGAGAGAGAGACAGAGAGAGACAGAGAAAGACAGAGAGCGACACAGAGATACAGAAAGAGACATACGGAGAGAGACATAGAGAGACAGAGAGAGACATAGAGAGAGACAGAGAGAGACAGAAAGAGACAGAGAGAGACAGAGAGAGACAGAAAGAGACACAGAGAGACAAAGAGAGAGACAGAGAGAGACAGAGAAAGACAGAGAGCGACAGAGAGAGACAGAAAGAGACCTACAGAGAGAGAGAAAGAGAGACAGAGAGAGATATAGAAAGAGACAGAGAGAGACAGAGAGAGACAAAGAGAGAAACAGAGATAGACAGAGATTGAGACAGAGAGAGACAGAAAGAGACAGAGAGAGACATAGAGAGACAAAGAGACAGAGAGAGACAGGGAGAGACAGAGAGAGAGACAGAGAGAGAAATAAATAGAGACAGAGAGAGACAGAGAGAGAGAAAGAGAGAGACAGAGAGAGACAGAGAGAGAGAAAGAGAGAGACAGAGTCACAGAGACAGACAGAGAGAGAGACAGAGAGAGACACAGAGAGAGAAACAGAGAGAGAGAGACAGAGAGAGACACAGAGAGAGACAGAGAGAGACAGAGTGAGACCGAGAGAGACAGAGATAGGGATAGAGAGAGACATAGAGAGAGACAGAGAGCGATAGAGAGAGACAGAGAGAGACAGAGAGAGAGACAGAGAGACAGAGAAAGACAAAGATAAACAAAGCGAGACAGAGAGATACAGAGAGAGAGACATAGAGAGACATAGAAATACAGAGAGAGACAAAGAAAGACAGAGACAGACAGAGAGAAACAGAAAGAGAGACAGACAGAGACAGAAAAGAGACAAAGAGAGAGAGACAGAGAGAGACAGAGAAAGAAGAGAGCGAGAGAGAGAGACAGAAAGAGACCTACAGAGAGAGACATAGAGAGATAGAGAGAGACATAGAGAGAGACTGAGAGAGACAGAGAGAGACAAAGAGAGAAACAGAGAGAGACAGAGATTGAGACAGAGAGACAGAAAGAGACAGAGAGAGACATAGAGAGATAGAGAGACAGAGAGAGACAGGGACAGACAGAGAGAGAGACAGAGAGAGAGAAAGAGAGAGACATAGATAGAGACAGAGAGAGACAGAGAGAGAGAAAGAGATAGACAGAGACACAGAGAGAGACAGAGAGAGAGACAGAGAGAGACATAGAGAGAGACAGAGAGAGACAGAGAGAGACACAGAGAGAGAGACACAGAGAGACAGAGATAGGGATAGAGAGAGACATAGAGAGAGACAGAGAGCGACTGAGAGAGAGACAGAGAGAGGGACAGAGAGAGACAGAGAGAGACAGAGAGAGACATAGAGAGACAGAGAGATACAGAGAGAGAGACATAGAGAGACATAGAAATACAGATAGAGACAAAGAAAGACAGAGAGAGAGCCAGAGAGAGACAGAGACAGACAGAGACTTAAAAGAGACAAAGAGAGAAAGACAGGGAGAGATAGAGAAAGACAGAGACAGAGAAAGAGAGAGACAGAGACACAGAGAGAGACAGAGCGAGAGACACAGAGAGAGACAGAGAGAGAGACAGAGAGAGACACAGAGAGATACAGAGAGAGACAGAGAGAGACAGAGAGAGACAGAGAGAGAAACAGAGAGAGACAGAGAGAGAAAGAGATAGAGAGGGAGACACAGGGAGACACAGAGAGACAGAGCTAGACAGAGAGATACAGAGAGAGAGACAGAGAGAGACATAGAGAGACAGAGAGACAGAGAGAGACACAGAGAGAGACAGAGAGAGAAAGAGAGACCGAGAGAGACAGAGATAGGGATAGAGAGAGACATAGAGAGAGACAGAGAGCGACAGAGAGAGAGACAGAAAGAGAAAGAGAGAGACAAAGAGAGACAGAAAGATAGAGAGAGAGAGAAATAGAGAGACATAGAAATAAAGAGAGAAACAAAGAAAGACAGAGAGAGACAGAGAGAGAAACAGAGACAGAAAAGAGACAAAGAGAGAGAGACTGAGAGAGACAGAGAAAGACAGAGAGCGACAGAGAGAGACGGAAGGAGACCTAAAGAGAGAGACAAAGAGAGACAGAGAGAGATATAGAGAGAGACAGAGAGAGACAGAGAGAGACAAATAGAGAAACAGAGAGAGACAGAGATTGAGACAGAGAGAGAGACAGAAAGAGACAGAGAGAGACATAGAGAGACAAAGAGACAGAGAGAGACAGGGAGAGACAGAGAGAGAGACAGAGAGAGACATAAATAGAGACAGAGAGAGATAGAGAGAGAGAAAGAGGAAGACAGAGACACAGAGAGAGACAGAGAGAGCAAAGAGAGACACAGAGAGAGACACAGAGAGACAGAGAGAGACAGAGAGAGACAGAGAGACAGAGATAGGAATAGAGAGAGACATAGAGAGAGACAGAAAGCAACAGAGAGAGAGACAAAGAGAGACAGAGAGAGAGACAGAGAGACAAAGAGAGACAGAGAGATACAGAGAGAGAGACATAGAGAGACCTTGAAATACAGAGAGAGACAAAGAAAGACAGAGTGAGACAGAGAGAAACAGAGAGAGAGACAGACAGAGACAGAAAAGAGACAAAGAGAGAGAGAGACAGAGAGAGACAGAGAAAGACAGAGAGCGAGAGAGAGAGACAGAAAGAGACCTACAGAGAGAGACATAGAGAGATAGAGAGAGACATAGAGAGAGACTGAGAGAGACAGAGAGAGACAAAGAGAGAAACAGAGAGAGACAGAGATTGAGACAGAGAGACAGAAAGAGACAGAGAGAGACAGAGAGACAGAGAGAGACAGGGACAGACAGAGAGAGAGACAGAGAGAGAGAAAGAGAGAGACATAGATAGAGACAGAGAGAGACAGAGAGAGAGAGAAAGAGAGAGACAGAGACAGAGAGAGATAGAGACAGAGTGAGATAGACTGAGTGAGACAGAGAGACAGAGATAGAGACAGAGAGAGACAGAGAGAGAGACAGAGAGAGACAGAGAGAGAAACAGAGAGACAGAGAGAGAGACAGAGAGAGAGACAGAGAGAAAGAGAGAGAGAGAGAGACAGAGAGAGACAGAGAGAGACAGAGAGAGAAACAGAGAGAGACATAAAAATACAGATAGAGACAAAGAAAGACAGAGAGAGAGGCAGAGAGAGACAGAGACAGACAGAGACAGAAAAGAGACAAAGAGAGAAAAACAGGGAGAGACAGAGAAAGACAGAGACAGAGAAAGAGAGAGACAGAGACACAGAGAGAGACAGAGCGAGAGACACAGAGAGAGACAGAGAGAGAGACAGAGAGAAACACAGAGAGATACAGAGAGACAGAGAGAGACAGAGAGAGACAGAGAGAGACAGAGAGAGAAACAGAGAGAGACAGAGAGAGAAAGAGATAGAGAGGGAGACACAGGGAGACACAGAGAGAGACAGAGCTAGACAGAGAGATACAGAGAGAGAGACAGAGAGACAGAGAGAGACACAGAGAGAGACAGAGAGAGAAAGAGAGACCGAGAGAGACAGAGATAGGGATAGAGAGAGACATAGAGAGAGACAGAGGGCGACAGAGAGAGAGACAGAAAGAGACAGAGAGAGAGAAAGAGAGAGACAAAGAGAGACAAAGAGAGACAGAAAGATAGAGAGAGAAATAGAGAGACATAGAAATAAAGAGAGAAAATAAGAAAGACAGAGAGAGACAGAGAGAGAAACAGACAGAGACAGAAAAGAGACAAAGAGAGAGAGACTGAGAGAGACAGAGAAAGACAGAGAGCGACACAGAGAGACGGAAGGAGACCTAAAGAGAGAGACAAAGAGAGACAGAGAGAGATATAGAGAGAGACAGAGAGAGACAGAGAGAGACAAATAGGGAAACAGAGAGAGACAGAGAGAGAGACAGAAAGAGACAGAGAGAGACATAGAGACACAAAGAGACAGAGAGAGACAGGGAGAGACAGAGAGAGAGACAGAGAGAGACATAAATAGAGACAGAGAGAGATAGAGAGAGAGAAAGAGGAAGACAGAGACACACAGAGAGACAGAGAGAACAAAGAGAGACACAGAGAAAGACAGAGAGAGACAGAGAGAGACAGAGAGACAGAGATAGGAATAGAGAGAGACATTGAGAGAGACAGAAAGCAACAGAGAGAGAGACAAAGAGAGACAGAGAGAGAGACAGAGAGACAAAGAGAGACAGAGAGATACAGAGAGAGAGACATAGAGAGACCTAGAAATACAGAGAGAGACAAAGAAAGACAGAGAGAGAGACAGAGAGAGACAGAGAGAGAGACAGAGACAGAAAAGAGACAAAGAGAGAGAGAGACAGAGAGAGACAGAGAAAGACAGAGAGCGACAGAGAGAGACAGAAAGAGACATACAGAGAGAGACATAGAGAGACCTAGAAATACAGAGAGAGACAAAAAAAGACAGAGAGAGAGACAGAGAGAGACAGAGAGAGAGACAGACAGAGACAGAAAAGAGACAAAGAGAGAGAGAGACAGAGAGAGGCAGAGAAAGACAGAGAGCGACAGAGAGAGACAGAAAGAGACATACAGAGAGAGACATAGAGAGACAGAGAGAGACATAGAGAGAGACAGAGAGAGACAAAGAGAGAAACAGAGAGAGACAGAAATTGAGACAGAGGGAGACAGAAAGAGACAGAGAGAGACAGAAAGAGACAGAGAGAGACAGAGAGAGACAGAAAGAGACGCAGAGAGACAAAGAGAGAAATAGAGAGATACAGAGAGAGAGACAGAGAGACAGAGAGAGAGAGAGAGACAGAGACAGAGAGAGAAACAGAGAGAGACAGAGATAGAGAGGTAGACACAGGGAGAC
>NW_028227276.1:7910687-7913187 GCF_978045245.1 Mus caroli
ACAGATAGAGAGAGACATAGAGAGACATAGAAATACAGAGAGAGACAAAGAAAGACAGAGAGAGAGACAGAGAGAGACTGACAGAGAGAGACAGACAGAGACAGAAAAGAGACAAAGAGAGAGAGAAAGAGAGACAGAGAAAGACAGAGAGCGACAGAGAGAGACAGAAAGAGACATACATTGAGAGACATAGAGAGACAGAGAGAGACAGACAGAGACAGAGGGAGACAAAGAGAGAAACAGAGAGAGACAGAAATTGAGACAGAGAGAGACAGAAAGAGACAGAGAGAGAAAGAAAGAGACAGAGAGAGACAGAAAGAGACACAGAGAGACAAAGAGAGAGACAGAGAGATAGAGAGAGAGAGAGACAGAGACAGAGAAAGATAGAGAGAGACAGAGAGAGACACAGAGAGAGACAGAGAGTTAGACAGAGAGAGAGTGAGAGAGACAGAAAAAGAGACAGAGAGAGAAGGAGATAGGGATAGAGAGAGACAGAAAGAGAGACAGAGAGAGACATAGAGAGTGAGAGAGACAGAAAGAGAGAAAGAGAGAGACAGAGACAGAGAGAGATAGAGACAGAGTGAGATAGACTGAGTGAGACAGAAAGAGAGACAGAGAAAGAGACAGAGAGAGACAGAGAGAGAGACAGAGAGAGACAGAGAGAGACAGAGAGAGAAACAGAGAGACAAAGAGAGAAACAGAGAGAGACAGAGAGAGACAGAGAGAAACAGAGAGAGACAGAGATAGAGAGGGAGACACAGGGAGACATAGAAAGAGACAGAGCTAGACAGAGAGATACAGAGAGAGAGACAGAGAGAGACATTGAGAGACAGAGAGAGACAGGGAGAGACAGAGAGAGAGACAGAGAGAGACATAGGTAGAGACAGAGAGAGACAGAGAGAGAGAAAGAGAGAGACAGAGACACAGAGACAGACAGAGAGAAACAAAGAGAGACACAGAGAGAGAGACAGAGAGAGAGAGACAGAGAGAGACACAGAGAGAGACAGAGAGAGACAATGTGAGACCGAGAGAGACAGAGATAGGGATAGAGAGAGACATAGAGAGAGACAGAGAGCGAAAGAGAGAGAGACAGAGAGAGACAGAGAGAGACAGAGAGAGAAACCGAGAGAGACAGAGATAAATAGGGAGACACAGGGAGACAGAGAGAGACAGAGCTAGACAGAGAGATACAGAGAGAGAGACAGAGAGAGTCATTGAGAGACAGAGAGACGGAGAGAGAAAGGGAGAGACAGAGAGAGAGACAGAGAGAGACATAGATAGAGACAGAGAGAGACAGAGAGAGAGAAAGAGAGAGACAGAGACACAGAGACAGACAGAGACAGAGACAGAGAGAGACACAGAGAGAGAGACAGAGAGAAAGACAGAGAGAGACACAGAGAGAGACAGAGAGAACAGAGTGAAAATGAGAGAGACAGAGATAGGGATAGAGAGAGACATAGAGAGAGACAGAGAGCGACAGAGAGAGAGACAGAGAGAGACAGAGACACAGAGACAGACAGAGAGAAACAGAGAGAGACACAGAGAGAGAGACAGAGAGAGAGAGACAGAGAGAGACAAAGAGAGAAAGAGAGAGACAGAGAGAGAGACAGAGAGAGAGAGACAGAGAGAGACAGAGAGAGACAGAGAGAGAAACAGAGAGAGAAACAGAGAGAGACAGAGATAGAGAGGGAGACACAGGGAGACACAAAGAGAGACAGAGCTAGACAGAGAGATACAGAGAGAGACAGAGAGAGACATTGAGACACAGAGAGACAGAGAGAGACAGGGAGAGACAGAGAGAGAGAAGGAGAGAGACATAGATAGAGACAGAGAGAGACAGAGAGATTGAAAGAGAGAGACAGAGACACAGAGACAGACAGAGAGAGAGACAGAGAGAGACACAGAGAGAGAGACAGAGAGAGAGAGACAGAGAGAGACACAGAGAGAGACAGAGAGAGACAGAGTGAGACCGAGAGAGACAGAGATAGGGATAGAGAGAGACATAGAGAGAGACAGAGAGTGACAGAGAGAGAGACAGCGAGAGACAGAGAGAGAGACAGAGAGAGAGACAGAGAGATACAAAGAGAGACAAAGAGAGACAGAAAGATAGAGAGAGAGAAATAGAGATACATAGAAATACAGAGAGAAACAAAGAAAGAGAGAGAGAGACAGAGATAGACAGAGAGAAACAGACAGAGACAGAGAGAGACAGAAAGAGACACAGAGAGACAAAGAGAGAGACAGAGAGACAGAGAGAGAGAGAGAAAGAGACAGAGAAAGATAGAGAGAGACAGAGAGAGACACAGAGAGAGACAGAGAGTAAGACAGAGAGAGAGTGAGAGAGACAGAAAAAGAGACAGAGAGAGACAGAGTTAGGGATAGAGAGGGACAGAAAGAGAGACAGAGAGAGACATAGAGAGTGAGAGAGACAGAAAGAGAGAAAGAGAGAGACAGAGACAGAGAGAGATAGAGACAGAGTGAGATAGACTGAGTGAGACAG
>NW_028227276.1:7913287-7995787 GCF_978045245.1 Mus caroli
AAAAACGTGGAACATTAAAAATTCAAACTGACGGACAAAGAATATGGCGATAAAACCTGAAAATTGAGGAAATAAAAACTCACACTGAAGAACATACACTTGGTAGGACACAGAATATAGCGAGAAAACCCTGAAAATTTGAAAAATTAAAAACTCACAGTGAAGGAGCCCAAAATATAGCGAGACAACCTGAAAAAGGTGGAAAATGAGAAAATCACACTGCAGGACCCAGAATATGCCTAGAAATCCTGAAAAAATGTGAAATTTAAAAATTCACACTATTGGACCCAATATATGGAGAGAAACTCTGAAAAACATGAAAATTAAAAATTCACACTTAAGTACCTGGAATATGGCGACAAAACCTGAAAAAAAGTTGAAAATTCAAAATTCACACTGAAGGACCCCGAATATGGCAAGAAACCTTGAAAACGTTGATAATTAAAAAATCACACTGTAGGTCGCAGAATATTCCAAGAAAACCTGAAAAAGGCAGAAAATGAGAAAATCACACTGTAGGACACAGAATTATGAAGAAATTTGAAAAACGTGGAAAATGAGAAAAACACACTGCAGGACCCAGAATATGAAGAGAAACCCTGAAAAACGTGAAAATTAAAAATTCACACTGTCGGATCCAGAATATGGCAAGAAACCATGAAAAAAGTGGAAAATGAGAAAATCACACTTTAAACCCAGAATATGGCGAGAAATACTGAAAAACGTGGAAAATTAAAAATTCACACTGAAGGACCTGGGATATGGCAAGAAAACCTGAAAAACGTGGAAATGAGAAAATCACACTGTAGGAGCCAGAATTACGAAAAAACTTGAAAAACATGGAAAATGAGAAAATAACACTGCAGGACGCAGAATATGCTGAGAGAAAACTTGAAAAACACAGAAAAATTAAAAATTCACACTGAAGGACCCCAAAATATGGCAAGAAAACCTGAACAAAGTTAGTACATTAAAAATTCACACTGAAGGACCTGGAATATGGCAAGAAACCAGAAAAACGTGGAAATGAGAAAATCACACTGTAGGAGCCAGAATTACGAAAAAACTTGAAAAACATGGAAAATGAGAAAATAACACTGCAGGACCCAGAATATGCTCAGAAAACTTGAAAAAACAAGGAAAATTAAAAATTCACACTGAAGGACCCCAGAATATGGCAAGAAAACCTGAACAAAGTAGAAAATTAAAAAATTCACACTGAAGGACCTGGAATATGGCAAGAAAACCTGAAAAAACGTGGAAAATGAGAAAATCACACTGTAGGACCCTGAATATGACGAAAAAAACCTGAAAAACGTAGAAAATAAAAAATTCACACTAAAGAACCCGGAATATGGCGAGGAAAACCTGAAAAAGGGTGGAAAATGAGAATAACCACACTGTAGGACCGAGATTTGGAAAAAAAATTGAAAAACGTCGAAAATGAGAAAATCACACTGTAGGACCCAGAATATGCTGAGAAACTCTGAAAAAAGTGAAAATTAAAAAATTCACACTATTGGACCCAGAATATGGCGAGAAACCCTGAAAAAAATAGAAAAATTGAAAACTCACAGTGAAGGAGCCCAAATATGGCGAGGAAAACCTGAAAAAGGCTCGAAAATGAGAAAATCACACTGTAGGACCCAGAATTACAAAAAATATGAAAAACATCAAAAATGAGAAAATCACACTGTAGGACCCAGAATATGCCAAGAAACCATGAAAAAACTTGGAAAATTAAAAATACACGCTGTAGGACCCAGAATATGGCGAGAAACTTTGAAAAAAGTAGAAAAATTAAAAACTCACTCAGAAGGACACCAAATTATGGCGAGAGAAAACCTGAAAAAGGTGGAAAATGAGAAAATCACACTGAAGGACACAGAATAAAGAAAAAACTTGAAAAACGTGAGAAATGAGAAAATCACACTGCAGGACCCAGAAAATGCCTAGAAATCCTGAAAAATGTGAAATTTTAAGAATTCACACTATTGGACCCAATATATGGCAAGAAACCCTGAAAAACATGAAAATTAAAAATCACACTGAAGGACCTGAAATATGGCGAGGAAAACCTGAAAAAGAGTTGAAAATTCAAAATTCACACTGAAGGACCCCGAATATGGCCAGAAACACTGAAAAACGTGGAAAATTAAAACTTCACACTGTAGGACCAGAATATGGCAAGAAACCTTGAAAACGTTGGAAAAATAAAAAATCACACTTTAGGTCGCAGAATATCCCGAGAAAACCTGAAAAAGGCAGAAAATGAGAAAATCACACTGTTGGACCCAGAATATGACAAAAAAAAAACAAAAACTGAAAAACGTTGGAAAATTAAAAAATTCACACTGAAGTACCCAGAATATGGCGAGAAACACTGAAAAAAGTAGAAAATTAAAAAACTAACACTGAAGGACCCCAAAATATGCCGAAAAATCCTGAAAAATGTGGAAAATGAGAAAATCACACTGTAGGACCAAGAATTATGAAAAAACTTGAAAAACGTGGAAAATGAGATAATCACACTGCAGGACACAGAATATGCCGAGAAATCCTGAAAATCGTGAAAATTAAAAATTCACACTATCGGACCCAGAATATGGCGAGAAATACTGAAAAAAGTGAAAATTTTAAATTCACACTGAAGGACCCGAAATATGGCGAGAAAACCTGAAACACGAGGAAAATTAAAAACTCACAGTGAAGGACCCAGAATATGGCGAGAAAACCTGAAAAAAGTAGAAAATTAAAAAATTCACACTGAAGGACCCAAAATATGCCAAAGAAATCCTGAAAACGTGCAAAATTAAAAATACATGCCGTAGGACCCAGAATATGGAAAGAAACCCTGAAAAAAGTAGAAAATTAAAAAGTCACGCTGAAGGACCCCAAATATGGCAAAAAAAGCTGAAAAGGTGGAAAATGAGAAAATCACACTGCAGGACCCAGAAATATGCCGAGAAACCCTGAAAAAGGCGAAAATTTAAAATTCACACTGTCAGACCCAGAATATGGATGAGAAACCCTGAAAAAAAGTAGAATATTTAAAACTCACACTGAAGCACCCCAAATATGGCGAGAAAACCTGAAAAAGGTGGAAAAATGAGAAAATCACACAGTAAGACACCGAATTACGAAAAAAACATGAAAAAAATCGAAAATGAGAAAATCACACTGTAGGACCCAGAATATGTCGAGAAACAATAAAAAAGGGGAAAATTAAAAATACACGCTGTAGGACCCAGAATATGGCGAGAAATTTTGAAAAAAGTAGAAAATTAAAAACTCTCACTGAAGGACCCCAAATACGGTGAGAAAACCTGAAAAAGGTGGAAAATGAGAAAATCACACTGTAGGATCCAGAATATGGCAAGAAAACCTGAAAAACGTGGAAAATTAAAAATGCAGTCTGTAGGACCCAGAATATGGCGAGAAATCCCCAAAAAAGTAGAAATATAAAAACCTACAGTGAAGGACACCAAATATGGCAAGAAAACCTGAAAAAGGTGAAAATTAGAAAATCACTCTGTAAGACCCAGAATTACGAAAAAACATGAAAAGTATCGAAAATGAGAAAATCACACTGTAGGAAACAGAATATGCCGAGAAACAATAAAAAAGGGTGGAAAATTAAAAATAGACGCTGTAGGACCCATAATATGGTGAGAAGCTTTGAAAAAAGTAGAAAATTAAAAACTCACACTGAACGACCCCAAAATAATAGCGAGAAAACCTGAAAAAGGTGGAAAATGAGAAAATCACAGGGTGGGACCCACAATATGCTGAGAAACCCTGAAAAACGTGGACAATTAAAAATACATGCTGTAGGACCCAGAATATGGCCAGAAAACCTGAAAATTTAGAAAATTAAAAACTCACACTGAAGGACCCCAAATATGGCGATTAACCCTGAAAAAAGGTGGAAAATGAGAAAATCACACTGTAGGACCCAGAATATCCTGAGAAAACCCTGAATAACTTGGAATATTTAAAAAAACACGCTGTAGGACCCATAATATAGGCAGAAACCCTGAAAAAAGTAGAAAATTACAAACTCACTCTGAAGGAACCCAAATATTGCGAGAAAACCTGATAAATGTGGAAAACGAGAAAATCACACTATAGGACCCAGAATATGCAGAGAAACCTGAAAAAACGTGGAAAAATAAAAATTCACACTGTCAGACCAGAATATGGCGAGAACCATGAAAAAAATTGGAAAATTAAAAATTCACACTGTATTACCCAGAATATGGCGAGAAATACTGAAAAAACGTGGAAAATTTAAAATTCACACTGAAGGACCTGGAAATATTTCATGAAAACCAGAAAAAGTGAAAATGAGGAAAATCCCACTGTAGGACCTAGAATATGAGGAAAAAACCTGAAAACGTGGAAAATTAAAAATTCACATTGAAGGGACCCAAATATCGCAAGAAAACCTGAAAAAAGTTGGAAAATGAGTATAATCACACTGTAGGACCCAGAATAGCGAAAAAACTTGAAAAAACATCGAAAATGAGAAAATCATACTGCAGGACCCAGAATATGCTGAGAAACCCGTAAAAAACTTGAAAATTAAAAATTCACACTATCGGACCCAGAATATGGCGAGAAAACCCTGGAAAAAGTAGAAAATTAAAAACTCACAGTGAAGGACCCCAAATATGGCAAGAAAACCTGAAAAAGGTGGAAATATGAGAAAATCACACTGTAGGACCAGAATTACGAAAAAACTTGAAAGATGTGGAAAATGAGGAAAACACACCTTCAGGACCCAGAATATATGCTCTGAAACCCTGAATAACGTGAAAATTAAAAATTCACACTGTCGGACACAGAATATGGCAAGAACAAACATGAAAAACGTTGAAATGAGAAAATCACACTGTAGGACCTAGAATATGCTGAGAAACCCTGAAAAACGTGAAAATAAATATTCACACTATCGGACCCAGAATATGGCAAGAAAAACCTGAAAAACGTAGAAAATTATAAATTCACATTGAAGGACCCAGAATATGGCGAGAAAAACCTGAAAAACAAGGAAAATTAAAAACTCACACTGAAGGACCCAGAATATGGCGAGAAAACCTGATAAAAGCAGAAAATTATAAATCTCAAACAGAAGTAACCCTAATATGGCGAGAGAAAAACTGTAAAAAGGTGGAAAATGAGAAAATCACACTGAAGGACCCCAGAATATGGCAAGAAAACCTGAAAAACATGGAGAATTAAAAATACACGTGGTAGGACCGAGAAATATGGTGAGAAACCCTGAAAAAAAGTAGAAAATTACAAACTCACGCTGAAGGACCCCAAATATGGCAAGAAAAATTGGGAAAGGTACAGTATGAGAAAAATCACACTGCAGGACCCAGAATATGGCGAGAAACCCTGAAAAACATGGAAAATTAAAAATTCACACTGAAGGACCCGGGATATGGCCAGACCCTGAAAAACGAGGAAAATTAAAAACTCACACTGAAGGATACCTAATACTGCCAGAAAACCAGAAAAAGGAGGAAAATGAGAATAATCACACTGAAGGACAGAGAATATGCTGATAAAACCTGAAAAAAAACTTGGAAATTTTAAAATACAAGCTGTAGGACCAAGAATATGGCGAGAAACCCTGAAAAGGGTGGAAAATGAGAAAATCAACACTGAAGGACCCAGAATTACGAAAAAACTTGAAAAACGTGGAAAATGAGAAAATCACACTGCAGGACCCAGAATATTGTCAGAAACCCAGAAAAAACGTGAAAATTAAAAATTCACACTGTCGGACACAGAATATGTCGAGAAGCCCTGAAAAAAAGTAGAAAATTAAAAACTCACAGTGAAGGAAAAAATCACAAAAATCACACTGTAGGACCCATAATATGACGAATAAATCTTAAAAGCGTGGAAAATTAAAAATTCACAGTGAAGGGACCAGGAATATGGCAAGAAAACCTGAAAAACGAGGAAAATTAAAAACTTACACTGTAGGACCCAGAATATGGCGAGAAAACCTGAAAAAGGTGAAAATAAGAAAATCACACTGTAGGACCCAGAATTGCTAAAAAACTTGTAAAAAGTGGAAAATGAGAAAATCACACTGTCGGACCCAGAATATTCCGAGAAACCCTGAAAAACGTGAAAATTAAAAATTCACACTGTCGGGCCCAGAATATGGCGAGAAACCATGAAAAAAGTGGAAAATTAAAATTCACACTGTATTACCGAGAATATGGCGAGAAATACTGAAAAACGTGGAAAATTAAAAATTCACACTGAAGTTCCCAGAATATGGCAAGAAAACCTGAAAAAAAGTGGAAAAATAGAAAATCACATGTAGGACCCAGAATTGCGAAAAAAAACTTGAAAAAGTTGGAAAATGAGAAAAATCACACTGTAGGACTTGGAATATGGTGAGAAACCCTGAAATAATCGAAAAATGAGAAAATCACGCAGTAGGACCTGGAATTTGGTGAGAAATACTGAAAAAGGTCTTAAAATAAGAAAATAAGGCTGTAGTACCTGAATACGGTGAGAACCACTGAAAAAGCCTTAAAATGAGAAAATCACACTGTAGGAGATGGAATATGGTGAGAAACCCTGAAAAAGTCAAAAAATGAGAAAAATTCACAGAGGTAGTACATGGAATATGTTGAGAAACTCTGAAAAAGTCGAAAAAAGCAAAAATCACACTCTAGAGACTTGGAATATGGTGAGAAACCCTGACAAATGTCAAAAAATGAGAAAAATCACACTGTAGTACCTGGAATATGGTGAGAAGCACTAAAAAAGTATTAAAATGAGAAAATCACACAGTAGGACCTGGAATATGGTGAGAAAACCCTGAAAAAGTCAAAAAATGAGAAAATCACACTGTAGGACCCAGGAATATGGTGAGGAAACCCTGAAAAAGTCAAAAAAATGAGAAAAATAACACTGTAGTACATGGAATAGAGTGAGATACTCTTAAAACGTCGAAAAATTAGAAAAATCACACTCTAGGAGATGGAATAAAATGAGAATCCCTAAAAAAGTCAAAAAATGAGAAAATCGCACTGTAGGACTTGGAATAAGATGAGAAACCCTGAAAAAGTCAAAAAATGAGAAAATCACACTGTAGGACTTGGAATATGGTGAGAAACCCCTGAAAAAAGTCGAGAAAATGAGAAAATCACACTGTAGGACCTGGAATATGGTGAGAGAAACCCTGAAAAAAGTCTTAAATGAGAAAATCACCCAGTAGGACCTGGAATATGGTGAGAAACTCTGAGAAAGTCGAAAAATAAGTTATTCACACTTGTAGGACCTGCAATATGGTGAGAAACACTGAAAAAGTCAAAAAATGAGAAAATTACACTGGTGGACCTGGAATATGGTGAGAAACCCTTTAAAAGTCGAAAAAAAGAGAAAATCACCCTGTAGGACTTGGAAAATGATGAGAAACCCTGAAAAAAGTCAAAAAATGAGAAAATAACACTGTAGTACCTGGAATATGGTGAGAAAACACTGAAAAAGTCTAAAAATGAGAAAACCACGACAGTCGGACCTGGAATATGGTGAGAAACCCTGAAACAGTCAAAAAATAAGAAAAGCAAACTTGTAAGTACCTGCAATATGGTGAGAAATCCTGAAAAAGTCGAAAAAATGAGAAAATCACACTATAGGACATGGAATAAATGAGAAACCTTGAAAAAGTCAAAAAAATGAGAAAAATACACTGAAGGAGCTGGAATATGGTGAGAAACCCTGAAAAAGTTGAAAAATAAGAAATTCACACTTGTAGGATCTGCAATAGGGGTGAAAAATTTTGAAAAAGTAAAAAAATGAGAAAATCACACTGTAGGACTTGGAATATGGTGAGAAACACTGGAAAAGTCAAAAAATGAGAAAATCACACTCTAGGACTTGGCATATGGTGAGAAACTCTGAAAATGTCGAAAAATGAGAAAATCACACAGTAGGACCTGGAATTTGGTGAGAAACACTGAAAAAGTCTTAAAATAGAAAATCACACTGTAGGACTTGGAATATGGTGAGAAACACTGAAAAAGTCTTAAAATGAGAAAATCACACTGTAGGACCTGGAATATGGTGAGAGAACCCTGAAAAAGTCAAAAAAATGAGAAAAATCACACTGTAGTACATGGAATATGGTGAGAAACTCTGAAAAATTTGCAAATTAGAAAATGACAGTGTGAGGACCTGGAATATGTTGAGAAAACCTTAATATTCAAAAAAATGAGAAAATGACAATGTAGAACCTGGAATACCGTAAGAAACCCAGAAAAAGTTAAAAAATGAGAAAATCACACTCTAGGACCTGGAATATTATGAGAAACACTGAAAAAGTCAAAAAATGAGAATATCACACTCTAGGACTTGGAATATGGTGAGAAACCCTGAAAAAGTCGAAAAATGAGAAAATCATGTAGTAGGACCCAGAATATGGTGAGAAACCCTGAAAAAAGTCAAAAAATAAGAAAATCACGCAGTAGGACCTGGAAGCTGGTGAGAAACCCTGAAAAAGTCGAAAAATGAGAAAATGAAACTGTAGGATCTGGAATATGTTGAGAAACCCTGAAAAATTCGAAAAAAGCAAAAAATCACACTCTAGGACTTGGAATATGGTGAGAAACCCTGAAAATGTCAAAAAATGAGAAAATCACACTGTAAGTACCTGGAATATGGTGAGGAAGCACTAAAAAAGTATTAAAATGAGAAAATCACACAGTAGGACCTGGAATATGGTGAGAAACCCTGAAAAAGTCAAAAAAATGAGAAAATCACACTGTAGGACCAGGAATATGGTGAGAAACCCTGAAAAAGTCAAAAATGAGAAAAATCACGCTGTAGTACATGGAATAGGGTGAGATACTCTTAAAACGTCGAAAAATTAGAAAAATCACACTCTAGGAGTTGGAATAAAATGAGAATCCCTAAAAAAGTCAAAAAATGAGAAAATCGCACTGTAGGACTTGGAATAAGATGAGAAACCCTGAAAAAAGTCAAAAAATGAGAAAATCACACTGTAGGGACTTGGAATATGGTGAGAAACCCTGAAAAAGTCGAAAAATGAGAAAATCACACTGTAGGACCTGGAATATGGTGAGAAACCCTGAAAAAGTCTTAAAATGAGAAAATCACCCAGTAGGACCTGGAATATGGTGAGAAACTCTGAGAAAGTCGAAAAATAAGTTATTCACACTTGTAGGACCTGCAATATGGTGAGAAACACTGAAAAAGTCAAAAAATGAGAAAATTACACTGGTGGACCTGGAATATGGTGAGAAACCCTTTAAAAGTCGAAAAAAGAGAAAATCACCCCTGTAGGACTTGGAAAATGATGAGAAACCCTGAAAAAAGTCAAAAAATGAGAAAATAACACTGTAGTACCTGGAATATGGTGAGGAAAACACTGAAAAAGTCTAAAAATGAGAAAAATCACACAGTCGGACCTGGAATATGGTGAGAAACCCTGAAACAGTCAAAAAATAAGAAAAGCAAACTTGTAGTACCTGCAATATGGTGAGAAATCCTGAAAAAGTCGAAAAATGAGAAAATCACACTATAGGACATGGAATAAATGAGAAACCTTGAAAAAGTCAAAAAATGAGAAAAATACACTGAAGGAGCTGGAATATGGTGAGAAACCCTGAAAAAGTTGAAAAATAAGAAAATCACACTTGTAGGACCTGCAATAGGGTGAAAAATTTTGAAAAAGTAAAAAAATGAGAAAATCACACTGTAGGACTTGGAATATGGTGAGAAACACTGGAAAAGTCAAAAAATGAGAAAATCACACTCTAGGACTTGGCATATGGTGAGAAACTCTGAAAATGTCGAAAAATGAGAAAATCACACAGTAGGACCTGGAATTTGGTGAGAAACACTGAAAAAGTCTTAAAATAGAAAATCACACTGTAGGACTTGGAATATGGTGAGAAACACTGAAAAAGTCTTAAAATGAGAAAATCACACTGTAGGACCTGGAATATGGTGAGAAACCCTGAAACAGTCGAAAAATAAGGAAATCAAACTTGTAGTACAAGCAATATGGTGACAAACCCTGAAAAAGTCGAAAAATGAGAATATCACACTCTAGGACTTGGAATATGATGAGAAACCCTGAAAAAGTCAAAAAATGAGAAAATCACACTGTAGGACTTGGAATATGATGAGAAACCCTGAAAAAGTCGAAAAATGAGGAAATCACAATGTAGGACTTGGAGTATGGTGAGAAACCCAAAAAGTCGAAAAATGAGAAAATTATGCACTAGGACCCAGAATATGGTGAGAAACACAGAAAAAGTCTTAAAATGAGAAAATCACACTGTAGGACCTGGAATATGGTAAGAAACCCTGAAAATGTCGAAATATAGGAAAATGACACTGTAGCAGCTGGAATATGGTGAGAAACTCTGAAAAAGTAAAAAAAAAAAATAAGAAATACACACTTGTAGGACCTGCAATATCGTTAGAGACCCTGAAAAAGTCTTAAAATGAGAAAATCACACTGTAGGACTTGGGATATGGTGAGAAACCGTGAAAAAGTCGAAAAATTAGAAAATCTAACTTTAGGAACTGGAATACACTGAGAATCCCTGAAAAATTCAAAAAATGCGAAAATCACACCCTAGGACTTGGAATATGATGAGAAATGCTGAAAACTTCAAAAAATGAGAAAAATCACACTGTAGTACCAGGAATATGGTGAGAAACACTAAAAAGGTAATAAAATGAGAAAATCACAGAGTAGGACCTGGAATATTACGAGAAACCCTGAAACAGTCGAAAAATAAGAAAATTAAACTTGTAGTACATGCAATATGGCGAGAAACATTGAAAAAGTCGAAAAATGAAAATATCACACTCTAGGACTTGGAATATGATTAGAAACCCAGAAAAAGTCAAAAAATGAGAAAATCACACTGTAGGACTTGGAATATGAGGAGAAACCCTGAAAAAGTAAAAAAATGAGAAAATCACACTGTAGGACTTGGGATAAGGTAAGAAACCCTGAAAAAGTAGAAAAATTAGAAAATCAAACTGTAGGAACTGGAATATGCTGAGAATCCCTGAAAAATTCGAAAAATGCGAAAATCACACTCTAGGACTTGGAATAAGATGAGAAACCCTGAAAAAGTCAAAAAATGAGAAAATCACACTGTAGTACCTGGAATATGGTGAGAAACACTGAAAAAGTCTAAAAATAAGATAAAACTTGTAGTACCTGAAATATGGTGAGAAACCCTGAAAAAGTCGAAAAATGAGAAAATCACACTGTAGGACTAAGAATATGATGAGAAAACGTGAAAAAGTAAAAAAATGAGAAAAATACACTGTAGGAGCTGGAATATGGAGAGAAACCCTGAAAAGGTTAAAAAATTAGAAATTCACACTTGTAGGACCTCCAATATGGTGAGAAACCCTGAAAAACTCGAAAAATGAGAAAATCACACTGTAGGACCTGGAATATGGTGAGAAACACTGAAAAAGTCAAAAAATGAGAAAATCACACAGGAGGACCTGCAATATGGTGAGAAACCGTGAAACAGTCGAAATATAAGAAAATCAAACTTGTAGTACCTGCAATATGGTGAGACACCCTGAAAAAGTCGAAAAATGAAAAAATCACTCTGTAGGATTTGGAATATGATGAGAAACCCTGAAAAAGTCAAAAAATGAGAAAAATATACTGTAGGACCTGGAATGTGGTGAGAAACACTGAAAAAGTCGAAGAATAAGAAAATCACACAAGTAGGACCTCCAATATGGTGAGAAACCCTGAAAAGTCGAAAAATGAGAAAATTACAGAGTAGGACATGGAATATGGTAAGAAACCCTTTAAAAGTCGGAAAAGAAAATCACACTGTAGGATTTGGAATATGATGAGAAAACCTGAAAAAGTCAAAAAATGAGAAAATCATACTGTAGGACCTGCAATAGGGTGAGAAATTCTGAAAAAGTCAAAAAATGAGAAAATCACACTGTAGGACTTGGAATATGATGAGAAAACCTGAAAAAATCGAAAAATGAGAAAATCACACTGTAGGAGCTGGAATATGGTGAGAAACCCTGAAAAGTCAAAAAATGAGAAAAATCACACTGTAGGACCTGGAATATGGTGAGAAAACATGAAAAAGTCAAAAAAGGAGAAAATCACACTCTAGGACTTGGAGTATGATGAGAAAACCTGAAAAAGTCAAAAAATGAGAAAAATCACACTGTAGTACATGGAATATGGTGAGAAACTCTGAAAAAGTCGCAAATTAGAAAATGATAGTGTAGGACCTGGAATATGTTGAGAAAACCTGAAATATTCGAAAAATGAGAAAATGACAATGTAGAACCTGGAGTACGGTAAGAAACCCTGAAAAAGTTTAAAAAAAGAGAAAATCACACTGTAGGACTTGGAATATGGTGAGAAACACTGAAAAAGTCAAAAAATGAGAATATCACACTCTAGGACTTGGAATATGGTGAGAAACGCTGAAAAAGTCAAAAAATGAGAAAATCATGCGGCAGGACCCAGTATATGGTGAGAAACCCTGAAATAAGTCGAAAAATGAGAAAATCACACAGTAGGACCTGGAAGCTAGTGAGAAACCCTGAAAAAGTCGAAAAATGAGAAAAATCCAACTGTAGGACCTGGAATATATTGAGAAACCCTGAAAAATTCGAAAAAAGCAAAAATCACACTCTAGGACTTGGAATATGATGAGAAAACCTGAAAAAGTAAAAAAAAATGAGAAAATCACACTGTAGTACCTGGAATATAGTGAGAAACACTAAAAAAGTATTAAAATGAGAAAATCACACAGTAGGACCTGGAATATGGTGATAAACTCTGAAATAGTCAAAAACATGAGAAAATCACGCAGTAGTACCTGGAATATGGTGAGAAACCCTGAAAAAGTCGAAAAATGAGAAAATCACGCAGTAGGACCTGGAATATGGTGAGAAACTCTGAAAAAGTCGAAAAATAAGAAATTCACACTTGTAGGACCTACAATATTGTGAGAAACCCCGAAAAAGTCCAAAAAAGAGAAAATCACACTCTAGGACTTGGAATATGATGAGAAAACCTGAAAAAGTCAAAAAATGAAAAAATCACACTGTAGTACCTAGAATATGGTGAGAAATACTGAAAAAGTCTTAACGTGAGAAAATCACACAGTAGGACCTGGAATATGGTGAGAAACCCTGAAACATTTGAAAAATAAGAAAATCAAACTTGTAGTACCTGCAATATGGTTAGAAACCCTGAAAAAGTCGAAAAATGAGAAAATCACACTGTTCGACTTTGAATAAGATGAGAGACCGTGAAAATTTTAAAAAATGAATAAAATACACTGTAGTAGTTGGAACATGGTGAGAAACCCTGCAAAAGTCGAAAAATAAGAAATACACACTTGTAGGACCTGCAATATGGTGAGAATCACTGAAAAACTCGAAAAATGAGAAAATCACACTCTAGGACTTGGAATATGATGAGAAACCCTGAAAAAGTCGAAAAATGAGAAAATTACACTGGTGGACCTGGAATATGCTGAGAAACCCTTTAAAAGTCGAAAAAAGAGAAAGTTACCCTGTAGGACTTGGAATATGATGAGAAAACCTGAAAAAGTCAAAAAATGAGAAAATAACACTGTAGTACCTTGAATATTGTGAGAAAACACTGAAAAAGTCGAAAAATGAGAAAATCACACAGTAGGACCTGGAATATGGTGAGAAACCCTGAAGCAGTCGAAAAATAAGAAAATCAAATTTGTCGTATCTGCAATATGGTGAGAAACCCTGAAAAAGTCAAAAAAGAGAAAAATACACTGAAGGAGCTGGAATATGGTGAGAAACCCTGAAAAAGTCAAAAAATAAGAAATTCACACTTGTAGGACCTGCAATAGGGTGAGAATCCCTGAAAAACTCGAAAAATGAGAAAATCACACTCTAGGACTTGGAATATGATGAGAAACCCTGAAAAAGTCGAAAAATGAGAAAATCACACAGTAGGACCTGCAATATGGTGAGAAACCCTGAAACAGTCGAAAAATAAGAAAATCAAACTTGTAGTACCTGCAATATGGTGAGAAACCCTGAAAAATTCGAAAAATGAGAAAATCACACTGTAGTACTTGGAATAAGATGAGAAATCATGAAAAAGTCAAAAAATGAGAGAAATACACTGTTGGAGCTGGAATATGGTGAGAAACCCCGAAAAAGTCGAAAAATAAGAAAATTACACTTGTAGGACCACCAATATGGTGAGAAACACTGAAAAAGTCGAAAAATGAGAAAAATCACACTGTAGTACATGGATAATGGTGATATAATCTGAAGAAGTCAAAAAATTAGAAAAATCACACTCTAGGACTTGGAATAAGATGAGAAACCCCGAAAAGTCAAAAAATGAGAAAATCACACTGTAGGACTTGGAATATGATGAGAAACCCTGAAAAAGTCCAACATTAAGAAATTCACACTTGTAGGACCTGCAATATGGTGAGAAACCCATAAAAGTCAAAAAATGAGAAAATCACACTGTAGGACTTGGAGTAAGATGAGAAAACCTGAAAAAGTCAAAAAATGAGAAAATCACCATATAGGACTTGGAATATGGTGAGAAACCCTGAAAAAGTAAAAAAATGAGCAAAATATGCAGTAGGACCTGGAATATGGTGAGAAACACTGAAAAAGTCTTAACATGAGAACAATCATACTGTAGGACCTGGAATCTGGTCAGAAACACTGAAAATGTCTAAAAATGAGAAAATCACACATTAGGACCTGGAATATGGTGATAAACTCTGAAAAAGTCAAAAAATGAGAAAATTACACTGTAGGACCTGGAATTTTTTTTGAGAAACCCTGAAAAAGTCCGAAAAAGAGAAAATCACACTCTAGGACTTGGAATAGGATGAGAAAACCTGAAAAAGTCAAAAAATGAGAAAATCACAAAAAATGAGAAACACTGAAAAAGTCTTAACGTGAGAAAATCACACAGTAGGACCTGGAATATGGTGAGAAACCCTGAAACATTTGAAAAATAAGAAAATCAAACTTGTAGTACCTGCAAAAGGTCGAAAAATGAGAAAATCACACTGTTCGACTTTGAATAAGATGAGAGACCGTGACAATTTTAAAAAATGAGAAAAATACACTGTAGTAGCTGGAACATGGTGAGAAACCCTGCAAAAGTCGAAAAATAAGAAATTCACACTTTTAGGACCTGCAATATGGTGAGAATCCATGAAAAAGTCGAAAAATGAGAAAATCACACTCTAGGACTTGGAATATGATGAGAAACTCTGAAAAAGTCGAAAAAATGATAAAATCACACAGTAGGACCTGCAATATGGTGAGAAACCCTGAAACAGTAGAAAAATAATAAAATCAAACTTGTAGTACCTGCAATATGGTGAGAAACCCTGAAAAAAGAAAGAAAGAAAGAAAGAAAGAAAGAAAGAAAGAAAGAAAGAAAGAAAGAAAGAAAGAAAGAAACCAAAAAGAATAAAAAGTTTTTATAAAAGTTTTATAAAAAGTGTTAAAGTTTTTAAAAATTAAAAAAAAAAATTACCAGATCACCATCAAGCACACACAGCATTGGCTGTCTTCAGGTGTATCCTTTCAGCCTCCGAAACAAAAAGCAATGGCTGTCTGTCTTCAGGTGTATCCTATTCTCGAGTCTTACTTCCAACCTGAGTGCTGGGCTGAGCTGCCTCATTATGTAATTGTAAACCTTCCTTGGTTTGTCTTTTCCATTTCTAAGACTAACAGGCCTTTTTCTATTTAGAGAATATGCTCATGACTGTCCTTTAGATATAGTAAATATAACTGTTGCTCATAAAACTTGTTTTCTAGGAATTTTTAAAGGGCAATGGCAGAGTTTATTTATAAAAAATATTTTTCATTTATTTATTTGTGTGAGTGATGAAGCTCAGGTCTTCAAACTCGTCAGGAGTTATGATTACCTCCCCTCTCTCTCACCCCCTCTTTCTCCTCTCTCTCAATGATCAATTTTATTTTTAGTGTAAGAATGTTTTGCATGTGTATGCTGTGCCCACAGACTCCAGAACAGAGTATTAGATCCCCTGGAACTGGAGATGGGCCACCATATATATATACTGGTAATTGAGCCCAGGTTCTCTGGAAGAGGAGACAATGCTCTTAATTGTTGAGCCCTCTCTGTAGCCACATCTTTCATTCTTTTTTTTTTTTTTGAGTATATGTGAGGCTGTGTATATATACATCATATGCAGACAATAAGAATGATTTAGATTCTTCAGCATCTGACACACTCTTCTGGAGTGTCTGAACATAGCTACAGCATACTTAAATATAATAAATAAATAAATCTTTAAAAAGAAAAGGAAAAGTAAAAAAAAAAGAACAGGCCTGCCATATGCATATTCATAGAGGAAAATGGAAGAGACCCCAATCTAACCTCAGCAGGGTGCTTCCTTCTGGATGGTAGCTCACAGTTTCATCCCAGCAAGACAGGCAAATCACTGAGTTCAAGGACAGTAAGGTTCAGGACAGCCAAGGTTAGGAAGGAAAAGGGTCTATGTTGAGAATACAAACCGACAAAACAACGACTAGGAAAAAGAAGTGACAATGTAACTTGGGGTAGGGTACCAACAAGAGAAAGCTTTCTGTTACCACTTACAAACACCAGTAGCCTTGCACCCTTCTGCCCAGGTCCCTGCCTTCCTTTCTAGGAATTCTAAGGATGCCAGGGGGTGGGGGAATCCAGATTAACTTTTTAAAAACAAAGACTTGGTCTTTGATGTCTATAGGAAGCCCTTCTCAGTGCCTTTAACTACCACTGAACTTTCAGGGCTGTGACTCAACTGTAACAAGGAACAGGGCTAAGAACCTGCAGCCTTTGAAAACAACTATTTTTTTAAAGAGGGGGACACAAATCAGCAGTAGAACCCCTCAGGTTCAGCCATAATACTTGTTAGGGAAAGAGCCTCAATGTCCGGAGCTGAGGTCTCATGGGTGAACTGCTTCAAGCTCTGATTATCATTGAAAGAAAGAAAAGATATCATGTGGTTGCTTAATTTATTTATTTAATTATTTCTATTTTTTGTTTTCTTTTGTTTTGTTTTAGAAAAGGCCTCAGTCTGTAGCTATGGCTGACCAAGGACAGACTACATGTGTTAATTAGGGTTTCACAGCTGAGAAACAGAGCATACCTATGTAAGACTTAGAAAACCCAACAGTCAGTGGTGGCTCGAGCTCTTAATGAGAGCACTCTGGAGGCAGAGGCAGTCAGTTTCTGAGTTTGAGGCCAGCCTGGTTAAAGACAGGGATAGGCAGAGATAGGCAAGGCAGGGCTAGGCTAGGCAAGGGGCTAGGCTAGGCTAGGCAAGAGGCTAGGCTAGGCTAGGCAAGGGGCTAGGCTAGGCTAGGCTAGGCAAGGGGCTAGGCAAGACAGAAAGACAAGTATGGCAGTCCTGGTGGTTTTTCTTTCTTTCTTATCCCTTTTAAAAAAATGTTTATTTATTTATTTATTTATTTATTTATTTATTTATTTATTTATTTATTTATTTATGTATTAGATATAAGTACACTGTAGCTGTTCAGACACTCCAGAAGAGGGTGTCAGATTCTGGAGAATCTAAATCCCTCTTATGATCTGCATATGATGTACATAAACACAGCCTCACATATACTTCTAAAAATATAAAGAAGGGTGGGGCCACTCTAAAAGCTCAACAATTAACAGCATTGTTTCCTCTTCCAGAGTACCTGGGATCAACTACCAGCAACTATATGGTGGCCCATCTGCAGTTCCAGGGGATCAGACAGACAGACATACAGACAGTGATAAGGATGGCAGGCCTGCCTGGTCTTTCTTTCTTTCTTATCCTTTTTAAAAAAATGTTTATTTATATATTTATTTATGTATTTATTAGATATAAGTACACTGTAGCTGTCTTCAGACACTCCAGAAGAGGGTGTCAGATTCTGGAGAATCTAAATCCCTCTTATGGTCTGCATATGATGTACATAAACACAGCGTCACATATACTTCTAAAAATTTAAAGATGTGTGGGGCCACTGAGAGGGCTAAACAATTAACAGCATTGTCCCCTCTTTCAGAGAACCTGGGATAAACTACCAGCACCTTATGTTGGCCCATCTCCAGTTCCAGTGGATCAGACAGACAGACAGACAGAGAGACAGAGATAAGGATGGCAGGCCTGCCTGGTCTTTCTTTATTTCTTATACTTTTTAAAAAAATGTTTATTTATTTATTTATTTATTTACTTATTTATTTATTAGATATAAGTACACTGTAGCCGTCTTCAGACACTCCAGAAGAGGGTGTCAGATTCTAGAGAATCTAAATCCCTCTTATGGTCTGAATATGATGTACATAAACACAGCCTCACTTATACTTCTAAAAATTAAAAATGGGTGGGGCCACTGAAAGGGCTCAACAATTAACAGCATTGTCTCCTCTTCCAGAGAACCTGGGATCAACTACCAGCACCTACAAGGTGGCCCATCTCCAGTTCCAGGGGATCAGACAGACAGACAGACAGACAGAGATAAGGATGGCAGGCCTGCCTGGTCTTTCTTTCTTTCTTATCCTTTTTAAAAAATATTTATTTATTTATTTATTTATTTATTTATTTATTTATTTATTTATTTATTTATTTCTTAGATATAAGTACACTGTAGCTTTCTTTAGACACTCCAGAGGAGGGTGTCAGATTCTGGAGCATGTAAATCCCTCATATGATCTGCATATGATGTACATAAACACAGCCTCACATATTCTTCTAAAAATTAAAAGATGTGTGGGGCCACTGAAAGGGCTCAACAATTAACAGCATTGTCTCCTCTTATAGAGAACCTGGGATCAACTACCAGCAACTATATGGTGGTCCATCTCCAGTTCCAGGGGATCAGACAGATAGACAGACAGACAGTGATAAGGATGGCAGGCCTGCCTGGTCTTTCTTTCTTTCTTATCCTTTTTTTAAAAAAATGTTTATTTATTTATTTATTTATTTATTTGTTTGTTTGTTTGTTTATTTATTTATTTATGTATGTATTTATTAGATATAAGTACACTGTAGCTGTTCAGACACTCCAGAAGAGGGTGTCAGATTCTGGAGAATCTAAATCCCTCTTATGGTCTGCATATGATGTACATAAACACAGCCTAATATACTTCTAAAAATTAAAAGATGTGTGGGGCCACTGAAAGGGCTCAACAATTAACAGCATTGTCTCCTCTTATAGAGAACCTGGGATCAACTACCAGCAACTATATGGTGGTCCATCTCCAGTTACAGGGGATCAGACAGACAGACAGACAGACAGACAGTGATAAGGATGGCAGGCCTGCCTGGTCTTTCTTTCTTTCTCATCCTTTTTTAAAAATAATGTTTATTTATTTATTTATTTATTTATTTATTTATTTATTTATTTATTTATGTATGTATTAGATATAAGTACACTGTAGCTGTTCAGACACTCCAGAATAGGGTGTCAGATTCTGGAGTATCTAAATCCCTCTTATGGTCTGCATATGATGTACATAAACACAGACTCACATATAGTGAGCTGAGGTGTCACAGGCCAACTGCTGGAATTTCTGAGTACCACCTAGATAGAGAAAAGCTATGCTGTGGTTGCTTAATTTATGTATTTTATTATTTCTATTTGTTGTTTTGTTTTGTTTTATTTGTTTTTAGAGAAGTCCTCAGTCTGTAGCTCTGGCTGACCCAGGACTGCCTACTTGTGTTAATTTGGGTTTCACAGCTGAGAACAGACACCAAGAGCAAGATAAGGCTTAGAAAACCCTACATTCAGTGGTGGCTCAAGCTCTTAATGAGAGCATTCTGTAGGCAGAGGCAATCAGTTTCTGAGTTCGAGGCCACCCTGGTTAAAGACAGGGTTAGGCAGGGCTAGGGTAGGGGCTAGGGTGAGAGAGAGAAAGAGAGAGAGATAGAAAGAAATAAAGAAAGGAGAATAAAAAGTTTTTATAAAAGTTTTATAAAAAGTGTTAAAGTTTTTAAAAATTAAAAAAAAAAATACCAGATCACCATCACACAGCATTGGCTGTCTTCAGGTGTATCCTTTCAGCCTCCAAAACAAAAAACAATGGCTGGCTGTCTTCAGGTGTATCCTATTCTCGAGTCTTATTTCCAACCTTAGAGCTGGGCTGAGCTGCCTCATTATGTAATTGCAAACCTTCCTTGGTTTGTCTTTTCCATTTCTAAGACTAACAGGCCTTTTTCTATTTATTGAATATGCTCATGACTGTCCTTTAGATATAGTAAATATAACTTTTGCTTATAAAACTTGTTTTCTAGGAATTTTTAAAGGGCAATGGCAGAGTTTATTTATAAAAAAATATTTTGCATTTATTTATTTGTGTGAGTGATGAAGCTCAGGTCTTCAAACTCATCAGGAGGTATGATTACCTCCCCTCTCTCTCAACCCCTCTCTCTCCTCTCTCAATGATTGTGTAAGAATGTTTTGCATGTGTATGCTGTGCCCACAGACTCCAAAACAGAGTATTAGATCCCCTGGAACTGGAGATGGGCCACCATATATAATACTGGTAATTGAGCCCAGGTTCTCTGGAAGAGGAGACAATGCTCTTAATTGTTGAGCCCTCTCTGTAGCCACATCTTTCTTTTTCTTTTTCTTTTTTTTTTGAGTATATGTGAGGCTGTGTTTATATACATCATATGCAGACAATAAGAATGATTTAGATTCTTCAGAATCTGACACCCTCTTCTGGACTGTCTGAAGATAGCTACAGCATACTTAAATATAATAAATAAATAAATCTTTAAAAAGAAAAGGAAAAGTAAAAAAGAAAGAACAGGCCTGCCATATGCATGTTCATAGAGGAAAATGGAAGAGACCCCAATCTAACCTCAGCAGGGTGCTTCCTTCTGGATGGTAGCTCACAGTTTCATCCCAGCAAGACAGGCAAATCACTGAGTTCAAGGACAGTAAGGTTCAGGACAGCCAAGGTTAGGAAGGAAAAGGGTCTATGTTGAGAATAAAAACCGACAAAACAACAACTAGGAAAAAGAAGTGACAGTGTAACTTGGGGTAGGGTACCAACAAGAGAAAGCTTTCTGTTACCACTTACAAACACCAGTAGCCTTGCACCCTTCTGCCCAGGTCCCTGCCTTCCTTTCTAGGAATTCTAAGGATGCCAGGGGGTGGGGGAATCCAGATTAACTTTTTAAAAACAAAGACTTGGTCTTTGATGTCTACAGGAAGCCCTTCTCAGTGCCTTTAACTACCACTGAACTTTCAGGGCTGTGACTCAACTGTAACAAGGAACAGGGCTAAGAACCTGCAGCCTTTGAAAACAACTATTTTTTTAAAGTGGGGGACACAAATCAGCAGCAGAACCCCTCAGGTTCAGCCATAATACTTGTTAGGGAAGGAGCCTCAATGTCCGGAGCTGAGGTCTCATGGGTGAACTGCTTCAAGCTCTGAGTATCACTGAAAAAAAGAAAAGATATCATGTGGTTGCTTAATTTATTTATTTTATTATTTCTATTTTTTGTTTTCTTTTGTTTTGTTTTAGAAAAGGCCTCAGTCTGTAGCTATGGCTGACCTAGGACAGACTACATGTGTTAATTACGGTTTCACAGCTGAGAAACAGACCATACCTATGTAAGACTTAGAAAACCCAACAGTCAGTGGTGGCTAGAGCTCTTAATGAGAGCACTCTGGAGGCAGAGGCAGTCAGTTTCTGAGTTCGAGGCCAGCCTGGTTAAAGAAAGGGATAGGCAGGGCTAGGCAAGGCAGGGCTGGGCTAGGCTAGGCTGGCAATGGGCTGGGCTAGGCAAGGCAAGGGGCTAGGCTAGGCTACTCAAGGGGCCAGGCAAGACAGACAGACAGAGAGAAAGACAGACAAGGATGGGAGGCCTGCCTGGTTTTTCTTTCTTTCTTATCCCTTTAAAAAAATGTTTGTTTATTTATTTATTTATTTATTTATTTATTTATTTATGTATTTATTAGATATAAGTACACTGTAGCTGTCTTCAGACACTCCAGAAGAGGGTGTCAGATTCTGGAGAATCTATGTCCCTCTTACGGTCTGCATATGATGTACATAAACACAGCCTCGCATTTACTTCTAAAAATCTAAAGATGTGTGGGGCCAATGAAAGGGATCAACAATTAACAGCATTGTCTCCTCTTATAGAGAACCTGGGATCAACTACCAGCAACTATATGGTGGCCCATCTCCAGTTCCAGGGGATCAGACAGACAAACAGACAGACAGACAGAGATAAGAATGGCAGGCCTGCTGGTCTTTCTTTTTTTCTTATCCTTTTTAAAAAACGTTTATTTATTTATTTATTTATTTATTTATTTATTTATTTATTTATTAGATATAAGTACACTGTAGCTGTCTTCAGACACTCCAGAAGAGGGTATCAGATTCTGGAGAATCTAAATACCTCTTATGGTCTGCATATTATGTACATAAACACAGCCTCACATATATTTCTAAAAATTTAAAGATGTGTGGGGCCACTGAAAGGGCTCAACAATTAACAGCATTGTCTACTCTTCCAGAGAACCTGGATCAACTACCAGCAACTATATGGTGGCCCATCTCCAGTTACAGGGGATCAGACAGACAGACAGACAGACAGAAAGTGATAAGGATGGCAGGCCTGCCTGGTCTTTCTTTCTTTCTTCTCCGTTTTTTAAAAAAAATGTTTATTTATTTATTTATATTTATTTATTTTTTTCATGTATTTATTAGATATAAGTACACAATAGTTGTCTTCAGACACTCCAGAAGAGGTTGTCAGATTCTGGAGAATTTAAATCCCTCTTATGGTCTGCATATGATGTACATAAACACAGCCTCACATATACTTCTAAAAATTTAAAGATGGGTGGGGCCACTAAAAGGGATCAACAATTAACAGCATTGTCTCCTAATCCAGAGAACCTGGGATCAACAACCAGCAATTATATGGTGGCCTATCTCCAGTTCCAGCGGATCAGACAGACACACAGACAGACAGACAAAGATGAGGATGGCAGGCCTGCCTGGTCTTTCTTTCTTTCTTATCATTTTAAAAAAGGTTTATTTATTTATTTATTTATTTATGTATTTATTAGATATAAGTACACTGTAGCTATCTTCAGACACTCCAGAAGAGGGTGTTAAATTCTGGAGAATGTAAATCCCCCTTATGGTCTGCATATGATGAACATAAACACAGCCTCACATATTCTTCTAAAAATTTAAAGATGGTTGGGGCCACTGAAAGGAACCAACAATTAACAGCATTGTCACCTCTTCCAGAGAACATGGGATCAACTACCAGCAACTATATGGTGGCCCATCTCCAGTTACCTGGGATCAGACAGACAGAGAGATAGACAAGGATAAGGATGGCAGACATGCCTGGTCTTTCTTTCTTTCTTATCCTTTTTAATAAATGTTTATTTAATTATTTATATATTTATTTATTTATTTATTTTATGTATTTATTAGATATAAGTACACTGTAGCTGTCTTCAGACACTCTAGAAGAGGGTGTCAGATGCTGGAGAATTTAAATCCCTCTTATGGTCTGCATATGATGTACATAAACACAGACTCACATATACTTCTAAAAATTTAAAGATGGGTGGGGCCACTGAAAGGGCTCAACAATTAACAGCATTGTCTCCTCTTTCAGAGAACCTGGGATCAATTACCAGCAACTATATGTTGGCCCATCTCCAGTTACAGGGGATGAGACAGACCGACAGACAGACAGAAAGTGATAAGGATGGCAGGCCTGCCTGGTCTTTCTTTTTTTATTCTCCGTTTAAAAAAAAATGTTTATTTATTTATTTATTTATATTTATTTTTTTCATGTATTTATTAGATATAAGTACACAATAGTTGTCCTCAGACACTCCAGAAGAGGGTGTCAGATTCTGGAGAATCTAAATCCCTCTTATGGTCTGCATATGATGTACATAAACACAGCCTCACATATACTTCTAAAAATTTAAAGATGGTTGGTGCCACTAAAAGGGATCAACAATTAACAGCATTGTCTCCTCTTCCAGAGAACCTGGGATCAACAACCAGCAATTATATGGTGGCCCATCTATAGTTCCAGGGGATCAGACAGACACACAGACAGACAGACAGAGATAAGGATGGCAGGCCTGCCTGGTATTTCTTTCTTTCTTATCCTTTTTAAAAAATGTTTATTTATTTATTTATTCATTTATTAGATATAAGTACACTGTAGCTGTCTTCAGACACTCCAGATGAGGGTGTTAGATTCTGGAGAATCTAAATCCCCCTTATGGTCTGCATATAATGTACATAAACACAGCCTCACATATACTTCTAAAAATTTAAAGATGGTTGGGGCCACTGAAAGGTACCAACAATTAACAGCATTGTCTCCTCTTCCAGAGAACATGGGATCAACTACCAGCAACTATATGGTGGCCCATCTCCAGTTACCGGGGATCAGACAGACAGACAGACAGACAGACAGACAAGGATAAGGATGGCAGACATGCCTGGTCTTTCTTTCTTTCTTATACTTTTTAAAAAATGTTTATTTATTTATATTTATTTATTTATTTATTTATTTATTTACTTTTTTATGTATTTATTAGATATAAGTACACTGTAGCTGTCTTCAGGCACTCCAGAAGAGGGTGTCAGATTCTGGAGAATCTAAATCCCTCTTATGGTCTGCATATGATGTACATAAACACAGCCTCACATATACTTCTAAAAATTTAAAGATGTGTGGGGCCACTGAAAGGGCTCATCAATTAACAGCATTGTCTCCTCTTCCAGATAACCTGGGATCAACTACCATCACCTATATGGTGGCCCATATCCAGTTCCAGGGGATCAGACTGACAGACAGACAGACAGAGATAAGGATGGCAGGCCTGCCTGGTCTTTCTTTCCTTCTTATCCTATTTAAAATATGTTTATTTATTTGTTTATTTATTTGTTTATTTATTTATTTATTTATTTATTTATTTATTTATTTATTTATTAGATATAAGTACACTGTAGCTGTCTTCAGACACTCCCGAAGAGGGTGTCTGATTCTTGAGACTCTAAATCATTCTAATGGTCTGCATATGATGTACATAAACAGAGACTCACATATACTTCTAAAAATTTAAAGATGGGTCAGGCCACTGAAAGGGCTCAACAATTAACAACATGGTCTCCTCTTCCAGAGAACCTGGGATCAACTACCAGCAAATATATGGTGGCCCATCTCAAGTTGTATGGGATCAGACAGACAGACAGTCAAACAGACAGACAAGGATGGCAGGCCTGCCTGGTCTTACTTTCTTTCTTATCCTTTTTAAAAAATGTTTATTTAATAATTTATTTATTACATATAAGTACACTGTAGCTGTCTTCAGACACTCTACAAGAGGGTGTCAGATTCTGGAGAATCTATATCCCTCTTATGGTCTGCATATGATGTACATAAACACAGCCTCACATATACTTCTAAAAATTTAAAGATGTGTGGGGCCACTGAAACGGCTCAACAATTAACAGCATTGTCTCCTCTTCCAGAGAACCTGGGATCAACTACCAGCAACTATATGGTGGCCCATCTCCAGTTACAGGGGATCAGACAGACAGACAGACAGACAGACAGAAAGTGATAAGGATGGCAGGCCTGCCTGGTCTTTCTTTCTTTCTTCTCCGTTTTTTAAAAAAAAATGTTTATTTATTTATTTATATTTATTTATTTTTTTTCATGTATTTATTAGATATAAGTACACAATAGTTGTCTTCAGACACTCCAGAAGAGGTTGTCAGAATCTGGAGAATCTAAATCCCTCTTATGGTCTGCATATGATGTACATATACACAGCCTCACATATACTTCTAAAAATTTAAAGATGGGTGGGGCCACTAAAAGGGATCAACAATTAACAGCATTGTCTCATCTTCCAGAGAACCTGGGATCAACAACCAGCAATTATATGGTGGCCTATCTCCAGTTCCAGCGGATCAGACAGACACACAGACAGACAGACAAAGATGAGGATGGCAGGCCTGCCTGGTCTTTCTTTCTTTCTTATCATTTTAAAAAAGGTGTATTTATTTATTTATGTATTTATTAGATATAAGTACACTGTAGCTGTCTTCAGGCACTCCAGAAGAGGGTGTCAGATTTGGAGAATGTAAATCCCCCTTATGGTCTGCATATGATGTACATAAACACAGCCTCACATATTCTTCTAAAAATTTAAAGATGGTTGGGGCCACTGAAAGGAACCAACAATTAACAGCATTGTCTCCTCTTCCAGAGAACATGGGATCAACTACCAGCAACTATATGGTGGCCCATCTCCAGTTACCTGGGATCAGACAGACAGAGAGATAGACAAGGATAAGGATGGCAGACATGCCTGGTCTTTCTTTCTTTATTATCCGTTTTAATAAATGTTTATTTAATTATTTATATGTTTATTTATTTATTTATTTATTTTATGTATTTATTAGATATAAGTACACTGTAGCTGTCTTCAGACACTCCAGAAGTGGGTGTCAGATGCTGGAGAATCTAAATCCATCTTATGGTCTGCATATAATGTACATATACACAGCCTCACATATACTTCTAAAAATTTAAAGATGGGTGGGGCCACTAAAAGGGATCAACAATTAACAGCATTGTCTCATCTTCCAGAGAACCTGGGATCAACAACCAGCAATTATATGGTGGCCTATCTCCAGTTCCAGCGGATCAGACAGACACACAGACAGACAGACAAAGATGAGGATGGCAGGCCTGCCTGGTCTTTCTTTCTTTCTTATCATTTTAAAAAAGGTTTATTTATTTATTTATGTATTTATTAGATATAAGTACACTGTAGCTGTCTTCAGGCACTCCAGAAGAGGGTGTCAGATTCTGGAGAATCTAAATCCCTCTTATGGTCTGCATATGATGTACATAAACACAGCCTCACATATACTTCTAAAAATTTAAAGATGTGTGGGGCCACTGAAAGGGCTCATCAATTAACAGCATTGTCTCCTCTTCCAGATAACCTGGGATCAACTACCATCACCTATATGGTGGCCCATATCCAGTTCCAGGGGATCAGACTGACAGACAGACAGACAGAGATAAGAATGGCAGGCCTGCCTGGTCTTTCTTTCCTTCTTATCCTATTTAAAATATGTTTATTTATTTGTTTATTTATTTATTTATTTATTTATTTATTTATTTATTTATTTATTTATGTATTTATAAGATATAAGTGCACTGTAGCTGTCTTCAGACACTTCCGAAGAGGGTGTCTGATTCTGGAGACTCTAAATCATTCTTATGGTCTGCATATGATGTACATAAACAGAGACTCACATATACTTCTAAAAATTTAAAGATGGGTCAGGCCACTGAAAGGGCTCAACAATTAACAACATGGTCTCCTCTTCCAGAGAACCTGGGACCAACTACCAGCAACTATATGGTGGCCCATCTCAAGTTGTATGGGATCAGACAGACAGACAGTCAAACAGACAGACAAGGATGGCAGGCCTGCCTGGTCTTTCTTTCTTTCTTATCCTTTTTAAAAAATGTTTATTTAATTATTTATTTATTACATATAAGTACACTGTAGCTGTCTTCAGACACTCTACAAGAGGGTGTCAGATTCTGGAGAATCTAAATCCCTCTTATGGTCTGCATATGATGTATATAAACACAGCCTCACATATACTTCTAAAAATTTAAAGATGGGTGGGTTCACTGAAAGGGCTCAACAATTAACAGCATTGTCTCCTCTTCCAGAGATCCTGGGATGAACTACCAGCAACTATATGGTGGCCCATCTTCAGTTCCAGGGGATCAGACAGACAGACAGACAGACAGAATAAGGATGGCAGGCCTGCCTGGTCTTTCTTTCCTTCTTATCCTATTTAAAATATGTTTATTTATTTATTTATTTATTTATTTATTTATTTATTTATTTATTTATTTATGTATGTATGTATTTATTAGATATAAGTACACTGTAGCTGTCTTCAGACACTCCTGAAGAGGGTGTCTGATTCTGGAGACTCTAAATCATTCTTATGGTCTGCATATGATGTACATAAACAGAGACTCACATATACTTCTAAAAATTTAAAGATGGTTCGGGCCACTGAAAGGGCTCAACAATTAATAGCATTTTCTCCTCTTCCAAAGAACCTGGGATCAACTACCAGCAACTATATGGTGGCCCATCTCCAGTTCCAGGGGATCAGACAGACAGACAGACATACAGAGATAAGGATGGCAGGCCTGTTGGTCTTTCTTTTTTTCTTATCCTTTTTAAAAAATGTTTATTTATTTATTTATTTATTTATTTATTTATTTATTTATTTATTTATTTATTTATTAGATATAAGTACACTGTAGCTGTTTTCAGACACTCCAAAAGAGGGTGTCAGATTCTGGAGAATCTAAATACGTCTTATGGTCTGCATATGATGTACATACACACAGCCTCACATATATTTCTAAAAATTAAAAGATGTGTAGCGCCACTGAAAGGGCTCAACAATTGACAGCATTGTCTCCTCTTCCAGAAAACCTGGGATCAACTACCAGCAACTATATGGTGGCCCATCTCCAGTTCCAGGGGATCAGCAGACAGACAGACAGAGATAAGGATGGCAGGCCTGCCTGGCCTTTCTTTCTTTCTTATCGTTTTAAAAAATGTTTATTTATTCATTTATGTATTTATTAGATATAAGTACACTGTAGCTGGATCAGACACTCCAGAAGAGGGTGTCAGATTCTGGAGTATCTAAATCCCTCTTATGGTATGCATATGATGTACATAAACACAGCCTCACATTTACTTCTAAAAATTTAAAGATGGGTGGGGCCAATGAGAGGGCTCAACAATTAACAGCATTGTCTCTTCTTCCAGAGAATCTAGGATCAACTACCATCAACTATATGGTGACCCATCTCCAGTTCCAAGGGATCAGATAGACAGACAGACAGACATACAGACAGACAGAGATAAGGATGGCAGGCCTGCCTGGTCTTTCTTTCTTTCTTATCCTTTTTTAAAAATGTTTATTAATTTAAGTATGTATTTATTACATATAAGTACACTGTAGCTGTCTTCAGACACTCCCGAAGAGGGTGTCAGATTCTGGAGAATCTATAATCCCTCTTATGGTCTGCCTATGATGTACATGAACACAACCTCACATATACTTCTAAAAATTTAAAGATGGGTGGGGCCACTGAAAGGGCTCAACAATTAACAGCACTGACTCCTCTTCCAGAGAACCTGGGATCAACTACCAGCATTTATATGGTGGCCCATCTCCAGTTCCAGGGGATCAGACAGACAGACAGACAGACAGACAAGGATGGCAGGCCGGCCTGGTCTCTCTTTCTTTATTATCCTTTTTTAAAAATGTTTATTTGTTTATTTATCAATTTATTAGATATAAGTACACTGTAGCTGTCTTCAGACACTCCAGAAGAGGGTGTCAGATTCTGGAGAATCTAAATCCCTCTTATGGTCTGCATATTCGGTACATAAACACAGCCTCGCATATACTTCTAAAATTTTAAAGATGGGTGGGGCACTGAAAGGGCTCAACAATTAACAGCATTGTCTCCTCTTCCAGAGAACCTGGGATCAACTACAAGCAACTCTATGGTGGCCCATCTTCAGTTCCAGAGTATCCGACAGACAGACAGACAGACAGAGATAAGGATGGCATGCCTACCTGGTCTTTCTTTCTTTCTTATCGTTTTTAAAAAATGTTTATTTATTTATTTATGTATTTATTAGTTATAAGTACACTGTATCCGTCATAGACACTCCAAAAGACGGTTTCAGATTCTGGAGAATATAAATCCCTCTTATGGTCTGAATATGATGTACATAAACACAGCATCACATTTACTTCTAGAAATTTAATGATGGGTGGGGCCACTGAAAGGGCTGAACAATTAACAGCATTGTCTCCTCTTCAGAAGACATGGGATCAACTACCAGCAACAAAATGGTGGCCCATCTCCAGTTCCAGGAGATCAGACAGACAGACAGAGATACAGACAGACAGACAAAGTTAAGGATGGCAGTCCTGCCTGGTTTTTCTTTCTTTCTTATCCTTTTTAAAAAATGTTTATTTATTTATTTATTTATTTATTTATTTATTAGATATAAGTAAACTGTAGCTGTCTTCAGACACTCCAGAAGAGGGTATCAGATTCTGGAGAATATAAATCCCTCTTATGGTCTACATACAATGTACATAAACACAGCCTCACATATACTTCTAAAAATTTAAAGATGGGTGGGTCCACTGAAATGGCTCAACAATTAACAGCATTGTCTCCTCTTCCAGAGAGCCTGGGATCAACTACCAGCAACTATATGGTGGCCCATCTCCAGTTCCAGGGTATCAAACAGACAGACAGACAGACAGAGTTAAGGATGGAGGCCTGCCTGGTTTTTCTTTCTTTCTTAACCTTTTTATAAATATTTATTTTTTATATATGTATTTATTAGATATAAGTACACTGTATCTGTCTTCAGACACTGCAGAAGAGGGTGTCAGATTCTGGAGAATCTAAATCCCTCTTAGGGTCTGCATATAATGTACATATATACAGCCTCACATATACTTCTATAAATTTAAAGATGTGAGGGGCCACTGAAAGGGCTCAACAATTAACAGCATTGTCTCCTCTTCCAGAGAACCTGGGATAAACTACCAGCAACACTATGGTGGCCCATCTCCAGTTCCAGGGTATCAGACAGACAGACAGACAGACAGACAGACAGAGATAAGGGTGGCAGGCCTGCCTGGTCTTTCTTACTTTCTTATCCTATTTTAAAAAATGTTTATTTATTTATTTATTTATTTATTTATTTATTTATTTATTTATTTATTTATGTATTTATTAGATATAAGTACACTGTAGCTGTCTTCAGACACTCCAGAAGAGGGTGTCAGATTCTAGAGAATCTAAATCCCTCTTATGGTCTGCATATGATGTACATAAACACAGCCTCACATTTTCTTCTAAAAATTTAAAGATGGGTGGGGCCCCAGAAATGTCTCAACAATTAACAGCATTGCCTCCTCTTCCAGAGAACCTTGGATAAACTACCAGCAACTATATGGTGGCCCATCACCAGTTCCAGGGTATCAGACAGTCACACAGAGAGACAGAGATAAGGATGGAGGCCTGCCTGTTCTTTCTTTCTTTCTTATACTTTTAAAAAATATTTATTTATTTATTTATTTATTTATTTATTTATGTATTTATTAGATATAAGTACACTGTAGCTGACTTCAGACACTCTAGAAGAGGGTGTCATCTTCTTGAGAATCTAAATCCCTATTATGGTCTGCATATGATGTACATATATCTGACAGACAGACAGAGATAAGGATGGCAGTCCTGCCTGATTTTTCTTTCTTTCTTATCCTTTTAATAAATGTTTATTTATTTATTTATTCATTTATTCATTTATTTATTTATTTATTTATTTATATATTTATTACATATAAGTACACTGTAGCTGTCTTCAGACTCTCCAGAAGAGGGTGTCAGATTCTGGAGAATCTATATCCCTCTTATGGTCTGCATATGATGTACATAAACTCAGCCTCACATATACTTCTAAAAATTTAAAGATGGGTGGGGCCACTGAAAGGGCTCAACAATTAACAGCATTGTCTCCTCTTCCAGAGGACCTGGGATCAACTACCAGCAACTATATTGTGGCCCATCTCCAGTTCCAGGGGACCTGACAGACATACGTACAGACAGACAGACAAGGATTGCAGGACTGCCTGGTTTTTCTTTCTTTCTTATACATTTTAAAAATTTTTATTTATTTATTTATGTATTTATTAGATATAAGTACACTGTAGCTGTCTTCAGACACTCCAGAAGAGGGTGTCAGATTCTGGAGAATATAAATCCCTCTTATGGTCTGCATATGATGGACATAAACACAGATTCACATACACTTCTAAAAATTTAAAGATGGGTGGGGCCACTGAAAGGGCTCAACAATTAACAGCATTGTCTCTTCTTCCAGAGAACCTGGGATCAACTACCAGCAACTATATGTTGGCCCATCTCCAGTTCCAGGGGATCAGACAGACAGACAGACAGACAGAGATAAGGAGGTCAGGCCTGCCTGGTCTTTCTTTCTTTCTTATCCTTTTAAAATAATGTTTATTTATTTATTTAGTTATTTATTTATGTATTTATTTATTTATGTATTTATTAGATATAAGTACACTGTAGCTATCTTCAGACACTCCAGAAGAGGGTGTCAGATTCTGGAGAATCTATATCCCTCTTATGGTCTGCATATGATGTACATAAACACAGCCTCACATATACTTCTAAAAATTTATAGATGTGTGGGGCCACTTAAAGGGCTCAACAATTAACAGCATTGTCAACTCTACCAGAGATCCTGGGATCAACTACCAGCAACTATATGGTGGCCCATCTCCAGTTCCAGGTGATCAGACAGACAGACAGACAGACAAGGATAAGGATGGCAGGCCTACCTGGTCTTTCTTTCTTTCTTATCTTTTTAAAAAAATGTTTATTTATTTATTTATGTATTTATTAGTATAAGTAAAATGTAGCTGTCTTCAAACAATCCAGGAGAGGGTGTCAGATTCTGGAGAATCTAAATCCCTCTTATGGTCTGCATATGATGTACATAAACACAGCCTCAACTTTACTTCTAAAAATTTAAAGATGGGTGGGGCCACTGAAATGGCTCAACAATTAACAGCATTGTCTCCTCTTCCAGAGAACTTGGGATCAACTACCAGCAACTATATGGTGGCCCATCTCCACTTCCAGGGTATCAAACAGACAGATAGACAGACAGAGTTACGGATGGAGGCCTGCCTGGTCTTTCTTTCTTTCTTATCCTTTTTAAAAATATTTATTTCTTATATATGTATTTATTAGATATAAGTACACTGTATCTGTTTCAGACACTGCAGAAGAGGGTGTCAGATTCTGGAGAATCTAAATCCCTCTTAGGTTCTGCATATAATGTACATAAATACAGCCTCACATATACTTCTAAAAATTTAAAGATGTGTGGGGCCACTGAAATAGATCAACAATTAACAGCATTGTCTCCTCTTCCAGAGAACCTGGGATAAACTACCAGCAACTATATGGTGGCCCATCTCCAGTTCCAGGGTATCAGACAGACAGACAGACAGACAGATAGAGATAAGGGTGGCAGGCCTGCCTGGTCTTTCTTACTTTCTTATCCTTTTAAAAAAATGTTTATTTATTTATTTATTTATTTATTTATTTATGTATGTATTTATTAGATATAAGTAAACTTTAGCTGTCTTCAGACACTCCAAAAGAGGGTGTCAGATTCTGGAGAATCTAAATCCCTCTTATGGTCTGCATATGATGTACATAAACACAGCCTCACATATACTTCTAAAAATTTAAAGATGGGTGGGCCCACTAAAAGGGCTCAACAATTAACATGATTGTCTCCTCTTCCTGACAACGTGGGATCAACTACCAGCAACTATATGGTGGCCCATCTCAAGTTGCAGGGGATCAGACAGACAGATAGACAGACAAAGATAAGGATGGCAGGACTGCCTGATTTTTCTTTCTATCTTATCCTTTTTAAAAATGTTTATTTATTTATTTATTTATTTATTTATTTATTTATTTATTTATTAGATATAAGTACACTGTAGCTGTCTTCAGACTCTCCAGAAGAGGGTGTCAGATTCTGGAGAATCTATATCCCTCTTATGGTCTGCATATGATGTACATAAACACAGCCTCACATATACTTCTAAAAATTTAAAGATGGGTGGGGCCACTGAAAGGGCTCAACAATTAACAGCATTGTCTCCTCTTCCAGAGGACCTGGGATCAACTACCGTCAACTATATTGTGGCCCATCTCCAGTTCCAGGGGATAAGACAGACATACAGACAGACAGACAGACAAGGATTGCAGGCCTGCCTGGTTTTTCTTTCTTTCTTATACATTTTAAAAATGTTTATTTATTTATATATGTATTTATTAGATATAAGTACACTGTAGCAATCTTCAGACACTTCAGAAGTGGGTGTCGTATTCTGGAGAATCTAAATCCCTCTTATGGTCTACATATGATGTACATAAACACAGCCTCACATATACTTGTAAAAATTTAAAGATGTGTGGGGCCACTGAGAGGGCTCAACAATTAATAGCATTGTCTCCTATACCAGAGAACCTGGGATCAACTATCAGCAACTATATGGTGGCCCATCTCCAGTTCCAGGGGATCAGACAGACAGACAGACAGACAAGGATTGCAGGCCTGCCTGGTTTTACTTTCTTTCTTATCCCTTTAAAAAAATGTTTATTTATTTATTTATTTATTTATTTATTTATTTATTTATTTATGTATTTATTATATATAAGTACACTGTAGCTGTCTTCAGACACTCCAGAAGAGGGTGTCAGATTCTGGGGAATCTAAATCCCTCTTATGGTCTGCATATGATGTACATAAACACAGCCTCACATATACTTCTAAAAATTTAAAGATGTGTTGGGCCACTGAGAGGGCTCAACAATTAACAGCATTGTCTCCTCTACCAGAGAACCTGGGATCAACTACCAGCAACTATATTGTGGCCCATCTCCAGTTCCAGGGGATCAGACAGACAGACAGACAGACAGACAGAGATCAGGAGGGCAGGCCTGCCTGGTTTTTCTTTCTTTCTTATCCTTTTAATATAATGTTTATTTATTTATTTATTTATTTATTTATTTATTTATTTATTTATGTATTTATTAGATATTAGTACACTGTAGTTGTCTTCAGACACTCCAGAAGAGGGTGTCAGATTCTGGAGAATCTAAATCCCTCTTATGGTCTGCATATGATGTACATAAACACAGCCTAACATATACTTCTAAAAATTTAAAGATAGGTGGAGCCACTGAAAGGGCTCAACAATTAACAGCATTGTCTCCTCTTCCAGAGAACCTGGAATCAACTAACAGCAACTATATGGTGGCCCATCTTCAGTTCCCAGGGATCAGACAGACAGACAGACAGACTGAAAGAGATAAGGATGGAGGCCTGCCTGGTCTTTCTTTCTTTCTTATATTTTTAAAAAATGTTTAATTATTTATTTATTTATTTATTTATTTATTTATTTATTAGATAAAAGTACACTGTAGCTGTCTTCAGACACGATAGAAGAATGTGTCATCTTCCGGAGAATCTAAATCCCTCTTATGGTCTGCATATGAGGTACATAAACACAGCCTCACATATACTTCTAAAAATTTTAAGATGGGTGGGCCCTCTGAAAGGGCTCAACAATTAACAGCATTGTCTCTTCTTCCAGAGAACGTGGGATCAACTACCAGCAACTATATGGTGGCCCATCTCAAGTTCCAGGGGATAAGACAGACAGACAGACAGACAGACATAAGGATGGCAGGCCTGCCTGATTTTTCTTTCTTTCTTATCCTTTTTAAAAAATGTTTATTTATTTATTTATTTATTTATTTATTTATTTATTTATGTATGTATTAGATATAAGTACCCTGTACCTATCTTCAGACTCTCCAGAAGAGGGTGTCAGATTCTGGAGAATAAATATCACTCTTATGGTCTGCATATGATGTACATGAACACAGCCTCACATATACTTCTAAAAATTTAAAGATGGGTGGGGCCACTGAAAGGGCTCAACAATTAACAGCATTGTCTCCTCTTCCAGAGAACCTGGGAACAACTACCAGGAACTATATGGTGGCCCATCTCCAGTTCCAGGGTATCTGACAGATGGACAGACAGACAGACAGACAGACAGACAGACAGACAGACAGACAAGGTGGCAGGCCTGCCTGGACTTTCTTTCTTTCTTATTCTTTTTAAAAAATGTTTATTTATTTATTCATGTATTTATTAGATATAAGTGCACTGTAGCTGTCTTCAGACACTCTAGAAGAGGGTGTCATATTCTGGAGAATCTAAATCCCTCTTATGGTCTACATATGATGTACATAAACACAGCCTCACATATACTTCTAAAAATTTAAAGATGGGTGGGCCCACTGAAAGGGCTCAACAATTAACACCATTGTCTCCTCTTCCGGAAAACTTGGGATCAACTACCGGGAACTATATGGTGGCCCATCTCAAGTTGCAGGGGATCAAACAGACAGACAGACAGACAGAGATAAGGATGGCAGGCCTGCCTGATTTTTCTTTCTTTCTTATCCTTTTAAAAAATGTTTATTTATTCATTTATTCATTCATTTATTTATTTATTTATTTATTTATTTATTTATTAGATATAAGTACACTCTAGCTGTCTTCAGACTCTCCAGAAGAGGGTGTCAGATTCTGAAGAATCTAAATCCCTCTTATGGTCTGCATATGATGTACATAAACACAGCCTCACATATACTTCTAAAAATTTAAAGATGGGTGGGCCCACTGAAAGGGCTCAACTATTAACAGCATTGTCTCTTCTTCCAGAGAACGTGGGATCAACTACCAGCAACTATATGGTGGCCCATCTCAAGTTCCAGGGGATAAGACAGACAGACAGACAGACAGACAGAGATAAGGATGGCAGGCCTGCCTGATTTTTCTTTCTTTCTTATCCTTTTAAAAAATGTTTATTTATTTATTTATTTATTTATTTATCCATTTATTCATTTATTTATTTATTTATGTATTTATTAGATATAAGTACACTGTAGCTGTCTTCAGACACTTCAGAAGAGGGTGTCATATTCTGGAGAATCTAAATCCCTCTTATGGTCTGCATATGATGTACATAAACACAGCCTCAACTTTACTTCTAAAAATTTAAAGATGGGTGGGGCCACTGAAATGGCTCAACAATTAACAGCATTGTCTCCTCTTCCAGAGAACTTGGGATCAACTACCAGCAACTATATGGTGGCCCATCTCCACTTCCAGGGTATCAAACAGACAGATAGACAGACAGAGTTACGGATGGAGGCCTGCCTGGTCTTTCTTTCTTTCTTATCCTTTTTAAAAATATTTATTTCTTATATATGTATTTATTAGATATAAGTACACTGTATCTGTTTCAGACACTGCAGAAGAGGGTGTCAGATTCTGGAGAATCTAAATCCCTCTTAGGTTCTGCATATAATGTACATAAATACAGCCTCACATATACTTCTAAAAATTTAAAGATGTGTGGGGCCACTGAAATAGATCAACAATTAACAGCATTGTCTCCTCTTCCAGAGAACCTGGGATAAACTACCAGCAACTATATGGTGGCCCATCTCCAGTTCCAGGGTATCAGACAGACAGACAGACAGACAGATAGAGATAAGGGTGGCAGGCCTGCCTGGTCTTTCTTACTTTCTTATCCTTTTAAAAAAATGTTTATTTATTTATTTATTTATTTATTTATTTATTTATTTATGTATTTATTAGATACAAGTAAACTTTAGCTGTCTTCAGACACTCCAAAAGAGGGTGTCAGATTCTGGAGAATCTAAATCCCTCTTATGGTCTGCATATGATGTACATAAACACAGCCTCACATATACTTCTAAAAATTTAAAGATGGGTGGGCCCACTAAAAGGGCTCAACAATTAACACGATTGTCTCCTCTTCCAGACAACGTGGGATCAACTACCAGCAACTATATGGTGGCCCATCTCAAGTTGCAGGGGATCAGACAGACAGATAGACAGAAAAAGATAAGGATGGCAGGCCTGCCTGATTTTTCTTTCTATCTTATCCTTTTTAAAAATGTTTATTTATTTATTTATTTATTTATTTATTTATTTATTTATTTATTTATTTATTTATTAGATATAAGTACACTGTAGCTGTCTTCAGACTCTCCAGAAGAGGGTGTCAGATTCTGGAGAATCTATATCCCTCTTATGGTCTGCATATGATGTACATAAACACAGCCTCACATATACTTCTAAAAATTTAAAGATGGGTGGGGCCACTGAAAGGGCTCAACAATTAACAGCATTGTCTCCTCTTCCAGAGGACCTGGGATCAACTACCGTCAACTATATTGTGGCCCATCTCCAGTTCCAGGGGATAAGACAGACATACAGACAGACAGACAGACAAGGATTGCAGGGCTGCCTGGTTTTTCTTTCTTTCTTATACATTTTAAAAATGTTTATTTATTTATATATGTATTTATTAGATATAAGTACACTGTAGCTATCTTCAGACACTTCAGAAGTGGGTGTCGTATTCTGGAGAATCTAAATCCCTCTTATGGTCTACATATGATGTACATAAACACAGCCTCACATATACTTGTAAAAATTTAAAGATGTGTGGGGCCACTGAGAGGGCTCAACAATTAATAGCATTGTCTCCTATACCAGAGAACCTGGGATCAACTATCAGCAACTATATGGTGGCCCATCTCCAGTTCCAGGGGATCAGACAGACAGACAGACAGACAAGGATTGCAGGCCTGCCTGGTTTTACTTTCTTTCTTATCCTTTTAAAAAAATGTTTATTTATTTATTTATTTATTTATTTATTTATTTATTTATTATATATAAGTACACTGTAGCTGTCTTCAGACACTCCAGAAGAGGGTGTCAGATTCTGGGGAATCTAAATCCCTCTTATGGTCTGCATATGATGTACATAAACACAGCCTCACATATACTTCTAAAAATTTAAAGATGTGTGGGGCCACTGAGAGGGCTCAACAATTAACAGCATTGTCTCCTCTACCAGAGAACCTGGGATCAACTACCAGCAACTATATTGTGGCCCATCTCCAGTTCCAGGGGATCAGACAGACAGACAGACAGACAGACAGACAGACAGAGATCAGGAGGGCAGGCCTGCCTGGTTTTTCTTTCTTTCTTATCCTTTTAATATAATGTTTATTTATTTATTTATTTATTTATTTATTTATTTATGTATTTATTAGATATTAGTACACTGTAGTTGTCTTCAGACACTCCAGAAGAGGGTGTCAGATTCTGGAGAATCTAAATCCCTCTTATGGTCTGCATATGATGTACATAAACACAGCCTAACATATACTTCTAAAAATTTAAAGATAGGTGGAGCCACTGAAAGGGCTCAACAATTAACAGCATTGTCTCCTCTTCCAGAGAACCTGGAATCAACTAACAGCAACTATATGGTGGCCCATCTTCAGTTCCCAGGGATCAGACAGACAGATAGACAGACTGAAAGAGATAAGGATGGAGGCCTGCCTGGTCTTTCTTTCTTTCTTATATTTTTAAAAAATGTTTAATTATTTATTTATTTATTTATTTATTTATTTATTTATTTATTAGATAAAAGTACACTGTAGCTGTCTTCAGACACGATAGAAGAATGTGTCATCTTCCGGAGAATCTAAATCCCTCTTATGGTCTGCATATGAGGTACATAAACACAGCCTCACATATACTTCTAAAAATTTTAAGATGGGTGGGCCCTCTGAAAGGGCTCAACAATTAACAGCATTGTCTCTTCTTCCAGAGAACGTGGGATCAACTACCAGCAACTATATGGTGGCCCATCTCAAGTTCCAGGGGATAAGACAGACAGACAGACAGACAGACATAAGGATGGCAGGCCTGCCTGATTTTTCTTTCTTTCTTATCCTTTTTAAAAAATGTTTATTTATTTATTTATTTATTTATTTATTTATTTATTTATTTATGTATGTATTAGATATAAGTACCCTGTACCTATCTTCAGACTCTCCAGAAGAGGGTGTCAGATTCTGGAGAATAAATATCACTCTTATGGTCTGCATATGATGTACATGAACACAGCCTCACATATACTTCTAAAAATTTAAAGATGGGTGGGGCCACTGAAAGGGCTCAACAATTAACAGCATTGTCTCCTCTTCCAGAGAACCTGGGAACAACTACCAGGAACTATATGGTGGCCCATCTCCAGTTCCAGGGTATCTGACAGATGGACAGACAGACAGACAGACAGACAGACAGACAGACAGACAGACAAGGTGGCAGGCCTGCCTGGACTTTCTTTCTTTCTTATTCTTTTTAAAAAATGTTTATTTATTTATTCATGTATTTATTAGATATAAGTGCACTGTAGCTGTCTTCAGACACTCTAGAAGAGGGTGTCATATTCTGGAGAATCTAAATCCCTCTTATGGTCTACATATGATGTACATAAACACAGCCTCACATATACTTCTAAAAATTTAAAGATGGGTGGGCCCACTGAAAGGGCTCAACAATTAACACCATTGTCTCCTCTTCCGGAAAACTTGGGATCAACTACCGGGAACTATATGGTGGCCCATCTCAAGTTGCAGGGGATCAAACAGACAGACAGACAGACAGACAGAGATAAGGATGGCAGGCCTGCCTGATTTTTCTTTCTTTCTTATCCTTTTAAAAAATGTTTATTTATTCATTTATTCATTCATTCATTTATTTATTTATTTATTTATTTATTTATTTATTTATTTATTTATTAGATATAAGTACACTCTAGCTGTCTTCAGACTCTCCAGAAGAGGGTGTCAGATTCTGAAGAATCTAAATCCCTCTTATGGTCTGCATATGATGTACATAAACACAGCCTCACATATACTTCTAAAAATTTAAAGATGGGTGGGCCCCCTGAAAGGGCTCAACTATTAACAGCATTGTCTCTTCTTCCAGAGAACGTGGGATCAACTACCAGCAACTATATGGTGGCCCATCTCAAGTTCCAGGGGATAAGACAGACAGACAGACAGACAGACAGAGATAAGGATGGCAGGCCTGCCTGATTTTTCTTTCTTTCTTATCCTTTTAAAAAATGTTTATTTATTTATTTATTTATTTATCCATTTATTCATTTATTTATTTATTTATGTATTTATTAGATATAAGTACACTGTAGCTGTCTTCAGACACTTCAGAAGAGGGTGTCATATTCTGGAGAATCTAAATCCCTCTTATGGTCTGCATATGATGTACATAAACACAGCCTCACATATACTTATAAAAATTTAAAGATGGGTGGGGCCACGGAAAGGGATCAACAATTAACAGCATTGTCTCCTCTTCCAGAGGACATGGGATCAACTAGCAGCAACTATATTGTGGCCCATCTCCAGTTCCAGGGGATAAGACAGACATACAGACAGACAGACAGACAAGGATTGCAGGCCTGCCTGGTTTTTCTTTCTTTCTTATACATTTTAAAAATGTTTATTTATTTATATATGTATTTATTAGATATAAGTACACTGTAGCTATCTTCAGACACTTCAGAAGTGGGTGTCGTATTCTGGAGAATCTAAATCCCTCTTATGGTCTGCATATGATGTACATAAACACAGCCTCACATATACTTCTAAAAATTTAAAGATGGGTGGGCCCACTAAAAGGGCTCAACAATTAACACGATTGTCTCCTCTTCCAGACAACGTGGGATCAACTACCAGCAACTATATGGTGGCCCATCTCAAGTTGCAGGGGATCAGACAGACAGATAGACAGACAAAGATAAGGATGGCAGGCCTGCCTGATTTTTCTTTCTATCTTATCCTTTTTAAAAATGTTTATTTATTTATTTATTTATTTATTTATTTATTTATTTATTTATTTATTTATTTATTAGATATAAGTACACTGTAGCTGTCTTCAGACTCTCCAGAAGAGGGTGTCAGATTCTGGAGAATCTATATCCCTCTTATGGTCTGCATATGATGTACATAAACACAGCCTCACATATACTTCTAAAAATTTAAAGATGGGTGGGGCCACTGAAAGGGCTCAACAATTAACAGCATTGTCTCCTCTTCCAGAGGACCTGGGATCAACTACCGTCAACTATATTGTGGCCCATCTCCAGTTCCAGGGGATAAGACAGACATACAGACAGACAGACAGACAAGGATTGCAGGCCTGCCTGGTTTTTCTTTCTTTCTTATACATTTTAAAAATGTTTATTTATTTATATATGTATTTATTAGATATAAGTACACTGTAGCTATCTTCAGACACTTCAGAATTGGTTGTCGTATTCTGGAGAATCTAAATCCCTCTTATGGTCTACATATGATGTACATAAACACAGCCTCACATATACTTGTAAAAATTTAAAGATGTGTGGGGCCACTGAGAGGGCTCAACAATTAATAGCATTGTCTCCTATACCAGAGAACCTGGGATCAACTATCAGCAACTATATGGTGGCCCATCTCCAGTTCCAGGGGATCAGACAGACAGACAGACAGACAAGGATTGCAGGCCTGCCTGGTTTTACTTTCTTTCTTATCCTTTTAAAAAAATGTTTATTTATTTATTTATTTATTTATTTATTTATTTATTTATTTATTATATATAAGTACACTGTAGCTGTCTTCAGACACTCCAGAAGAGGGTGTCAGATTCTGGGGAATCTAAATCCCTCTTATGGTCTGCATATGATGTACATAAACACAGCCTCACATATACTTCTAAAAATTTAAAGATGTGTGGGGCCACTGAGAGGGCTCAACAATTAACAGCATTGTCTCCTCTACCAGAGAACCTGGGATCAACTACCAGCAACTATATTGTGGCCCATCTCCAGTTCCAGGGGATCAGACAGACAGACAGACAGACAGACAGACAGACAGAGATCAGGAGGGCAGGCCTGCCTGGTTTTTCTTTCTTTCTTATCCTTTTAATATAATGTTTATTTATTTATTTATTTATTTATTTATTTATTTATTTATTTATGTATTTATTAGATATTAGTACACTGTAGTTGTCTTCAGACACTCCAGAAGAGGGTGTCAGATTCTGGAGAATCTAAATCCCTCTTATGGTCTGCATATGATGTACATAAACACAGCCTAACATATACTTCTAAAAATTTAAAGATAGGTGGAGCCACTGAAAGGGCTCAACAATTAACAGCATTGTCTCCTCTTCCAGAGAACCTGGAATCAACTAACAGCAACTATATGGTGGCCCATCTTCAGTTCCCAGGGATCAGACAGACAGACAGACAGACTGAAAGAGATAAGGATGGAGGCCTGCCTGGTCTTTCTTTCTTTCTTATATTTTTAAAAAATGTTTAATTATTTATTTATTTATTTATTTATTTATTTATTTATTAGATAAAAGTACACTGTAGCTGTCTTCAGACACGATAGAAGAATGTGTCATCTTCCGGAGAATCTAAATCCCTCTTATGGTCTGCATATGAGGTACATAAACACAGCCTCACATATACTTCTAAAAATTTTAAGATGGGTGGGCCCTCTGAAAGGGCTCAACAATTAACAGCATTGTCTCTTCTTCCAGAGAACGTGGGATCAACTACCAGCAACTATATGGTGGCCCATCTCAAGTTCCAGGGGATAAGACAGACAGACAGACAGACAGACATAAGGATGGCAGGCCTGCCTGATTTTTCTTTCTTTCTTATCCTTTTTAAAAAATGTTTATTTATTTATTTATTTATTTATTTATTTATTTATTTATGTATGTATGTATTAGATATAAGTACCCTGTACCTATCTTCAGACTCTCCAGAAGAGGGTGTCAGATTCTGGAGAATAAATATCACTCTTATGGTCTGCATATGATGTACATGAACACAGCCTCACATATACTTCTAAAAATTTAAAGATGGGTGGGGCCACTGAAAGGGCTCAACAATTAACAGCATTGTCTCCTCTTCCAGAGAACCTGGGAACAACTACCAGGAACTATATGGTGGCCCATCTCCAGTTCCAGGGTATCTGACAGATGGACAGACAGACAGACAGACAGACAGACAGACAGACAGACAGACAAGGTGGCAGGCCTGCCTGGACTTTCTTTCTTTCTTATTCTTTTTAAAAAATGTTTATTTATTTATTCATGTATTTATTAGATATAAGTGCACTGTAGCTGTCTTCAGACACTCTAGAAGAGGGTGTCATATTCTGGAGAATCTAAATCCCTCTTATGGTCTACATATGATGTACATAAACACAGCCTCACATATACTTCTAAAAATTTAAAGATGGGTGGGCCCACTGAAAGGGCTCAACAATTAACACCATTGTCTCCTCTTCCGGAAAACTTGGGATCAACTACCGGGAACTATATGGTGGCCCATCTCAAGTTGCAGGGGATCAAACAGACAGACAGACAGACAGACAGAGATAAGGATGGCAGGCCTGCCTGATTTTTCTTTCTTTCTTATCCTTTTAAAAAATGTTTATTTATTCATTTATTCATTCATTCATTTATTTATTTATTTATTTATTTATTTATTTATTTATTAGATATAAGTACACTCTAGCTGTCTTCAGACTCTCCAGAAGAGGGTGTCAGATTCTGAAGAATCTAAATCCCTCTTATGGTCTGCATATGATGTACATAAACACAGCCTCACATATACTTCTAAAAATTTAAAGATGGGTGGGCCCACTGAAAGGGCTCAACTATTAACAGCATTGTCTCTTCTTCCAGAGAACGTGGGATCAACTACCAGCAACTATATGGTGGCCCATCTCAAGTTCCAGGGGATAAGACAGACAGACAGACAGACAGACAGAGATAAGGATGGCAGGCCTGCCTGATTTTTCTTTCTTTCTTATCCTTTTAAAAAATGTTTATTTATTTATTTATTTATTTATCCATTTATTCATTTATTTATTTATTTATGTATTTATTAGATATAAGTACACTGTAGCTGTCTTCAGACACTTCAGAAGAGGGTGTCATATTCTGGAGAATCTAAATCCCTCTTATGGTCTGCATATGATGTACATAAACACAGCCTCACATATACTTATAAAAATTTAAAGATGGGTGGGGCCACGGAAAGGGATCAACAATTAACAGCATTGTCTCCTCTTCCAGAGGACATGGGATCAACTAGCAGCAACTATATTGTGGCCCATCTCCAGTTCCAGGGGATAAGACAGACATACAGACAGACAGACAGACAAGGATTGCAGGCCTGCCTGGTTTTTCTTTCTTTCTTATACATTTTAAAAATGTTTATTTATTTATATATGTATTTATTAGATATAAGTACACTGTAGCTATCTTCAGACACTTCAGAAGTGGGTGTCGTATTCTGGAGAATCTAAATCCCTCTTATGGTCTACATATGATGTACATAAACACAGCCTCACATATACTTGTAAAAATTTAAAGATGTGTGGGGCCACTGAGAGGGCTCAACAATTAATAGCATTGTCTCCTATACCAGAGAACCTGGGATCAACTATCAGCAACTATATGGTGGCCCATCTCCAGTTCCAGGGGATCAGACAGACAGACAGACAAGGATTGCAGGCCTGCCTGGTTTTACTTTCTTTCTTATCCCTTTAAAAAATGTTTATTTATTTATTTATTATTTATTTATTTATTTATTTATTTATGTATTTATTATATATAAGTACACTGTAGCTGTCTTCAGACAATCCAGAAGAGGGTGTCAGATTCTGGGGAATCTAAATCCCTCTTATGGTCTGCATATGATGTACATAAACACAGCCTCACATATACTTCTAAAAATTTAAAGATGTGTGGGGCCACTGAGAGGGCTCAACAATTAACAGCATTGTCTCCTCTACCAGAGAACCTGGGATCAACTACCAGCAACTATATTGTGGCCCATCTCCAGTTCCAGGGGATCAGACAGACAGACAGACAGACAGACAGACAGACAGAGATCAGGAGGGCAGGCCTGCCTGGTTTTTCTTTCTTTCTTATCCTTTTAATATAATGTTTATTTATTTATTTATTTATTTATTTATTTATTTATTTATGTATTTATTAGATATTAGTACACTGTAGTTGTCTTCAGACACTCCAGAAGAGGGTGTCAGATTCTGGAGAATCTAAATCCCTCTTATGGTCTGCATATGATGTACATAAACACAGCCTAACATATACTTCTAAAAATTTAAAGATAGGTGGAGCCACTGAAAGGGCTCAACAATTAACAGCATTGTCTCCTCTTCCAGAGAACCTGGAATCAACTAACAGCAACTATATGGTGGCCCATCTTCAGTTCCCAGGGATCAGACAGACAGACAGACAGACTGAAAGAGATAAGGATGGAGGCCTGCCTGGTCTTTCTTTCTTTCTTATATTTTTAAAAAATGTTTAATTATTTATTTATTTATTTATTTATTTATTTATTTATTAGATAAAAGTACACTGTAGCTGTCTTCAGACACGATAGAAGAATGTGTCATCTTCCGGAGAATCTAAATCCCTCTTATGGTCTGCATATGAGGTACATAAACACAGCCTCACATATACTTCTAAAAATTTTAAGATGGGTGGGCCCTCTGAAAGGGCTCAACAATTAACAGCATTGTCTCTTCTTCCAGAGAACGTGGGATCAACTACCAGCAACTATATGGTGGCCCATCTCAAGTTCCAGGGGATAAGACAGACAGACAGACAGACAGACATAAGGATGGCAGGCCTGCCTGATTTTTCTTTCTTTCTTATCCTTTTTAAAAAATGTTTATTTATTTATTTATTTATTTATTTATTTATTTATTTATGTATGTATGTATTAGATATAAGTACCCTGTACCTATCTTCAGACTCTCCAGAAGAGGGTGTCAGATTCTGGAGAATAAATATCACTCTTATGGTCTGCATATGATGTACATGAACACAGCCTCACATATACTTCTAAAAATTTAAAGATGGGTGGGGCCACTGAAAGGGCTCAACAATTAACAGCATTGTCTCCTCTTCCAGAGAACCTGGGAACAACTACCAGGAACTATATGGTGGCCCATCTCCAGTTCCAGGGTATCTGACAGATGGACAGACAGACAGACAGACAGACAGACAGACAGACAGACAGACAAGGTGGCAGGCCTGCCTGGACTTTCTTTCTTTCTTATTCTTTTTAAAAAATGTTTATTTATTTATTCATGTATTTATTAGATATAAGTGCACTGTAGCTGTCTTCAGACACTCTAGAAGAGGGTGTCATATTCTGGAGAATCTAAATCCCTCTTATGGTCTACATATGATGTACATAAACACAGCCTCACATATACTTCTAAAAATTTAAAGATGGGTGGGCCCACTGAAAGGGCTCAACAATTAACACCATTGTCTCCTCTTCCGGAAAACTTGGGATCAACTACCGGGAACTATATGGTGGCCCATCTCAAGTTGCAGGGGATCAAACAGACAGACAGACAGACAGACAGAGATAAGGATGGCAGGCCTGCCTGATTTTTCTTTCTTTCTTATCCTTTTAAAAAATGTTTATTTATTCATTTATTCATTCATTCATTTATTTATTTATTTATTTATTTATTTATTTATTTATTAGATATAAGTACACTCTAGCTGTCTTCAGACTCTCCAGAAGAGGGTGTCAGATTCTGAAGAATCTAAATCCCTCTTATGGTCTGCATATGATGTACATAAACACAGCCTCACATATACTTCTAAAAATTTAAAGATGGGTGGGCCCACTGAAAGGGCTCAACTATTAACAGCATTGTCTCTTCTTCCAGAGAACGTGGGATCAACTACCAGCAACTATATGGTGGCCCATCTCAAGTTCCAGGGGATAAGACAGACAGACAGACAGACAGACAGAGATAAGGATGGCAGGCCTGCCTGATTTTTCTTTCTTTCTTATCCTTTTAAAAAATGTTTATTTATTTATTTATTTATTTATCCATTTATTCATTTATTTATTTATTTATGTATTTATTAGATATAAGTACACTGTAGCTGTCTTCAGACACTTCAGAAGAGGGTGTCATATTCTGGAGAATCTAAATCCCTCTTATGGTCTGCATATGATGTACATAAACACAGCCTCACATATACTTATAAAAATTTAAAGATGGGTGGGGCCACGGAAAGGGATCAACAATTAACAGCATTGTCTCCTCTTCCAGAGGACATGGGATCAACTAGCAGCAACTATATTGTGGCCCATCTCCAGTTCCAGGGGATAAGACAGACATACAGACAGACAGACAGACAAGGATTGCAGGCCTGCCTGGTTTTTCTTTCTTTCTTATACATTTTAAAAATGTTTATTTATTTATATATGTATTTATTAGATATAAGTACACTGTAGCTATCTTCAGACACTTCAGAAGTGGGTGTCGTATTCTGGAGAATCTAAATCCCTCTTATGGTCTACATATGATGTACATAAACACAGCCTCACATATACTTGTAAAAATTTAAAGATGTGTGGGGCCACTGAGAGGGCTCAACAATTAATAGCATTGTCTCCTATACCAGAGAACCTGGGATCAACTATCAGCAACTATATGGTGGCCCATCTCCAGTTCCAGGGGATCAGACAGACAGACAGACAAGGATTGCAGGCCTGCCTGGTTTTACTTTCTTTCTTATCCCTTTAAAAAATGTTTATTTATTTATTTATTATTTATTTATTTATTTATTTATTTATGTATTTATTATATATAAGTACACTGTAGCTGTCTTCAGACAATCCAGAAGAGGGTGTCAGATTCTGGGGAATCTAAATCCCTCTTATGGTCTGCATATGATGTACATAAACACAGCCTCACATATACTTCTAAAAATTTAAAGATGTGTGGGGCCACTGAGAGGGCTCAACAATTAACAGCATTGTCTCCTCTACCAGAGAACCTGGGATCAACTACCAGCAACTATATTGTGGCCCATCTCCAGTTCCAGGGGATCAGACAGACAGACAGACAGACAGACAGACAGAGATCAGGAGGGCAGGCCTGCCTGGTTTTTCTTTCTTTCTTATCCTTTTAATATAATGTTTATTTATTTATTTATTTATTTATTTATTTATTTATTTATTTATGTTTTTATTAGATATTAGTACACTGTAGTTGTCTTCAGACACTCCAGAAGAGGGTGTCAGATTCTGGAGAATCTAAATCCCTCTTATGGTCTGCATATGATGTACATAAACACAGCCTAACATATACTTCTAAAAATTTAAAGATAGGTGGAGCCACTGAAAGGGCTCAACAATTAACAGCATTGTCTCCTCTTCCAGAGAACCTGGAATCAACTAACAGCAACTATATGGTGGCCCATCTTCAGTTCCCAGGGATCAGACAGACAGACAGAAGGACTGAAAGAGATAAGGATGGAGGCCTGCCTGGTCTTTCTTTCTTTCTTATATTTTTAAAAAATGTTTATTTATTTATTTATTTATTTATTTATTTATTTATTTATTTATTAGATAAAAGTACACTGTAGCTGTCTTCAGACACGATAGAAGAATGTGTCATCTTCCGGAGAATCTAAATCCCTCTTATGGTCTGCATATGAGGTACATAAACACAGCCTCACATATACTTCTAAAAATTTTAAGATGGGTGGGCCCTCTGAAAGGGCTCAACAATTAACAGCATTGTCTCTTCTTCCAGAGAACGTGGGATCAACTACCAGCAAATATATGGTGGCCCATCTCAAGTTCCAGGGGATAAGACAGACAGACAGACAGACAGACAGACATAAGGATGGCAGGCCTGCCTTATTTTTCTTTCTTTCTTATCCTTTTTAAAAAATGTTTATTTATTTATTTATTTATTTATTTATTTATTTATTTATGTATTAGATATAAGTACCCTGTACCTATCTTCAGACTCTCCAGAAGAGGGTGTCAGATTCTGGAGAATAAATATCACTCTTATGGTCTGCATATGATGTACATGAACACAGCCTCACATATACTTCTAAAAATTTAAAGATTGGTGGGGCCACTGAAAGGGCTCAACAATTAACAGCATTGTCTCCTCTTCCAGAGAACCTGGGAACAACTACCAGGAACTATATGGTGGCCCATCTCCAGTTCCAGGGTATCTGACAGATGGACAGACAGACAGACAGACAGACAGACAGACAGACAAGGTGGCAGGCCTGCCTGGACTTTCTTTCTTTCTTATTCTTTTTAAAAAATGTTTATTTATTTATTCATGTATTTATTAGATATAAGTGCACTGTAGCTGTCTTCAGACACTCTAGAAGAGGGTGTCATATTCTGGAGAATCTAAATCCCTCTTATGGTCTACATATGATGTACATAAACACAGCCTCACATATACTTCTAAAAATTTAAAGATGGGTGGGCCCACTGAAAGGGCTCAACAATTAACACCATTGTCTCCTCTTCCGGAAAACTTGGGATCAACTACCGGGAACTATATGGTGGCCCATCTCAAGTTGCAGGGGATCAAACAGACAGACAGACAGACAGAGATAAGGATGGCAGGCCTGCCTGATTTTTCTTTCTTTCTTATCCTTTTAAAAAATGTTTATTTATTCATTTATTCATTCATTTATTTATTTATTTATTTATTTATTTATTTATTTATTTATTAGATATAAGTACACTCTAGCTGTCTTCAGACTCTCCAGAAGAGGGTGTCAGATTCTGAAGAATCTAAATCCCTCTTATGGTCTGCATATGATGTACATAAACACAGCCTCACATATACTTCTAAAAATTTAAAGATGGGTGGGCCCCCTGAAAGGGCTCAACTATTAACAGCATTGTCTCTTCTTCCAGAGAACGTGGGATCAACTACCAGCAACTATATGGTGGCCCATCTCAAGTTCCAGGGGATAAGACAGACAGACAGACAGACAGACAGAGATAAGGATGGCAGGCCTGCCTGATTTTTCTTTCTTTCTTATCCTTTTAAAAAATGTTTATTTATTTATTTATTTATTTATCCATTTATTCATTTATTTATTTATTTATGTATTTATTAGATATAAGTACACTGTAGCTGTCTTCAGACACTTCAGAAGAGGGTGTCATATTCTGGAGAATCTAAATCCCTCTTATGGTCTGCATATGATGTACATAAACACAGCCTCACATATACTTATAAAAATTTAAAGATGGGTGGGGCCACGGAAAGGGATCAACAATTAACAGCATTGTCTCCTCTTCCAGAGGACATGGGATCAACTAGCAGCAACTATATTGTGGCCCATCTCCAGTTCCAGGGGATAAGACAGACATACAGACAGACAGACAGACAAGGATTGCAGGCCTGCCTGGTTTTTCTTTCTTTCTTATACATTTTAAAAATGTTTATTTATTTATATATGTATTTATTAGATATAAGTACACTGTAGCTATCTTCAGACACTTCAGAAGTGGGTGTCGTATTCTGGAGAATCTAAATCCCTCTTATGGTCTACATATGATGTACATAAACACAGCCTCACATATACTTGTAAAAATTTAAAGATGTGTGGGGCCACTGAGAGGGCTCAACAATTAATAGCATTGTCTCCTATACCAGAGAACCTGGGATCAACTATCAGCAACTATATGGTGGCCATCTCCAGTTCCAGGGGATCAGACAGACAGACAGACAGACAAGGATTGCAGGCCTGCCTGGTTTTACTTTCTTTCTTATCCCTTTAAAAAATGTTTATTTATTTATTTATTTATTTATTTATTTATTTATGTATGTATTATATATAAGTACACTGTAGCTGTCTTCAGACACTCCAGAAGAGGGTGTCAGATTCTGGGGAATCTAAATCCCTCTTATGGTCTGCATATGATGTACATAAACACAGCCTCACATATACTTCTAAAAATTTAAAGATGTGTGGGGCCACTGAGAGGGCTCAATAATTAACAGCATTGTCTCCTCTACCAGAGAACCTGGGATCAACAACCAGCAACTATATTGTGGCCCATCTCCAGTTCCAGGGGATCAGACAGACAGACAGACAGACAGACAGACAGACAGAGATCAGGAGGGCAGGCCTGCCTGGTTTTTCTTTCTTTCTTATCCTTTTAATATAATGTTTATTTATTTATTTATTTATTTATTTATTTATTTATTTATTTATGTTTTTATTAGATATTAGTACACTGTAGTTGTCTTCAGACACTCCAGAAGAGGGTGTCAGATTCTGGAGAATCTAAATCCCTCTTATGGTCTGCATATGATGTACATAAACACAGCCTAACATATACTTCTAAAAATTTAAAGATAGGTGGAGCCACTGAAAGGGCTCAACAATTAACAGCATTGTCTCCTCTTCCAGAGAACCTGGAATCAACTAACAGCAACTATATGGTGGCCCATCTTCAGTTCCCAGGGATCAGACAGACAGACAGAAGGACTGAAAGAGATAAGGATGGAGGCCTGCCTGGTCTTTCTTTCTTTCTTATATTTTTAAAAAATGTTTAATTATTTATTTATTTATTTATTTATTTATTTATTTATTTATTAGATAAAAGTACACTGTAGCTGTCTTCAGACACGATAGAAGAATGTGTCATCTTCCGGAGAATCTAAATCCCTCTTATGGTCTGCATATGAGGTACATAAACACAGCCTCACATATACTTCTAAAAATTTTAAGATGGGTGGGCCCTCTGAAAGGGCTCAACAATTAACAGCATTGTCTCTTCTTCCAGAGAACGTGGGATCAACTACCAGCAAATATATGGTGGCCCATCTCAAGTTCCAGGGGATAAGACAGACAGACAGACAGACAGACATAAGGATGGCAGGCCTGCCTGATTTTTCTTTCTTTCTTATCCTTTTTAAAAAATGTTTATTTATTTATTTATTTATTTATTTATTTATTTATTTATTTATTTATGTATGTATTAGATATAAGTACCCTGTACCTATCTTCAGACTCTCCAGAAGAGGGTGTCAGATTCTGGAGAATAAATATCACTCTTATGGTCTGCATATGATGTACATGAACACAGCCTCACATATACTTCTAAAAATTTAAAGATGGGTGGGGCCACTGAAAGGGCTCAACAATTAACAGCATTGTCTCCTCTTCCAGAGAACCTGGGAACAACTACCAGGAACTATATGGTGGCCCATCTCCAGTTCCAGGGTATCTGACAGATGGACAGACAGACAGACAGACAGACAGACAGACAGACAAGGTGGCAGGCCTGCCTGGACTTTCTTTCTTTCTTATTCTTTTTAAAAAATGTTTATTTATTTATTCATGTATTTATTAGATATAAGTGCACTGTAGCTGTCTTCAGACACTCTAGAAGAGGGTGTCATATTCTGGAGAATCTAAATCCCTCTTATGGTCTACATATGATGTACATAAAAACAGCCTCACATATACTTCTAAAAATTTAAAGATGGGTGGGCCCACTGAAAGGGCTCAACAATTAACACCATTGTCTCCTCTTCCGGAAAACTTGGGATCAACTACCGGGAACTATATGGTGGCCCATCTCAAGTTGCAGGGGATCAAACAGACAGACAGACAGACAGAGATAAGGATGGCAGGCCTGCCTGATTTTTCTTTCTTTCTTATCCTTTTAAAAAATGTTTATTTATTCATTTATTCATTCATTTATTTATTTATTTATTTATTTATTTATTTATTTATTAGATATAAGTACACTCTAGCTGTCTTCAGACTCTCCAGAAGAGGGTGTCAGATTCTGAAGAATCTAAATCCCTCTTATGGTCTGCATATGATGTACATAAACACAGCCTCACATATACTTCTAAAAATTTAAAGATGGGTGGGCCCACTGAAAGGGCTCAACTATTAACAGCATTGTCTCTTCTTCCAGAGAACGTGGGATCAACTACCAGCAACTATATGGTGGCCCATCTCAAGTTCCAGGGGATAAGACAGACAGACAGACAGACAGACAGAGATAAGGATGGCAGGCCTGCCTGATTTTTCTTTCTTTCTTATCCTTTAAAAATTGTTTATTTATTTATTTATTTATTTATTTATTTATTTATTTATCCATTTATTCATTTATTTATTTATTTATGTATTTATTAGATATAAGTACACTGTAGCTGTCTTCAGACACTTCAGAAGAGGGTGTCATATTCTGGAGAATCTAAATCCCTCTTATGGTCTGCATATGATGTACATAAACACAGCCTCACATATACTTATAAAAATTTAAAGATGGGTGGGGCCACGGAAAGGGATCAACAATTAACAGCATTGTCTCCTCTTCCAGAGGACATGGGATCAACTAGCAGCAACTATATTGTGGCCCATCTCCAGTTCCAGGGGATAAGACAGACATACAGACAGACAGACAGACAAGGATTGCAGGCCTGCCTGGTTTTTCTTTCTTTCTTATACATTTTAAAAATGTTTATTTATTTATATATGTATTTATTAGATATAAGTACACTGTAGCTATCTTCAGACACTTCAGAAGTGGGTGTCGTATTCTGGAGAATGTAAATCCCTCTTATGGTCTACATATGATGTACATAAACACAGCCTCACATATACTTGTAAAAATTTAAAGATGTGTGGGGCCACTGAGAGGGCTCAACAATTAATAGCATTGTCTCCTATACCAGAGAACCTGGGATCAACTATCAGCAACTATATGGTGGCCCATCTCCAGTTCCAGGGGATCAGACAGACAGACAGACAGACAAGGATTGCAGGCCTGCCTGGTTTTACTTTCTTTCTTATCCCTTTAAAAAATGTTTATTTATTTATTTATTTATTTATTTATTTATTTATTTATGTATTTATTATATATAAGTTCACTGTAGCTGTCTTCAGACACTCCAGAAGAGGGTGTCAGATTCTGGAGAATCTATATCCCTCTTATGGACTGCATATGATGTACATAAACACAGACTCACATTTTCTTCTAAAAATTTAAAGATGGGTTGGGCCCCAGACATGGCTCAACAATTAACAGCATTGCTTCCTCTCCCAGAGAACCTTGGATAAACTACCAGCAACTATATGGTGGCTCATCTCCTGTTCCAGGGTATCAGAGAGTCAGACAGAGAGACAGAGATAAGGATGGAGGCCTGCCTGGTCTTTCTTTCTTTCTTATACTTTTAAAAAATATTTATTTATTTATTTATTTATTTATTTATTTATTTATTAGATATAAGTACACTGTAGCTGTCTTCAGACTCTCTAGAAGAGGGTGTCATCTTCTGGAGAATCTAAATCACTCTTATGGTCTGTATATGATGTACATAAACACAGCCTCACATATACTTCTAAAAATTTAAAGATGGGTGGGCCCACTGAAAGGGCTCAACAATTAACACCATTGTGTCCTCTTCCAGAGAACGTGGGATCAACTACCAGCAACTATATGGTGGCCCATCTCAAGTTGCAGGGGATCAGACAGACAGACAGACAGACAGAGATAAGGATGGCAGTCCTGCCTGATTTTTCTTTCATTCTTATACATTTTAAAAATGTTTATTTATTTATTTATTCATTTATTCATTTATTTATTTATTTATTTATTTATTTTTATGTATTTATTAGATATAAGTACACTGTAGCTGTCTTCAGACTCTCCAGAAGAGGGTGTCAGATTTTGGAGAATCTATATCCCTCTTATGGTCTGCATATGATGTACATAAACACAGCCTCACATATACTTCTAAAAATGTAAAGATAGGTGGGGCCACTGAAACGGCTCAACAATTAACAGCATTGTCTCCTCTTCCAGAGGACCTGGGATCAACTACCAGCAACTATATTGTGGCCCATCTCCAGTTCCAAGGGATCTGACAGACATACATACAGACAGACAGACATGGATTGCAGGACTGCCTGGTTTTTCTTTCTTTCTTATACATTTTAAAAATGTTTATTTATTTATATATGTATTTATTAGATATAAGTACACTGTAGCTGTCTTCAGACACTTCAGAAGAGGGTGTCATATTCTGGAGAATCTAAATCCCTCTTATGGTCTGCATATGATGTATATAAACACAGCCTCACATATACTTCTAAAAATTTAAAGATGTGTGGGGCCACTGAAACGGCTCAACAATTAAACAATTAACAGCATTGTCTCCTCTACCAGAGAACCTGGGATCAACTAGCAGCAACTATATTGTGGCCCATCTCCAGTTCCAGGGGATCAGACAGACAGACAGACAAGGATTGCAGGCCTGCGTGGTTTTACTTTCTTTCTTATCCTTTTTAAAAAATGTTTATTTATTTATTTATTCATTTATTTATTTATTTATTTATGTATTTATTATATATAAGTACACTGTAGCTGTCTTCAGATACTCCAGAAGAGGGTGTCAGATTCTGGAGAATCTAAATCCCTCTTATGGTCTGCATATGATGTACATAAACATAGCCGCACATATACTTTTAAAAATTTAAAGATGTGTGGGGCCACTGAAAGGGCTCAACAATTAACAGCATTGTCTCCTCTACCAGAGAACCTGGGATCAAATACCAGCAACTGTATGGTGGCCCATCTCCAGTTCCAGGGGATCAGGCAGACAGACAGACAGACAGAGATAAGGATGGCAGGCCTGCCTGGTCTTACTTTCTTTCTTATTCTTTTAAAAAAATGTTTATTTATTTATTTATTTATTTATTTATTTATTTATTTATTAGATATAAGTACACTGTAGCTGTCTTCAGACACTCCAGAAGAGGGTGTCAGATTCTGGAGAATATAAATCCCTCTTATTGTCTGCATATGATGTACATAAACACAGCCTAACATATACTTCTAAAAATTTAAAGTTAGGTGGAGCCACTGAAAGGGCTCAACAATTAACAGCATTGTCTCCTCTTCCAGAGAACCTGGGATCAACTAACAGCAACTATATGGTGGCCCATCTCCAGTTCCAAGGGATCAGACAGACTGACAGACAGACAGACTGACAGAGATAAGGATGGCAGGCCTGCCTGGTGTTTCTTTCTTTCTTATCCTTTTTAAAAAATGTTTATTTATTTATTTATATGTTTATTAGATGTAAGTACACTGTAGCCGTCTTCAGACACTCCAGAAGAAGGTGTCAGATTCTGGAGAATCTAAATCCCTCTTATGGTCTGCATATGATGTACATAAACACAGCCTCACATTTACTTATTAAAATTTAAAGGTGGGGGGGCAATGAAAGGGCTCAGCAATTAACAGCATTGTCTCCTCTTCCAGAGAACCTGGGATCAACTACCAGCACCTATATGGTGGCCCATCTCCAGTTCCAGGGGATCAGAACGACAGACAGACAGAAGACAGACAGAGTTAAGGATGGCAGGCCTGCCTGGTATTTCTTTCTTTCTTATCTGGTTTAAATAATGTTTATTTATTTATTTATTTATTTATTTATTTATTTATTTATGTATTTATTAGATATAAGTACACTGTAGCTGTCTTCAGACACTCCAGAAAAGGGTGTCAGATACTGATGAATCTAAATCCCTCTTCTGGTCTGCATATGATGTACATAAACACAGCCTCACATACACTTCTAAAAATTTAAAGATGGGTAGGGCCACAAATAGGGGTCAACAATTAACAGCATTGTCTCCTCTTCCAGAGAACCTGGTATCAACTACCAGCAACTATATGGTAGCCTGTCTCCAGTTCCAGGGGATCAGAAAGACAGACAGACAGACAGACAAGGCTAAGGATGGCAGGCCTGCCTGGTCTTACTTTCTTTCTTATCGTTTTTAAAAAATGTTTATTTATTTATTTATTTATTTATTTATTTATTTATTATATATAAGTACACTGTAGCTGTCTTCAGACACTCCAGTAGAGGGTGTCAGATTCTGGAGCATCTAAATCCTCTTATAATCTGAATATGATGTACATAAACACAGCCTCACATATACTTCTAAATATTCAAAGAAGTGTGGGGCCACTGAAAGGGCTCAACAATTAACAGCATTGTCTCCTCTTCCAGAGAACGTTGGATCAACTACCAGCAACTATATGGTGGCCCATCTCCAGTCCAGGGGATCAGACAGACAGACAGACAGACAGACAGAGATAAGGAGGGCAGGCCTGCCTGGTCTTACTTTCTTTCTTATCCTTTTTAAAAAATGTTTATTTATTTATTTATTTATTTATTTATTTATTTATTTATTTATTTATGTATTTATTATATATAAGTACACTGTAGCTGTCTTCAGACACTCCAGTAGAGGGTGTCAGATTCTGGAGAATCTAAATCCTCTTATAATCTGAATATGAGGTACATAAAAAGGCCTCAGATATACTTCTAAATATTTAAAGAAGTGTGAAGCCACTGAAAGGGCTCAACAATTAACAGCATTGTCTCCTCTTCCAGACAACCTTGGATCAACTACCAGCAAATATATGGTGGCACATCTCCAGTTCCCGGGGATCAGATAGACAGACAGACAGACAGACAGAGATATGGATGGCAGGCCTGCCTGGTCTTTCTTTCTTTCTTATCCTTTTTAAAAAATGTTTATTTATTTATTTATTTATTTATTTATTTATTTATTTATTTATCTATTTATTTATTAGATATAAGTACACTGTAGCTGTCTTCAGACACTCCAGAAGAGGGTGTCAGATTCTGGAGAATCTAAATTCCTCTTATGGTCTGCATATGATGTACATAAACACGGCCTCACATATACTTCTAAATATTTAAAGATGGGTGGCGACACTGAAAGGGCTCAACAATTAACAGCATTGTCTCCTCTTCCAGAGAACCTGGGATCAACTACCAGCAACTATTCTTGGCCCATCTCCAGTTCCCAGGTATCAGATTGACAGACAGACAGACAGAGATATGGATGGCAGGCCTGCCTGGTCTTTCTTTCTGTCTTATCCTTTTTTAAAAATGTTTATTTATTTATTTATTTATTTATTTATTTATTTATTTATTTATGTATTTATTATATATAAGTACACTGTAGCTGTCTTCAGACACTCCAGTAGAGGGTGTCAGATTCTGGAGAATCTAAATCCTCTTATAATCTGAATATGATGTACATAAAAAGGCCTCACATATACTTCTAAATATTTAAAGAAGTGTGAGGCCACTGAAAGGGCTCAACAATTAACAGCATTGTCTCCTCTTCCAGAGAACCTTGGATCAACTACCAGCAACTATATGGTGGCCCATCTCCAGGTCCCGGGTATCAGATAGACAGACAGACAGACAGACAGAGATATGGATGGCAGGCCTGCCTGGACTTTCTTTCTTTCTTATCCTTTTTTAAAAATGTTTAATTAATTATTTATTTATCTATTTATTTATTAGATATAAGTACACTGTAGCTGTCTTCAGACACTCCAGAAGAGGGTGTCAGATTCTGGAGAATCTATATCCCTCTTATGGACTGCATATGATGTACATAAACACAGACTCACATTTTCTTCTAAAAATTTAAAGATGGGTTGGGCCCCAGACATGGCTCAACAATTAACAGCATTGCTTCCTCTTCCAGAGAACCTTGGATAAACTACCAGCAACTATATGGTGGCTCATCTCCAGTTCCAGGGTATCAGAGAGTCAGACAGAGAGACAGAGATAAGGATGGAGGCCTGCCTGGTCTTTCTTTCTTTCTTATACTTTTAAAAAAATATTTATTTATTTATTTATTTATTTATTTATTTATTTATTTATTAGATATAAGTACACTGTAGCTGTCTTCAGACTCTCTAGAAGAGGGTGTCATCTTCTGGAGAATCTAAATCACTCTTATGGTCTGTATATGATGTACATAAACACAGCCTCACATATACTTCTAAAAATTTAAAGATGGGTGGGCCCACTGAAAGGGCTCAACAACTAACACCATTGTCTCCTCTTCCAGAGAACGTGGGATCAACTACCAGCAACTATATGGTGGCCCATCTCAAGTTGCAGGGGATCAGACAGACAGACAGACAGACAGAGATAAGGATGGCAGTCCTGCCTGATTTTTCTTTCATTCTTATACATTTTAAAAATGTTTATTTATTTATTTATTCATTTATTCATTCATTTATTTATTTATTTATTTATTTATTTTTATGTATTTATTAGATATAAGTACACTGTAGCTGTCTTCAGACTCTCCAGAAGAGGGTGTCAGATTTTGGAGAATCTATATCCCTCTTATGGTCTGCATATGATGTACATAAACACAGCCTCACATATACTTCTAAAAATGTAAAGATAGGTGGGGCCACTGAAACGGCTCAACAATTAACAGCATTGTCTCCTCTTCCAGAGGACCTGGGATCAACTACCAGCAACTATATTGTGGCCCATCTCCAGTTCCAGGGGATCTGACAGACATACATACAGACAGACAGACAAGGATTGCAGGACTGCCTGGTTTTTCTTTCTTTCTTATACATTTTAAAAATGTTTATTTATTTATATATGTATTTATTAGATATAAGTACACTGTAGCTGTCTTCAGACACTTCAGAAGAGGGTGTCATATTCTGGAGAATCTAAATCCCTCTTATGGTCTGCATATGATGTACATAAACACAGCCTCACATATACTTCTAAAAATTTAAAGATGTGTGGGGCCACTGAAACGGCTCAACAATTAAACAATTAACAGCATTGTCTCCTCTACCAGAGAACCTGGGATCAACTAGCAGCAACTATATGGTGGCCCATCTCCAGTTCCAGGGGATCAGACAGACAGACAGACAAGGATTGCAGGCCTGCGTGGTTTTACTTTCTTTCTTATCCTTTTTAAAAAATGTTTATTTATTTATTTATTCATTTATTTATTTATTTATTTATTTATTTATTTATTTATTTATTATATATAAGTACACTGTAGCTGTCTTCAGATACTCCAGAAGAGGGTGTCAGATTCTGGAGAATCTAAATCCCTCTTATGGTCTGCATATGATGTACATAAACATAGCCGCACATATACTTTTAAAAATTTAAAGATGTGTGGGGCCACTGAAAGGGCTCAACAATTAACAGCATTGTCTCCTCTACCAGAGAACCTGGGATCAAATACCAGCAACTGTATGGTGGCCCATCTCCAGTTCCAGGGGATCAGGCAGACAGACAGACAGACAGAGATAAGGATGGCAGGCCTGCCTGGTCTTACTTTCTTTCTTATTCTTTTTAAAAAATGTTTATTTATTTATTTATATTTATTTATTTATTTATTTATTTATTTATTTATTTATTTATTTATTAGATATAAGTACACTGTAGCTGTCTTCAGACACTCCAGAAGAGGGTGTCAGATTCTGGAGAATATAAATCCCTCTTATTGTCTGCATATGATGTACATAAACACAGCCTAACATATACTTCTAAAAATTTAAAGATAGGTGGAGCCACTGAAAGGGCTCAACAATTAACAGCATTGTCTCCTCTTCCAGAGAACCTGGGATCAACTAACAGCAACTATATGGTGGCCCATCTCCAGTTCCAAGGGATCAGACAGACTGACAGACAGACAGACTGACAGAGATAAGGATGGCAGGCCTGCCTGGTGTTTCTTTCTTTCTTATCCTTTTTAAAAAATGTTTATTTATTTATTTATATGTTTATTAGATGTAAGTACACTGTAGCCGTCTTCAGACACTCCAGAAGAAGGTGTCAGATTCTGGAGAATCTAAATCCCTCTTATGGTCTGCATATGATGTACATAAACACAGCCTCACATTTACTTATTAAAATTTAAAGGTGGGGGGGGCAATGAAAGGGCTCAGCAATTAACAGCATTGTCTCCTCTTCCAGAGAACCTGGGATCAACTACCAGCACCTATATGGTGGCCCATCTCCAGTTCCAGGGGATCAGAACGACAGACAGACAGAAGACAGACAGAGATAAGGATGGCAGGCCTGCCTGGTATTTCTTTCTTTCTTATCTGGTTTAAATAATGTTTATTTATTTATTTATTTATTTATTTATTTATTTATTTATGTATTTATTAGATATAAGTACACTGTAGCTGTCTTCAGACACTCCAGAAAAGGGTGTCAGATACTGATGAATCTAAATCCCTCTTCTGGTCTGCATATGATGTACATAAACACAGCCTCACATACACTTCTAAAAATTTAAAGATGGGTAGGGCCACAAATAGGGGTCAACAATTAACAGCATTGTCTCCTCTTCCAGAGAACCTGGTATCAACTACCAGCAACTATATGGTAGCCTGTCTCCAGTTCCAGGGGATCAGAAAGACAGACAGACAGACAGACAAGGCTAAGGATGGCAGGCCTGCCTGGTCTTACTTTCTTTCTTATCGTTTTTAAAAAATGTTTATTTATTTATTTATTTATTTATTTATTTATTTATTATATATAAGTACACTGTAGCTGTCTTCAGACACTCCAGTAGAGGGTGTCAGATTCTGGAGCATCTAAATCCTCTTATAATCTGAATATGATGTACATAAACACAGCCTCACATATACTTCTAAATATTCAAAGAAGTGTGGGGCCACTGAAAGGGCTCAACAATTAACAGCATTGTCTCCTCTTCCAGAGAACCTTGGATCAACTACCAGCAAATATATAGTGGCACATCTCCAGTCCAGGGGATCAGACAGACAGACAGACAGACAGACAGAGATAAAGAGGGCAGGCCTGCCTGGTCTTACTTTCTTTCTTATCCTTTTTAAAAAATGTTTATTTATTTATTTATTTATTTATTTATTTATTTATTTATGTATTTATTATATATAAGTACACTGTAGCTGTCTTCAGACACTCCAGTAGAGGGTGTCAGATTCTGGAGAATCTAAATCCTCTTATAATCTGAATATGAGGTACATAAAAAGGCCTCAGATATACTTCTAAATATTTAAAGAAGTGTGAAGCCACTGAAAGGGCTCAACAATTAACAGCATTGTCTCCTCTTCCAGACAACCTTGGATCAACTACCAGCAAATATATGGTGGCACATCTCCAGTTCCCGGGGATCAGATAGACAGACAGACAGAAAGACAGAGATATGGATGGCAGGCCTGCCTGGTCTTTCTTTCTTTCTTATCCTTTTTAAAAAATGTTTATTTATTTATTTACTTATTTATTTATTTATTTATTTATTTATCTATTTATTTATTAGATATAAGTACACTGTAGCTGTCTTCAGACACTTCAGAAGAGGGTGTCAGATTCTGGAGAATCTAAATCCCTCTTATGGTCTGCATATGAGGTACATAAACACGGCCTCACATATACTTCTAAATATTTAAAGATGGGTGGCGACACTGAAAGGGCTCAACAATTAACAGCATTGTCTCCTCTTCCAGAGAACCTGGGATCAACTACCAGCAACTATTCTTGGCCCATCTCCAGTTCCCAGGTATCAGATTGACAGACAGACAGACAGAGATATGGATGGCAGGCCTGCCTGGTCTTTCTTTCTGTCTTATCCTTTTTTAAAAATGTTTATTTATTTATTTATTTATTTATTTATTTATTTATTTATTTATTTATGTATTTATTAGATATAAGTACACTGTAGCTGTCTTCAGACACTCCAGTAGAGGGTGTCAGATTCTGGAGAATCTAAATCCCTCTTATGGTCTGCATATGATGTACATAAACACAGCCTCACATATACTTCTAAAAATTTAAGATGGGTGGGGCCACTGAAAGGGCTCAACATTTAACAGCATTGTCTCTTCTTCCAGAGAACCTGGGATCAGCTACCAGCAACTATATGGTGGCCCATCTCCAGTTCCAGGGGATCAGACAGACAGACAGACAGACAGAGATAAAGAGGGCAGGCCTGCCTGGTCTTTCTTTCTTTCTTATCCTTTTAAAATAATGTTTCTTTATTTATTTATTTATTTATTTATTTATTTATTTATTTATGTATTTATTAGATATAAGTACAATGTAGTTGTCTTCAGACACTCCAGAAGAGGGTGTCAGATTCTGGAGCATCTAAATCCCTCTTATGTTCTGCATATGATGTACATAAACACAGCCTCACAATTACTTCTTAAAATTTAAAGGTGGGGGGGGGCACTGAAAGGGCTCAGCAATTAACAGCATTGTCTCTTCGTCCAGAGAACCTGGGATCAACTACCTGCAACTATATGGTGGCCCATCTCCACTCACACGGGATCAGACAGACAGACAGACAAACAAGGATAAGGATGGCAGGCCTTCCTGGTCTTTCTTTCTTTCTTATCCATTTTAAAAAATGTTTATTTATTTATGTATTTATTAGATATAAGTACACTGTAGCCGTCTTCAGACACTCCAGAAGAGGGTGTCAGATTCTGGAGAATCTGAATCCCTCTTATGGTCTGCATATGAGGTACATAAACACAGCCTCACATATACTTCTAAATATTTAAAGATGGGTGGCACCACTGAAAGGGCTCAACAATTAACAGCATTGTCTCCTCTTCCAGAGAACCTGGGATCAACTACCAGCAACTATTCGTGGCCCATCTCCAGTTCCCATGTATCAGATTGACAGACAGACAGACAGACAGAGATATGGATGGCAGGCCTGCCTGGTCTTTCTTTCTGTCTTATCCTTTTTAAAAAATGTTTATTTATTTATTTATTTATTTATTTATTTATTTATCTATTTATTTATTAGATATAAGTACACTGTAGCTGTCTTCAGACACTCCAGAGGAGGGTGTCAGATTCTGGAGAATCTAAATCCCTCTTATTGTCTGCATATGATGTACATAAACACAGCCTCACATATACTTCTAAAAATTTAGATGGGTGGGGCCACTGAAAGGGCTCAACATTTAACAGCATTGTCTCTTCTTCCAGAGAACCTGGGATCAGCTACCAGCAACTATATGGTGGCCCATCTCCAGTTCCAGGGGATCAGACAGACAGACAGACAGACAGACAGAGATAAAGAGGACAGGCCTGCCTGGTCTTTCTTTCTTTCTTATCCTTTTAAAATAATGTTTATTTATTTATTTATTTATTTATTTATTTATGTATTTATTAGATATAAGTACAATGTAGTTGTCTTCAGACACTCCAGAAGAGGGTGTCAGATTCTGGAGCATCTAAATCCCTCTTATGTTCTGCATATGATGTACATAAACACAGCCTCACAATTACTTCTAAAATTTAAAGGTGGGGGGGGGCACTGAAAGGGCTCAGCAATTAACAGCATTGTCTCTTCTTCCAGAGAACCTGGGATCAACTACCTGCAACTATATGGTGGCCCATCTCCACTCACAGGGGATCAAACAGACAGACAGACAGACAAGGATAAGGATGGCAGGCCTTCCTGGTCTTTCTTTCTTTCTTATCCATTTTAAAAAATGTTTATTTATTTATGTATTTATTAGATATAAGTACACTGTAGCCGTCTTCAGACACTCCAGAAGAGGGTGTCAGATTCTGGAGAATCTAAATCCCTCTTATGGTCTGCATATGATGTACATAAACACAGCCTCACATATACTACTAAAAATTTAACGATGGGTGGGGCCACTGAAAGGGCTCAACAATTAACAGCATTGTCTCCTCTTCCAGAGAACCTGGGATCAACTACCAGCACCTATATGGTGGCTCATCTCCGGTTCCAGGGGATCAGAACGACAGACAGACAGACAGACAGACAGACAGAGATAAGGATGGCAGGCCTGCCTGGTCTTTCTTTCTTTCTTATCCGGTTTAAATAATGTTTATTTATATATTTATTTATTTATTTATTTATTTATTTATTTATTATATATAAGTACACTGTAGCTGTCTTCAGACACTCCAGTAGAGGGTGTCAGATTCTGGAGAATCTAAATCCTCTTATAATCTGAATATGATGTACATAAACACAGCCTCACATATAATTCTACATATTTAAAGAAGAGTGGGGCCACTGAAAGGGCTCAACAATTAACAGCATTGTCTCCTCTTCCAGAGAACCTTGGATCAACTACCAGCAAATATATGGTGGTCCATCTCCAGTTCCAGGGGATCAGATAGACAGACAGACAGACAGACAGAGATATGGATGGCAGGCCTGCTTGGTCTTTCTTTCTTTCTTATCCTTTTAAAAAAATGTTTATTTATTTATTTATTTATTTATCTATCTATTTCTTAGATATAAGTACACTGTAGCTGTCTTCAGACACTCCAGAAGAGGGTGTCAGATTCTGGAGAATCTAAATCCCTCTTATGGTCTGCATATGATGTACATAAACACAGCCTCACATATACTTCTAAATATTTAAAGATGGGTGGCACCACTGAAAGGGCTCAACAATTAACAGCATTGTCTCCTCTTCCAGAGAACCTGGGATCAACTACCAGCAAATATTCGTGGCCCATCTCCAGTTCCCAGGTATCAGATTGACAGACAGACAGACAGACAGAGATATGGATGGCAGGCCTGCCTGGTCTTTCTTTCTGTCTTATCCTTTTTAAAAAATGTTTATTTATTTATTTATTTATTTATTTATCTATTTATTTATTTATTTATTTATTTATTTATTTATTAGATATAAGTACACTGTAGCTGTTCAGACACTCCAGAAGAGGGTGTCAGATTCTGGAGAATCTAAATCCCTCTTATGGTCTGCATATGATGTACATAAACACAGACTCACATATACTTCTAAAAGTTTAAAGAAGGGTGGGGCCACTCTAAAAGCTCAACAATTAACAGCATTGTCTCCTCTTCCAGAGTACCTGGGATCAACTACCAGCAACTATATAGTGGCCCATCTCCAGTTCCAGGGGATCATACAGACAGACATACAGACAGTGATAAGGATGGCAGGCCTGCCTGGTCTTTCTTTCTTTCTTATCCTTTTTAAAAAAATGTTTATTTATATATTTATTTATATATTTTTTAGATATAAGTACACTGTAGCTGTCTTCAGACACTCCTGAAGAGGTTGTCAGATTCTGGAGAATCTAAATCCCTCTTATGGTCTGCATATGATGTACATAAACACAGCCTCACATATACTTCTAAAAATTTAAAGATGTGTGGGGCCACTGAGAGGGCTCAACAATTAACAGCATTGTCTCTTCTACCAGAGAACCTGGGATCAACTACCAGCAACTATATGGTGGCCCATCTCCAGTTCCAGGGGATCAGGCAGACAAAGAGACAGACAGACAAGGGTGGCAGGCCTCCCTGGTTTTTCTTTCTTTCTTATCCTTTTTAAAAAATGTTTATTTATTTATTTATGTATTTATTAGATATAAGTACACTGTAGCAGTCTTCAGACATTCCAGAAGAGGGTGTCAGATGGAGAATATAAATCCCTCTTATGGTCTGCATATGATGGACATAAACACAGATTCACATACACTTCTAAAAATTTAAGATGGGTGGGGCCACTGAAAGGGCTCAACATTTACCAGCATTGTCTCTTCTTCCAGAGAACCTGGGATCAGCTACCAGCAACTATATGGTGGCCCATCTCCAGTTCCAGGGTATCAGACAGACAGACAGACAGACAGAGAGACAGAGATAAGGATGGCAGGCCTGCCTCGTCTTTCTTTCTTTCTTATCCTTTTAAAATAATGTTTATTTATTTATTTATTTATTTATTTATTTATTTATTTATGTATTTATTAGATATAAGTACAATGTAGTTATCTTCAGACACTCCAGAAGAGGGTGTCAGATTCTGGAGAATCTAAATCCCTCTTATGGTCTGCATATGATGTACATAAACATAGCCTCACATATACTTTTAAAAATTTAAATATGTGTGGGGCCACTGAAAGGGCTCAGCAATTAACAGCATTGTCTCCTCTTCCAGAGAACCTGGGATCAACTACCTGCAACTATATGGTGGCCCACCTCCACTGCCAGGGGATCAGACAGACAGACAGACAGACAAGAATAAGGATGGCAGGCCTGCCTGGTCTTTCTTTCTTTCTTATCGTTTTTAAAAAAATGTTTATTTATTTATTTATTTATTTATTTATTTATTTATTTATGTATTTATTAGATATAAGTACACTGTAGCTGTCTTCAGACACTCCAGAAAAGGGTGTCAGATTCTGGAGAATCTAAATCGTCTTATAATCTGAATATGATGTACATAACACAGCCTCACATATACTTCTAAATATTTAAAGAAGTGTGGGGCCACTGAAAGGGCTCAACAATTAACAGCATTGTCTTCTTGTACTGGCTATTTTTGTGTCAACTTGACACAGCTGGAGTTATCACAGAGAAAGGAGCTTAAGTTGAGGACATGCCTCCATGAGATCTAGCTGTAAGGCATTTTCTCAATTAGTGATCAAGGGGGAAAGGCCCCTTGTGGGTGGGACCATCCCTGGGCTGGTAGTTTCGGTTCTATAAGCGAGTAGGCTGAGCAAGCCAGAGGAGGCAAGCCAGTTAAGAACATCACTCCATGGCCTCTGTATCAGCTCCTGCTCCCTGACCTGTCTGAGTTCCAGTCCTGACTTCCTTTGGTTATGAACAGCAGCATGGAAGTGTAAGATGAATAAACCCTTTCCTCCCCAACTTGCTTCTTGGTCATGATGTTTGTGCAGGAATAGAAACCCTGACTAAGACAAATTGGTACCAGCAGAGTGGGGTATTCCTGTGACAACCTGACCATGTTTTGGGGAGGACTGTGGAAGGACTTTGGAACTTTGGGCTTGAAGATCCATTTGTTGTTAAGAGCTCTGTCAGATGTTGTGTAGGAGCTTGGAAGATAATGTTGAAAACAGTGCAGAAGATGGAGGCCTGGTTTGTGAAATTTCAGGGGGGAAATTAAAGACTCTCTTCAGGGCCATTGCTGTTTTTATTGTGAAGATTTTGTAGTTCTGGTTAGCTGGGGCTGAAGAATCAGCTGTGATTAACAAGATACCAGAACTACTAAAGCAAAAACTTTGCATTACTGGGACTATTGATGCTGGTTAGCTGGAGCTAAGAAATTAGCGGTGATTAAGAAGAGACCAGCATAATTGAGGTGACATCTTCTGGGAAGTGTTTTCTGAAAGCACAAAGAGGCTGTGTTCCAGAGATAGCCAAGGTTGTACTCCTTCTGCAGCGGGACTTGGTAATGTGTAAGGGTCACCCAGGTGGTACTGGTTTTGAAGGCATGAAGGGGTCATGCAGAGTAGCTGAGGCTCGGCACTGTGAGAGGCCATGGAAGGCCATTGGTGAAGGTCCAGCCCCAGTTGTAATTGAAGGCCCAGGACTGAAGGGGTCACGCAGTGTTTTGGAGATGCCAGTACCATGAGATGACCACCAAGAGCAGCAGCAGCAGTGGAGTACAGGCATCTGGAGCCCAGAGGACGACATGTGTGCTACAAAGGGCATGGCTGGAGAAGTGACCCCAAGCCCTTGGAGGAGCCCAGAAGATCGTGAGTTGGATCCCAGACGTTGGACAGTTGGAGATTGATTTTTGCTTTGATTGTGACTGTGCCCTGATATTTTCCCTCTTTAAGGAAGAAACTGTTTTAGTGGAGCCCACAGTTAAGAGACTTTTAATTGTAAAAAGACTTTGGATTTTAAAAGAGATGGATATTTTAAAGAGATTGAAATTTTAAGAATATGTAAAGACTGTGGGACTTTTAAAGTTATTTAGATCTTGGGGATGAATAAGAATGTAAGGGTTGAGGCTTACTAGTGATGTGTTTGTGTGTCAAGTTGACAAGGGGTCAATTGTACTGGCTATTTTTGTGTCAACTTGACACAGCTGGAGTTATCACAGAGAAAGGAGCTTAAGTTGAGGACATGCCTCCATGAGATCTAGCTGTAAGGCATTTTCTCAATTAGTGATCAAGAGAGAGATATAGAGAGAGACAGAGAGAGACATAGAGAGAGTGAGAGAGACAAAAAGAGAGACAGAGAGAGACACAGAGAGAGAAAGAGAAAGACAAAGAGAGAGACAGAGAGAGAGAGACAGAGAGAGACAGAGAGAGAGACACAGAGAAACACAGAGAGACACAGAGAGAGGAAGAGAGAGACAGAGAGAGAGAGACAGAGATAAAGAGAGAGACAGAGAGAGACAGAGAGATTCAGAGAAAGAGACAGAGAGAGATATAGAGAGACAGAGAGAGACAGAGAGTGAGAGAGACAGAAAGAGAGACAGAGAGAACAGAGATAGGGATAGAGAGAGACATACAGAGAGACAGAGAGAGACAGAGACATAGTGAGATAGACTGAGTGAGACAGAGAGAGAGACAGAAAGAGACAGAGATAGAGACAGAGAGACAGAGAGAGACACAGAGAGATACATAAAAAGAGTGAGAGATACAGAAAGTGAGAGAGTGAGACAGAGAGAGACAGTGATGGAGACAGAGGGAGACAGAGAGAGACACAGAGAGAGACAGAGAGAGACAGAGAGAGAGACAGAGAGAGACAGAGACAAAGAAAGACACAGAGAGAGACAGAGAGAGACAGAGAGATACAGAGAGAGAGAGACAGAGAGAGACATAGAGAGACAGAGAGAGACAGAGAGAGACACAGAGAGAGACAGAGAGAGAGTGAGAGAGACATAAAGAGAGACAGAGAGAGACACAGAGAGAGAAAGAGAGAGACAGAGAGAGAGACAGAGAGAGACAGAGAGAGACAGAGAGAGTGACAGAGAGAGACAGAGAAAGACAGAGATAGAGAGCGAGACAAAGGGAGACACAGAGAGAGACAGAGCAAGACAGAGAGATACAGAGAGAGATACAGAGAGAGACATAGAGAGACTGAGAGACAGAATGAGACAGGGAGAGACAGAGAGAGAGACAGAGAAAGACAGAGAGAGAGACAGAGAGAGAGAGAGAGAAAGAGAGTGACAGAGACACAGAGATTGACAGAGAGAGAGACAGAGAGAGACAGAGAGAGAGACAGAGAGAGACAGAGATAGACACAGAGAGAGGAAGAGAGGGACAGAGAGAGAGAGACAGAGACAAAGAGAGAGACAAAGAAAGAGACAGAGAGATATAGAGAGACAGAAAGAGACACAGAGTGAGACAAAGAGAGAGACAGAGAGAGATAGAGAGTGAGAGAGACAGAAAGAGAGACAGAGAGAGAGAGACAGAGAGAGACAGAGATAGAGACAGAGACAGAGAGAGACACAGAGAGAGACAGAGAGAGACAGAGAGAGAGACAGAGAGGGACAGAGAGAGAAAGAGAGACAGGGAGAGACAGGGAGAGACAGAAAGAGAGACAGAGAGACAGAGATAGAGACAGAGAGACACAGAGAGAGACACAGAGAGAGACAGAAAGAGACAGAGAGAGACACAGAGAGAAAGAGAGAGAGACACAGAGAGACACAGAGAGAGACAGAGAGAGATAAAGAGATACAGAGAGAGAGACAGAGAGAGACAGAGAGAGACAGGGAGAGACAAAGAGAGAGACAGAGAGAGACAGAGATAGAGACAAAGAGAGACAGAGAGACAAAGAGAGAGACAGAGAGAGAGAGACAGAGAGAAAGAGAGAGAGAGACAGAGAGAGACAGAGAGAGAAACAGAGAGAGACAGAAAGAGACAGATATAGAGAGGGAGACAGTGAGACACAGAGAGAGACAGAGCTACACAGAGAGATACAGAGAGAGACACACAGAGAGACATAGAGAGACAGAGAGACAGAGAGACACACAGAGAGAGACAGAGAGAGACAGAGAGACCGAGAGAGACAGAGATAGGGATAGAGAGAGACATAGAGAAAGACAGAGAGTGACAGAGAGAGAGACAGAGAGAGACAGAGAGAGAGACATAGAAATACAGAGAGAAACAAAGAAAGACAGAGAGAGACAGAGAGATACAGAGAGAGAGACAGAAATAGACAAAGAGAGAGAGACAGATCGAGACAGAGAAAGACAGAGAGCGACAGAGAGAGACAGAAAGAGACTTACAGAGAGAATCAAAGAGAGACAGAGAGAGATATAGAAAGAGACATAGAGAAACAGATTGAGACAAATAGAGAAACAGAGAGAGACAGAGATTGAGACAGAGAAAGATAGAAAGAGACAGAGAGAGACATAGAGAGACAAAGAGACAGACAGAGACAGGGAGAGACAGAGAGAGACACAGAGAGAGACAGAGAGAGACAGAGAGAGAGAGACAAAGAGAGACAGAGAGTGAGACATAGTGAGACATTGAAATAAAGAGAGAGACAATGAAAGACAGAGAGAGGACAGAGAGAGACAGAGAGAGAGAGACAGAGACAGAAAAGAGACAAAGATAGAGAGACAGAGAGAGACACAGAGAGAGGAAGAGAGAGACAGAGAGTCAGAGACAAAGAGAGAGACAGAGAGAGACCGAGAGAGACAGAAAAAGAGACAGAGAGAGATATAGAGAGACAGAGAGAGACACAGAGAGAGACAGAGAGAGACAGAGACAAAGAGAGAGACAGAGAGAGACAGAGAGAGAGTGAGATAGTCAGAAAGAGAGACAGAGAGAGACTGAGATAGGGATATAGAGAGACAGAGAGAGAGAGACAGAGAGAGACATAGAGAGTGAGAGAGAAAGAAAGTGAGAGAGTGAGACAGAGAGAGACAGTGATGGAGACAGAGAGAGACAGAGAGAGACACAGAGAGAGACAGAGAGAGATAAAGAGATACAGACAGAGAGACAGAGAGAGACAGAGAGAGATAGAGAGAGACAGGGAGAGACAAAGAGAGAGACAGAGAGAGACAGAGATAGAGACAAAGAGAGACAAAGAGAGACAAAGAGAGAGACAGAGAGAGACAGAGAGAGAGACAGAGAGAGACAGAGAGAGAGACAGACAGAGACACAGAGAGAGACAGAGAGAGACACAGAGAGAGACAGAGAGAGACACAGAGAGAGACAGAGAGAGACAGAGATAGGGATAGAGAGAGATATAGAGAGAGACAGAGAAAGACATAGAGAGAGTGAGAGAGACAAAAAGAGAGACAGAGAGAGACACAGAGAGAGAAAGAGAAAGACAAAGAGAGAGACAGAGAGAGAGGCAGAGAGAGACAGAGAGGGAGACACAGAGAAACACAGAGAGACACAGAGAGAGGAAGAGAGAGACAGAGACAAAGAGAGAGACAGAGAGATTCAGAGAAAGAGACAGAGAGAGATATAGAGAGACAGAGAGAGACAGAGAGTGAGAGAGACAGAAAGAGAGACAGAGAGAGACAGAGATAGGGATAGAGAGAGACATAGAGAGAGACAGAGACATAGTGAGATAGACTGAGTGAGACAGAGAGAGAGACAGAAAGAGACAGAGATAGAGACAGAGAGACAGAGAGAGACACAGAGAGATACATAGAAAGAGTGAGAGAGACAGAAAGTGAGAGAGTGAGACAGAGAGAGACAGTGATGGAGACAGAGGGAGACAGAGAGAGACACAGAGAGAGACAGAGAGAGACAGAGAGAGAGACAGAGAGAGACAGAGACAAAGAAAGACACAGAGAGAGACAGAGAGAGACAGAGAGATACAGAGAGAGAGACAGAGAGAGACAGAGAGAGACAGAGAGAGACACAGAGAGAGACAGAGAGAGAGACAGAGAGAGACACAGAGAGAGACAGAGAGAGATACAGAGAGAAACAGAGAGAGACAGAGAGAGTGACTGAGAGAGACAGAGAAAGACAGAGATAGAGAGCGAGACAAAGGGAGACACAGAGAGAGACAGAGCTAGACAGAGAGATACAAAGAGAGATACAAAGAGAGACATAGAGAGACTGAGAGACAGAATGAGACAGGTAGAGACAGAGAGAGAGAAAGAGAAAGACAGAGAGAGAGAAAGAGAGAGACAGAGACACAGAGATTGACAGAGAGAGACAGAGAGAGAGACAGAGAGAGAGACAGAGAGAAGAAGAGAGAGACAGAGAGAGAGAGACAGAGACAAAGAGAGAGACAAAGAAAGAGACAGAGAGATAGAGAGAGACAGAAAAGACAGTGAGAGAGACAGAAAGAGAGACAGAGAGAGACAGTGATAGGTATAGAGAGAGACATAGAGAGAGACAGAGAAAGACATAGAGAGAGTGAGACAGACAGAAAGAGAGACAGAGAGAGAGACAGAGAGAGACAGAGACAGAGTGAGATAGACTGAGTGAGACAGAGAGAGAGACAGCGAGAGACAGAGATAGAGACAGAGACAGAGAGAGACACAGAGAGAGACAGAGAGAGACACAGAGAGAGACAGAGAGGGACAGAGAGAGAAAGAGAGACAGAGAGAGACAGGGAGCAACAGAGAGAGAGACAGAGAGACAGAGATAGAGACAGAGAGACACAGAGAGAGACACAGAGAGAGACAGAAAGAGACAGAGAGAGACACAGAAAGAAAGAGAGAGAGACACAGAGAGACACAGACAGAGACCTAGAGAGAGAGCCATAGAGAGACACAGAGAGAGACAGAGAGAAAGAGAGAGAAATACAGAGAGAGACAGAGAAAGGGATATAGAGAGACATAGAGAGAAACATAGAGAGAGTGAGAGAGACAGAAAGAGAGACAGAGATAGAGACAGAGAGAGAGAGAGCCACAGAGAGGGACAGAGAGAGAGACAGAGAGAGAGACAGAGACAGAGGGAGAGAAAGAGAGAGACAGAGAGAGAAAGAGAGAGAGAGAAAGAGACAGAGATAGAGAGGGAGACACAGTGAGACACAGAGAGAGACAGAGCTACACAGAGAGATACAGAGAGAGAGACAGAGAGATACATAGAGAGACAGAGAGACACACAGAGAGAGACAGAGAGAGACTGAGAGACCGAGAGAGACAGAGATAGGGATAGAGAGAGACATAGAGAGAGACAGAGAGTGACAGAGAGAGAGACAGAGAGAGACATAGAAATACAGAGAGAAACAAAGAAAGACAGAGAGAGACAGAGAGAGACAGAGAGAGACAGACAGAGACAGAAAAGAGACAAAGAGAGAGAGACAGATCGAGGCAGAGAAAGACAGAGAGCGACAGAGAGAGACAGAAAGAGACCTACAGAGAGAAACAAAGAGAGACAGAGAGAGATATAGAGAGAGACAGAGAGAAACAGATTGAGACAAATAGACAAACAGAGAGAGACAGAGATTGAGACAGAGAGAGACAGAAAGAGACAGAGAGAGACATACAGAGACAAAGAGACAGAGAGAGACAGGGAGAGACAGAGAGAGACACAGAGAGAGACAGAGAGAGACAGAGAGAGACAGAGAGAGACAGAGAGAGAGAGACAAAGAGAGACAGAGAGAGAGACATAGTTAGACATTGAAATAAAGAGAGTGACAATGAAAGACAGAGAGAGGGACAGAGAGAGACAGAGAAAGACACAGAGAGAGACAGAGAGAGACAGAGAGAGACATAGAGAGAGTGAGAGAGACAGAGAGAGAGTCAGAGACAAAGAGAGAGACAGAGAGAGACAGAGAAAGAGACAGAGAGAGATATAGAGAGACAGAGAGAGACACAGAGAGAGACAGAGAGAGAGACAGAGACAAAGAGAGAGACAGAGAGAGACAGAGAGAGAATGAGAGAGTCAGAAAGAGAGACAGAGAGAGACTGAGATAGGGATATAGAGAGACAGAGAGAGAGACAGAGAGAGACATAGAGTGAGTGAGAGAGACAGAAAGTGAGAGAGTGAGACAGAGAGAGACAGTGATGGAGACAGAGAGAGACAGAGAGAGACATAGAGAGAGACAGAGAGAGACATAGAGATAGACAGAGAGAGACAGAGACAAAGAAAGACACAGAGAGAGACAGAGAGAGATAAAGAGATACAGAGAGAGAGACAGAAAGAGACAGAGAGAGACAGAGGGAGTGACAGAGAGAGACAGAGAGAGACAGAGAGAGAGAGAGACAAAGAGAGACAGAGAGAGAGACAAAGTGAGACATTGAAATAAAGAGAGAGACAATGAAAGACAGAGAGAGGGACAGAGAGAGACAGAGAGAGAGACAGACAGAGACAGAAAAGAGACAAAGAGAGAGAGACACAGAGAGACACAGAGAAAGGAAGAGATAGACAGAGAGATACAGAGAGAGAGACAGAGAGAGACATAGAGAGACAGAGAAACAGAGAGAGACAGGGAGAGACAGAGTGAGAGACAGAGAGAGACATAGAGAGAGACAGAGAGAGACACAGAGAGAGAAAGAGAAAGACAAAGAGAGAGACAGAGAGAGAGACAGAGAGAGACAGAGAGAGACAGAGAGAGACAGAGAGAGTGACAGAGAGAGACAGAGAAAGACAGAGATAGAGAGCGAGACAAAGGGAGACACAGAGAGAGACAGAGCTAGACAGAGAGATACAGAGAGAGAGACAGAGAGAGACAGAGAGAGACAGAGAGAGACAGAGAGAGACAGAGAAAGACAGAGATAGAGAGCGAGACAAAGGGAGACACAGCGAGAGACAGAGCTAGACAGAGAGATACAGAGAGAGAGACAGAGAGAGACAGAGAGAGACAGAGAAAGACAGAGATAGAGAGCGAGACAAAGGGAGACACAGCGAGAGACAGAGCTAGACAGAGAGTGACACAGAGAGAGACAGAGAGAGACAGAGAGAGACAGAGAAAGACAGAGATAGGGATAGAGAGAGACATAGCGAGAGACTGAGAGCGAAGAAGAGAGACAGACAGAGAGAGACAGAGAGAGACACAGAGAGAGACAGAGAGAGACACAGAGAAAGACAGAGAGAGACACAGAGAGAGACAGAGATAGGGATAGAGAGAGACATAGAGAGAGACAGAGAGAGACAGAGAGAGAGTGAGAGAGACATAAAGAGAGACAGAGAGAGACACAGAGAAAGAGAAAGACAAAAAGAGAGACAGAGAGAGAGACAGAGAGAGACAGAGAGAGAGAGAGTGACAGAGAGAGACAGAGATAGAGAGCGAGACAAAGGGAGACACAGAGAGAGACAGAGCTAGAGAGAGAGATACAGAGAGAGAGACAGAGAGAGACATAGAGACTGAGAGACAGAATTATACAGGGAGAGACAGAGAGAGAGACAGAGAGAGAGACAGAGAGAGACAGAGATAGAGACAGAGACAGAGAAAGACACAGAGAGAGACAGAGAGGGACAGAGAGAGAGACAGAGAGGGACAGAGAGAGAAAGAAAGACAGAGAGAGACAGGGAGAGACAGAGAGAGAGAGACAGAGAGACAGAGATAGAGACAGAGAGACACAGAGAGAGATACAGAGAGAGAGCCATAGAGAGACACAGAGAGAGACAGAGAGAAAGAGAGAGAAATACAGAGAAAGAGAAAGTGATATAGAGAGACATAGAGAGAAACATAGAGAGAGTGAGAGAGACAGAAAGAGAGACAGAGATAGAGACAGAGAGACACAGAGAGAGACACAGAGAGAGACAGAGAGAGAGACAGAGAGAGAGACAGAGAGAGAGAAAGAGAGAGACAGAGAGAGACAGAGAGAGAAAGAGAGAGAGAGAAAGAGACAGAGATAGAGAGGGAGACACAGTGAGACACAGAGAGAGACAGAGCTACACAGAGAGATACAGAGAGAGAGACAGAGAGATACATAGAGAGACAGAGAGACACTCAGAGAGAGACAGAGAGAGACAGAGAGAGAGACAGAGAGAGACAGAGAGAGATATAGAAATACAGAGAGAAACAAAGAAAGACAGAGAGAGACAGAGAGAGAGACATAGAAATACAGAGAGAAACAAAGAAAGACAGAGAGAGACAGAGAGAGACAGAGAGAGAGACAGAAAATAGACAAAGAGAGAGAGACAGATCGAGACAGAGAAAGACAGAGAGCGACAGAGAGAGACAGAAAGAGACTTACAGAGAGAAACAAAGAGAGACAGAGAGAGATATAGAGAGAGACAGAGAGAAACAGATTGAGACAAATAGAGAAACAGAGAGAGACAGAGATTGAGACAGAGAAAGACAGAAAGAGACAGAGAGAGACATAAAGAGACAAAGAGACAGACAGAGACAGGGAGAGACAGAGAGAGACACACAGAGAGACAGAGAGAGACAGAGAGAGAGAGACAAAGAGAGACAGAGAGAGACATAGTGAGACATTGAAATAAAGAGAGAGACAATGAAAGACAGAGAGAGGACAGAGAGAGACAGAGAGAGAGAGACAGACAGAGACAGAAAAGAGACAAAGAGAGAGAGACACAGAGAGAGGAAGAGAGAGACAGAGAGAGAGTCAGAGAAAAAGAGAGAGACAGAGTGAGACAGAGAGAGACAGAAAAAGAGACAGAGAGAGATATAGATAGACAGAGAGATACACAGAGAGAGACAGAGAGAGTGACAGAGACAAAGAGAGAGACAGAGAGAGACAGAGAGAGAGTGAGATAGTCAGAAAGAGAGACAGAGAGAGACAGAGATAGGGATATAGAGAGACAGAGAGAGAGACAGAGAGAGACATAGAGAGAGTGAGAGAGACAGAAAGTGAGAGAGTGAGACAGAGAGAGACAGTGAAGAGACAGAGAGAGACAGAGAGAGACAAATAGAGAGACAGAGAGAGACAAAGAGATAGACAGAGAGAGACAGAGACAAAGAAAGACACAGAGAGAGACAGAGAGAGATAAAGAGATACAGAGAGAGAGACAGAGAGAGACAGAGAGAGACAGAGAGAGACAGGGAGAGACAAAGAGAGAGACAGAGAGAGACAGAGATAGAGACAAAGAGAGACAGAGAGAGACAAAGAGAGAGACAGAGAGAGACAGAGAGAGAGACAGAGAGAGACAGAGAGAGAGACAGAGAGAGACACATAGAGAGACAGAGAGAGACACAGAGAGAGACAGAGAGAGACACAGAGAGAGACAGAGAGAGACAGAGATAGGGATAGAGAGAGATATAGAGAGAGACAGAGAGAGACATAGAGAGAGTGAGAGAGACATAAAGAGAGACAGAGAGAGACACAGAGAGAGAAAGAGAAAGACAAAGAGAGAGACAGAGAGAGACAGAGAGAGAGAGAGACACAGAGAAACACAGAGAGACACAGAGAGAGGAAGAGAGAGACAGAGAGAGAGAGACAGAGACAAAGAGAGAGACAGAGAGATTCAGAGAAAGAGACAGAGAGAGATATAGAGAGACAGAGAGAGACAGAGAGTGAGAGAGACAGAAAGTGAGAGAGTGAGACAGAGAGAGACAGAGATAGGGATAGAGTGAAACATAGAGAGAGACAGAGAGAGACAGAGACATAGTGAGATAGACTGAGTGAGACAGAGAGAGAGACAGAAAGAGACAGAGATAGAGACAGAGAGACAGAGAGAGACACAGAGAGATATATAGAGAGATTGAGAGAGACAGTAAGTGAGAGAGTGAGACAGAGAGAGACAGTGATGGAGACAGAGGGAGACATAGAGAGACACAGAGAGAGACAGAGAGAGACAGAGAGAGACAGAGACAAAGAAAGACACAGAGAGAGACAGAGAGAGACAGAGAGATACAGAGAGAGAGACCGAGAGAGACAGAGAGAGACACAGAGAGAGACAGAGAGAGAGACAGAGAGAGACACAGAGAGAGACAGGGAGAGACACAGAGAGAGACAGAGAGAGACATAGAGAGAGTGAGAGAGACCTTGAGAGAGACAGAGAGAGACACAGAGAGACAAAGAGAGAGACAAAGAGAGAGACAGAGAGAGATACAGAGAGAAACAGAGAGAGACAGAGAGAGTGACAGAGAGAGACAGAGAAAGACAGAGATAGAGAGCGAGACAAAGGGAGACAGAGAGAGAGACAGAGCTAGACAGAGAGATACAGAGAGAGATACAGAGAGAGACATAGAGAGACTGAGAGACAGAATGATACAGGTAGAGACAGAGAGAGAGACAGAGAACGACAGAGAGAGAAACAGAGCGAGAGAGAGAGAAAGAGAGAGATAGAGACAAAGAGATTGACAGAGAGAGAGACACAGAGAGAGACAGAGAGAGACACAGAGAGAGGAAGAGAGAGACAGAGAGAGAGACAGAGACAAAGAGAGAGACAAAGAAAGAGACAGAGAGATATAGAGAGACAGAAAGAGACAGTGAGAGAGACAGAAAGAGAGACAGAGAGAGACAGTGATAGGTATAGAGAGAGACATAGAGAGAGACAGAGAAAGACATAGAGAGAGTGAGACAGACAGAAAGAGAGACAGAGAGAGACAGAGAGAGACAGAGACAGAGTGAGATAGACTGAGTGAGACAGAGAGAGAGACACAGAGAGAGACAGAGAGAGACAGAGAGAGAGACAGAGAGGGACAGAGAGAGAAAGAGAGACAGAGAGAGACAGGGAGAGACAGAGAGAGAGACAGAGAGACAGAGATAGAGACAGAGAGACACAGAGAGAGACACAGAGAGAGACAGAAAGAGACAGAGAGAGACACAGAGAGAAAGAGAGAGAGACACAGAGAGACATAGAGAGAGACCTAGAGAGAGAGCCATAGAGAGACACAGAGAGAGACAGAGAGAAAGAGAGAGAAATACAGAGAGAGACAGAGAAAGGGATATAGAGAGACATAGAGAGAAACATAGAGAGAGTGAGAGAGACAGAAAGAGAGACAGAGATAGAGACAGAGAGAGACAGAGAGAGACACAGAGAGGGACAGAGAGAGAGACAGAGAGAGAGAGAGACAGAGAGAGAGAAAGAGAGAGACAGAGAGAGACAGAGAGAGAAAGAGAGAGAGAGAGAAAGAGACAGAGATAGAGAGGGAGACACAGTGAGACACAGAGAGAGACAGAGCTACACAGAGAGATACAGAGAGAGAGACGGAGAGAGAGACAGAGAGAGACACAGAGAGAGACAGGGAGAGACACAGAGAGAGACAGAGAGAGACATAGAGAGAGTGAGAGAGACCTTGAGAGAGACAGAGAGAGACACAGAGAGACAAAGAGAGAGACAAAGAGAGAGACAGAGAGACACACAGAGAGAGACAGAGAGAGACAGAGAGACCGAGAGAGACAGAGATAGGGATAGAGAGAGACATAGAGAGAGACAGAGAGTGACAGAGAGAGAGACAGAGAGAGAGACATAGAAATACAGAGAGAAACAAAGAAAGACAGAGAGAGACAGAGAGTGACAGAGAGAGAGACAGACAGAGACAGAAAAGAGACAAAGAGAGAGAGACAGATCGAGACAGAGAAAGACAGAGAGCGACAGAGAGAGACAGAGAGAGACAGAGACAAAGAGAGACAGAGAGAGAGACATAGTGAGACATTGAAATAAAGAGAGACAATGAAAGACAGAGAGAGGGACAGAGAGAGACAGAGAGAGACACAGAGAGAGACAGAGAGAGACAGAGAGAGACAGAGAGAGACAGAGAGAGACAGAGACAAAGAGAGACAGAGAGAGAGACATAGTGAGACATTGAAATAAAGAGAGACAATGAAAGACAGAGAGAGGGACAGAGAGAGACAGAGAGAGACACAGAGAGAGACAGAAAGAGACAGAGAGAGACATAGAGAGAGTGAGAGAGACAGAGAGAGAGTCAGAGACAAAGAGAGAGACAGAGAGAGACAGAGAAAGAGACAGAGAGAGATATAGAGAGACAGAGAGAGACACAGAGAGAGACAGAGAGAGGGACAGAGACAAAGAGAGAGACAGAGAGAGAGTGAGAGAGTCAGAAAGAGAGACAGAGAGAGACTGAGATAGGGATATAGAGAGACAGAGAGAGAGACAGAGAGAGACATAGAGAGAGTGAGAGAGACAGAAAGTGAGAGAGTGAGACAGAGAGAGACAGTGATGGAGACAGTGAGAGACAGAGAGAGACATAGAGAGAGACAGAGAGAGACAGAAAGATAGACAGAGAGAGACAGAGACAAAGAAAGACACAGAGAGAGACAGAGAGAGATAAAGAGATACAGAGAGAGAGAGAGAGACAGAAAGAGACAGAGAGAGACAGAGAGAGACATAGAGAGAGACAGAGATAGATAGAAAGATAGACAGAGAGAGACAGAGACAAAGAAAGACACAGAGAGAGACAGAGAGAGATAAAGAGATACAGAGAGAGAGACAGAAAGAGACAGAGAGAGACAGAGAGAGAGACAGAGAGAGACAGAGAGAGAGACAGAGAGAGACACAGAGAGAGAAAGAGAGAGACACAGAGAGAGACAGAGAGAGACACAGAGAGAGACAGAGAGTGACATAGAGAGTGTGAGAGAGACATAAAGAGAGACAGAGAGAGACACAGAGAGACAAAGAGAGAGACAAAGAGAGACAGAGAGAGAGACAGAGAGAGACAGAGAGAGACAGAGAGAGTGACAGAGAGAGACAGAGAAAGACAGAGATAGAGAGCGAGACAAAGGGAGACACAGAGAGAGACAGAGCTAGACAGAGAGATACAGAGAGAGAGACAGAGAGAGACAGAGAGACAGAGAGAAACAGAGAAAGACAGAGATAGAGAGCGAGACAAAGGGAGACACAGCGAGAGACAGAACTAGACAGAGAGATACAGAGAGAGAGACAGAGAGAGAGACAGAGAGAGAGAAAGAGAGAGACAGAGACACAGAGATTGACAGAGAGAAAGACACAGAGAGAGACAGAGAGAGAGAGACAGAGAGAGACACAGAGAGAGACAGAGAGAGACAGAGAGAGACAGAGAAAGACAGAGATAGGGATAGAGAGAGACATAGCGAGAGACTGAGAGCGACGGAGAGAGACAGACAGAGAGAGACAGAGAGAGACACAGAGAGAGACAGAGAGAGACACAGAGAGAGACAGAGAGAGACACAGAGAGAGACAGAGATAGGGATAGAGAGAGACATAGAGAGAGACAGAGAGAGACAGAGAGAGAGTGAGAGAGACATAAAGAGAGACAGAGAGAGACACAGAGAAAGAGAAAGACAAATAGAGAGACAGAGAGAGACAGAGAGAGACAGAGATAGAGAGCGAGACAAAGGGAGACACAGAGAGAGACAGAGCTAGACAGAGAGATACAGAGAGAGAGACAGAGAGAGACATAGAGACTGAGAGACAGAATTATACA
>NW_028227276.1:8000787-8008287 GCF_978045245.1 Mus caroli
AGACAGAGAGAGACACAGAGAGAAACAGAGAGAGACAGAGATAGGGATAGAGAGAGATATAGAGAGAGACAGAGAGAGACATAGAGAGAGTGAGAGAGACATAAAGAGAGACAGAGAGAGACACAGAGAGAGAAAGAGAAAGACAAAGAGAGAGACAGAGAGAGAGACAGAGAGAGAGAGACACAGAGAAACACAGAGAGACACAGAGAGAGGAAGAGAGAGACAGAGAGAGAGAGACAGAGACAAAGAGAGAGACAGAGAGAGACAGAGAGATTCAGAGAAAGAGACAGAGAGAGATATAGAGAGACATAGAGTGAGAGAGACAGAAAGTGAGAGAGTGAGACAGAGAGAGACAGAGATAGGGATAGAGAGAGACATAGAGAGAGACAGAGAGAGACAAAGACATAGTGAGATAGACTGAGTGAGACAGAGAGAGAGACAGAAAGAGACAGAGATAGAGACAGAGAGACAGAGAGAGACACAGAGAGATACATAGAGAGAGTGAGAGAGACAGAAAGTTAGAGAGTGAGACAGAGAGAGACAGTGATGGAGACAGAGGGAGACAGAGAGAGACACAGAGAGAGACAGAGAGAGACACAGAGAGACAGAGACAAAGAAAGACACAGAGAGAGACAGAGAGAGACAGAGAGATACAGAGAGAGAGAGACAGAGAGAGACAGAGAGAGACACAGAGAGAGACAGAGAGAGGCAGAGAGAGACAGAGAGAGACAGAGAGAGACAGAGAGAGAGAGACCGAGAGAGACAGAGAGACAGAGAGAGACAGGGAGAGACAAAGAGAGACAGAGAGAGAGACAGAAAATAGACAAAGAGAGAGAGACAGATCGAGACAGAGAAAGACAGAGAGCGACAGAGAGAGACAGAAAGAGACTTACAGAGAGAAACAAAGAGAGACAGAGAGAGATATAGAGAGAGACAGAGAGAAACAGATTGAGACAAATAGAGAAACAGAGAGAGACAGAGATTGAGACAGAGAAAGACAGAAAGAGACAGAGAGAGACATAAAGAGACAAAGAGACAGACAGAGACAGGGAGAGACAGAGAGAGACACACAGAGAGACAGAGAGAGACAGAGAGAGAGAGACAAAGAGAGACAGAGAGAGACATAGTGAGACATTGAAATAAAGAGAGAGACAATGAAAGACAGAGAGAGGACAGAGAGAGACAGAGAGAGAGAGACAGACAGAGACAGAAAAGAGACAAAGAGAGAGAGACACAGAGAGAGGAAGAGAGAGACAGAGAGAGAGTCAGAGAAAAAGAGAGAGACAGAGTGAGACAGAGAGAGACAGAAAAAGAGACAGAGAGAGATATAGATAGACAGAGAGATACACAGAGAGAGACAGAGAGAGTGACAGAGACAAAGAGAGAGACAGAGAGAGACAGAGAGAGAGTGAGATAGTCAGAAAGAGAGACAGAGAGAGACAGAGATAGGGATATAGAGAGACAGAGAGAGAGACAGAGAGAGACATAGAGAGAGTGAGAGAGACAGAAAGTGAGAGAGTGAGACAGAGAGAGACAGTGAAGAGACAGAGAGAGACAGAGAGAGACAAATAGAGAGACAGAGAGAGACAAAGAGATAGACAGAGAGAGACAGAGACAAAGAAAGACACAGAGAGAGACAGAGAGAGATAAAGAGATACAGAGAGAGAGACAGAGAGAGACAGAGAGAGACAGAGAGAGACAGGGAGAGACAAAGAGAGAGACAGAGAGAGACAGAGATAGAGACAAAGAGAGACAGAGAGAGACAAAGAGAGAGACAGAGAGAGACAGAGAGAGAGACAGAGAGAGACAGAGAGAGAGACAGAGAGAGACACATAGAGAGACAGAGAGAGACACAGAGAGAGACAGAGAGAGACACAGAGAGAGACAGAGAGAGACAGAGATAGGGATAGAGAGAGATATAGAGAGAGACAGAGAGAGACATAGAGAGAGTGAGAGAGACATAAAGAGAGACAGAGAGAGACACAGAGAGAGAAAGAGAAAGACAAAGAGAGAGACAGAGAGAGACAGAGAGAGAGAGAGACACAGAGAAACACAGAGAGACACAGAGAGAGGAAGAGAGAGACAGAGAGAGAGAGACAGAGACAAAGAGAGAGACAGAGAGATTCAGAGAAAGAGACAGAGAGAGATATAGAGAGACAGAGAGAGACAGAGAGTGAGAGAGACAGAAAGTGAGAGAGTGAGACAGAGAGAGACAGAGATAGGGATAGAGTGAAACATAGAGAGAGACAGAGAGAGACAGAGACATAGTGAGATAGACTGAGTGAGACAGAGAGAGAGACAGAAAGAGACAGAGATAGAGACAGAGAGACAGAGAGAGACACAGAGAGATATATAGAGAGATTGAGAGAGACAGTAAGTGAGAGAGTGAGACAGAGAGAGACAGTGATGGAGACAGAGGGAGACATAGAGAGACACAGAGAGAGACAGAGAGAGACAGAGAGAGACAGAGACAAAGAAAGACACAGAGAGAGACAGAGAGAGACAGAGAGATACAGAGAGAGAGACCGAGAGAGACAGAGAGAGACACAGAGAGAGACAGAGAGAGAGACAGAGAGAGACACAGAGAGAGACAGGGAGAGACACAGAGAGAGACAGAGAGAGACATAGAGAGAGTGAGAGAGACCTTGAGAGAGACAGAGAGAGACACAGAGAGACAAAGAGAGAGACAAAGAGAGAGACAGAGAGAGATACAGAGAGAAACAGAGAGAGACAGAGAGAGTGACAGAGAGAGACAGAGAAAGACAGAGATAGAGAGCGAGACAAAGGGAGACAGAGAGAGAGACAGAGCTAGACAGAGAGATACAGAGAGAGATACAGAGAGAGACATAGAGAGACTGAGAGACAGAATGATACAGGTAGAGACAGAGAGAGAGACAGAGAACGACAGAGAGAGAAACAGAGCGAGAGAGAGAGAAAGAGAGAGATAGAGACAAAGAGATTGACAGAGAGAGAGACACAGAGAGAGACAGAGAGAGACACAGAGAGAGGAAGAGAGAGACAGAGAGAGAGACAGAGACAAAGAGAGAGACAAAGAAAGAGACAGAGAGATATAGAGAGACAGAAAGAGACAGTGAGAGAGACAGAAAGAGAGACAGAGAGAGACAGTGATAGGTATAGAGAGAGACATAGAGAGAGACAGAGAAAGACATAGAGAGAGTGAGACAGACAGAAAGAGAGACAGAGAGAGACAGAGAGAGACAGAGACAGAGTGAGATAGACTGAGTGAGACAGAGAGAGAGACACAGAGAGAGACAGAGAGAGACAGAGAGAGAGACAGAGAGGGACAGAGAGAGAAAGAGAGACAGAGAGAGACAGGGAGAGACAGAGAGAGAGACAGAGAGACAGAGATAGAGACAGAGAGACACAGAGAGAGACACAGAGAGAGACAGAAAGAGACAGAGAGAGACACAGAGAGAAAGAGAGAGAGACACAGAGAGACATAGAGAGAGACCTAGAGAGAGAGCCATAGAGAGACACAGAGAGAGACAGAGAGAAAGAGAGAGAAATACAGAGAGAGACAGAGAAAGGGATATAGAGAGACATAGAGAGAAACATAGAGAGAGTGAGAGAGACAGAAAGAGAGACAGAGATAGAGACAGAGAGAGACAGAGAGAGACACAGAGAGGGACAGAGAGAGAGACAGAGAGAGAGAGAGACAGAGAGAGAGAAAGAGAGAGACAGAGAGAGACAGAGAGAGAAAGAGAGAGAGAGAGAAAGAGACAGAGATAGAGAGGGAGACACAGTGAGACACAGAGAGAGACAGAGCTACACAGAGAGATACAGAGAGAGAGACGGAGAGAGAGACAGAGAGAGACACAGAGAGAGACAGGGAGAGACACAGAGAGAGACAGAGAGAGACATAGAGAGAGTGAGAGAGACCTTGAGAGAGACAGAGAGAGACACAGAGAGACAAAGAGAGAGACAAAGAGAGAGACAGAGAGACACACAGAGAGAGACAGAGAGAGACAGAGAGACCGAGAGAGACAGAGATAGGGATAGAGAGAGACATAGAGAGAGACAGAGAGTGACAGAGAGAGAGACAGAGAGAGACAGAGAGAGAGACATAGAAATACAGAGAGAAACAAAGAAAGACAGAGAGAGACAGAGAGTGACAGAGTGAGAGACAGACAGAGACAGAAAAGAGACAAAGAGAGAGAGACAGATCGAGACAGAGAAAGACAGAGAGCGACAGAGAGAGACAGAGAGAGACAGAGACAAAGAGAGACAGAGAGAGAGACATAGTGAGACATTGAAATAAAGAGAGACAATGAAAGACAGAGAGAGGGACAGAGAGAGACAGAGAGAGACACAGAGAGAGACAGAGAGAGACAGAGAGAGACAGAGAGAGACAGAGAGAGACAGAGACAAAGAGAGACAGAGAGAGAGACATAGTGAGACATTGAAATAAAGAGAGACAATGAAAGACAGAGAGAGGGACAGAGAGAGACAGAGAGAGACACAGAGAGAGACAGAAAGAGACAGAGAGAGACATAGAGAGAGTGAGAGAGACAGAGAGAGAGTCAGAGACAAAGAGAGAGACAGAGAGAGACAGAGAAAGAGACAGAGAGAGATATAGAGAGACAGAGAGAGACACAGAGAGAGACAGAGAGAGGGACAGAGACAAAGAGAGAGACAGAGAGAGAGTGAGAGAGTCAGAAAGAGAGACAGAGAGAGACTGAGATAGGGATATAGAGAGACAGAGAGAGAGACAGAGAGAGACATAGAGAGAGTGAGAGAGACAGAAAGTGAGAGAGTGAGACAGAGAGAGACAGTGATGGAGACAGTGAGAGACAGAGAGAGACATAGAGAGAGACAGAGAGAGACAGAAAGATAGACAGAGAGAGACAGAGACAAAGAAAGACACAGAGAGAGACAGAGAGAGATAAAGAGATACAGAGAGAGAGAGAGAGACAGAAAGAGACAGAGAGAGACAGAGAGAGACATAGAGAGAGACAGAGATAGATAGAAAGATAGACAGAGAGAGACAGAGACAAAGAAAGACACAGAGAGAGACAGAGAGAGATAAAGAGATACAGAGAGAGAGACAGAAAGAGACAGAGAGAGACAGAGAGAGAGACAGAGAGAGACAGAGAGAGAGACAGAGAGAGACACAGAGAGAGAAAGAGAGAGACACAGAGAGAGACAGAGAGAGACACAGAGAGAGACAGAGAGTGACATAGAGAGTGTGAGAGAGACATAAAGAGAGACAGAGAGAGACACAGAGAGACAAAGAGAGAGACAAAGAGAGAGACAGAGAGAGAGACAGAGAGAGACAGAGAGAGACAGAGAGAGTGACAGAGAGAGACAGAGAAAGACAGAGATAGAGAGCGAGACAAAGGGAGACACAGAGAGAGACAGAGCTAGACAGAGAGATACAGAGAGAGAGACAGAGAGAGACAGAGAGACAGAGAGAAACAGAGAAAGACAGAGATAGAGAGCGAGACAAAGGGAGACACAGCGAGAGACAGAACTAGACAGAGAGATACAGAGAGAGAGACAGAGAGAGAGACAGAGAGAGAGAAAGAGAGAGACAGAGACACAGAGATTGACAGAGAGAGAGACACAGAGAGAGACAGAGAGAGAGAGACAGAGAGAGACACAGAGAGAGACAGAGAGAGACAGAGAGAGACAGAGAAAGACAGAGATAGGGATAGAGAGAGACATAGCGAGAGACTGAGAGCGACGGAGAGAGACAGACAGAGAGAGACAGAGAGAGACACAGAGAGAGACAGAGAGAGACACAGAGAGAGACAGAGAGAGACACAGAGAGAGACAGAGATAGGGATAGAGAGAGACATAGAGAGAGACAGAGAGAGACAGAGAGAGAGTGAGAGAGACATAAAGAGAGACAGAGAGAGACACAGAGAAAGAGAAAGACAAATAGAGAGACAGAGAGAGACAGAGAGAGACAGAGATAGAGAGCGAGACAAAGGGAGACACAGAGAGAGACAGAGCTAGACAGAGAGATACAGAGAGAGAGACAGAGAGAGACATAGAGACTGAGAGACAGAATTATACAGGGAGAGACAGAGAGAGACAGAGAGAGAGACAGAGAGAGACACAGAGAGAGAAACAGAGAGAGAGAGAAAGAGAGACACAGAGAGAGACAGAGAGAGACAGAGATAGGGATATAAAGAGACATAGAGAGAGACAGAGAGCGATGGAGAGAGACAGACAGAGAGAGACAGAGAGAGACAAAGAGAGCAGACAGAGACAGAGAGAGAGACGTAGAGAGACATAGAAATAGAGAGGGACAAAGAAAGACAGAGAGAGAGACAGAGAGAGACAGACAGATACAGACAGAGACAGAAAAGAGACAAAGAGAGAGAGACTGAGAGAGACAGAGAAAGACAGAGAGCGACAGAGAGAGACAGAGAGAGAGATACAGAGAGAGGCAGAGAGATACAGAGAGAGAACAGAGAGAGAAACAGAGAGAGACAGAGAGAGAGACAGAGACAGAAAGAGACAGAGAGAGACAGAGAAAGACAGAAATAGACAGAGAGAGACACAGAGAGACACAGAGAGAGGAAGAGAGAGACAGAGAGACAGAGAGACAGAGATAAAGAGAGAGACAGAGAGAGAGACAGAGAGACAGAGAGAGACAGAGAAAGAGACAGAGAGAGATATAGAGAGACAGAGAGAGACACAGAGAGATACACAGAGAGAGACAGAGGCAAAGAGAGAGACAGAGAGAGACAGAGACAGAGTGAGATAGACTGAGTGAGACAGAGAGAGATACAGAGAGAGACAGAGATAGAGATAGAGAGAGACAGAGAGAGACACAGAAAGAGACAGAGAGAGACAGAGAGAGAAATACAGAGAGAGATGTAGAGAGTCAGAGAGAGACACAGAGAGAGACAAAGAGAGACAGAGAGAGACAAAAATAGTAACAGAGAGAGAGACAGAGAGAGACAGAGACAGAGGGAGAGAGAAAGAGACAGAGAGAGACAGAGAGAGACAGAGAGAGACAGAGAGAGACACAGAAAGAGACAGAGAGAGACACAGAGAGAGACAGAGAGAGACAGAGAGAGACAAAAATAGTAACAGAGTGAGACAGAGAGAAAGACAGAGAGAGACAGAGACAGAGGGAGAGAGAAAGAGACAGAGAGAGACAGAGAGAGACAGAGAGAGACACAGAGAGAGACAGAGAAAGAGACAGAGAGACATAGAGAGAGACAGAGAGAGAGACAGAGAGAGACAAAGAGAGACAGAGAGAGACATACAGAGAGAGATATAGAGAGAAAGAGAGAGAGACAGAGAGAGACAGAGAGAGAAAAAGAGAGAAACAGAGAGAGACAGAGAGAGACAGAAAGAGACAGAGAGAGACAGAAAGAGAAAGAGAGACATAGAGAGAGACAGAGAGAGACACAGAGAGAGGAAGAGAGAGACAGAGATAGGGATAGAGAGAGACATAATGAGAGACAGAGAGAGACATAGAGAGAGTGAGAGAGACAGAAAGAGAGACAGAGAGACAGAGAG
>NW_028227276.1:8013287-8040787 GCF_978045245.1 Mus caroli
AGAGAGAGAGAGACAGAGAGAGACACAGAGAGAGACAGAGAGAGACAGAGAGAGACAGAGATAGGGATAGAGAGAGACATAGAGAGAGACAGAGAGCAACAGAGAGAGACAGAGAGAGACATAGAGAGACAGAGAGAGACAGAGAGAGACAAAGAGAGACAGAGAGATATATAGAGGGAGACATAGAGAGACATAGAAATTCAGAGAGAGACAAAGAAAGACAGAGAGAGAGACAGAGAGAGACAAAGAGAGACAGAGAGATACAGAGAGAGAGACAGAGAGAGAAAAAGAGAGAGACAGAGAGAGACAGAGATAGAGAGCGAGACACAGGGAGACACAGAGAGAGACAGAGCTAGACAGAGAGATACAGAGAGAGAGACAGAGAGAGACATAGAGCGACAGAGAGATAGAGAGAAACAGGGAGAGATAGAGAGAGAGACAGAGAGAGAGACAGAGAGAGACAAAGACAGAGTGAGATAGACTGAGTGAGACAGAAAGAGAGTCAGAGATAGAGACAGAGAGAGACAGAGAGAGACACTGAGAGAGAAAGAGAGAGAGACAGAGAGTGACAGAGAGAGAAAAAGAGAGAGACATTGAGTGACAGAGATAGAGAGCGAGACACAGGGAGACACAGAGAGAGACAGAGCTAGACAGGGAGATACAGAGAGAGAGACAGAGAGAGACATAGAGAGACAGAGAGACATATAGAGACACAGAGAGACACAGAGAGACACAGAGAGACACAGAGAGACACAGAGAGAGGGAGAGAGAGAGAGAGAGACAAAGAGAGAGACAGAGAGAGACACAGAGAGACACAGAGAGACACAGAGAGAGGGAGAGACAGAGAGAGAGACAAAGAGAGAGACAGAGAGAGACAGAGAAAGAGACAGAGAGAGATAGAGAGACAGAGAGAGACACAGAGAGAGACAAAGAGAGAGACAGAGAGAGATAGAGAGAGAGTGAGAGACAGAAAGATAGACAGAGAGAGACAGAGATAGAGATATAGAGAGAGATATAGAGAGACAGAGAGAGACATAGAGAGAGTGAGAGAGACAGAAAAAGAGACAGAGAGAGAGACAGAGAGAGACAGAGTGAGATAGACTGAGTGAGACAGAGAGAGAGACAGAGAGGGACAGAGAGAGACAGAGAGAGACAGGGAGAGACAGAGAGGGAGACAGAGATAGAGACAGAGATACACAGAGGGAGAAACAGAGAGAGACAGAAAAAGACAGAGAGAGACACAGAGAGAAAGAGAGAGAGACAGATAGAGACAGAGAGAGACACAGAGAGAGACATAGAGAGAGTGAGAGAGACAGAAAGAGAGAGAGACAGAGAGAGAGACAGAGAGAGACACAGATAGAGTGAGATTGACTGAGACAGAAAGAGAGATGAGGTAGAGACCAAGAGAGACAGAGAGAGACACAGAGAGAGAAAGAGAGAGACAGAGAGAGAGACAGAAAGAGAGACAGAGAGAGACCGAGAGAGACAGAGAGAGACAGAGAGAGAAAAAGAGAGATACAGAGAGAGACAGAGATAGAGAGCGAGACACAGGGAGACAATGAGAGAGAAGAGCTAGACAGAGAGATACAGAGAGAGAGATAGAGAGAGACATAGAGAGACAGAGAGACAGAGAGAGACAGGGAGAGACAGAAAGAGAGACAGAGAGAGACAGAGAGAGAGACAGAGAGGGACAGAGAGAGAGAAAGAGAAAGACAGAGACACAGAGAGAGACAGAGAGTGAGACACAGAGAGAGACAGAGAGAGAGACAGATAGAGATACAGAGAGAGACAGAGAGAGACAGAGAGAGACAGAGAGAGACAGAGAGAGACAGACCGAGAGAGACAGAGAGACAGAGAGAGACAGGGAGAGACAAAGAGAGAGACAGAGAGAGACAGAGATAGAGACAGAGAGAGACAGAGAGAGACACAGAAAGAGACAGAGAGAGACACAGAGAGGTACAGAGAGAGAGACAGAAAGAGACACAGAGAGATTCAGAGAGAGAGAGACACAGAGAGAGACAGAGAGAGACACACAGAGAGAGAGAGACAGAGATAGGGATAGAGAGAGACATAGAGAGAGACAGAGAGACATAGAGAGAGTGAGAGAGACAGAAAGAGAGACAGAGAGAGAGACAGAGAGAGACAGAGACAGAGTGAAATAGACTGAGTGAGACAGAAAGAGCGACAGAAAGAGAGACAAAATAGAAACAGAGAGGGACAGAGAGGGACAAAGAGAGAGAAAGAGAGAGACAGAGAGAGAGAAAGAGAGATAGACAGAGAGAGACAGAGAGAGACAGAGAGAGAAAAAGATAGAGACAGAGAAAGACAGAGATAGAGAGCGAGACACAGGTAGACACAGAAAGAGACAGAGCTAGACAGAGAGATACAGAGAGAGAGACAGAGAGAGACATAGAGAGACAGAGAAACAGAGAGGGACAGAGAGATACAGAGAGAGACAAAGAGAGACAGAGATAGAAAGAGAGAGAGACAAAGAGAGACAGAGAAAGACAGAGAGAGACAGATGAGACAGAGATAGAGACAGAGAGAGACAGAGAGAGAGACAGAGGGAGAAACAGAGAGAGACAGAGAGACACAGAGAGAGACAGAGAGAGAGAGACACAGAGAGACAGAGAGAGAGACAGAGAGAGACAGATGAGACAGAGAGAGAGACAGAGAGAGAAACAGAGAGAGACAGAGAGATACAGAGAGAGAAAAAGAGAGACAGAGAGAGACAGAGAGAGAGACAGAGAGTGACAGAGAAAGACAGAGAGAGACAGAGAGAGACAGAGAGAGATAAAGAAAGACAGAGAGAGAGACAGAGAGAGACAGAGAGAGAGACAGAGAGAGATAGAGAGAGACATAGAGAGACAGAGAGACAGAGAGAGACAGGGAGAGACAGAAAGAGAGACAGAGAGAGACAGAGAGAGAGACAGAGAGGGACAGAGAGAGAGAAAGAGAAAGACAGAGACACAGAGAGAGACAGAGAGTGAGACACAGAGAGAGACAGAGAGAGAGACAGATAGAGATACAGAGAGAGACAGAGAGAGACAGAGAGAGACAGAGAGAGACAGAGAGAGACAGACCGAGAGAGACAGAGAGACAGAGAGAGACAGGGAGAGACAAAGAGAGAGACAGAGAGAGACAGAGATAGAGACAGAGAGAGACAGAGAGAGACACAGAAAGAGACAGAGAGAGACACAGAGAGGTACAGAGAGAGAGACAGAAAGAGACACAGAGAGATTCAGAGAGAGAGAGACACAGAGAGAGACAGAGAGAGACACAGAGAGAGAGAGACAGAGATAGGGATAGAGAGAGACATAGAGAGAGACAGAGAGACATAGAGAGAGTGAGAGAGACAGAAAGAGAGACAGAGAGAGAGACAGAGAGAGACAGAGACAGAGTGAAATAGACTGAGTGAGACAGAAAGAGCGACAGAAAGAGAGACAAAGATAGAAACAGAGAGGGACAGAGAGGGACAAAGAGAGAGAAAGAGAGAGACAGAGAGAGAGACAGAGAGATAGACAGAGAGAGACAGAGAGAGACAGAGAGAGAAAAAGATAGAGACAGAGAAAGACAGAGATAGAGAGCGAGACACAGGTAGACACAGAAAGAGACAGAGCTAGACAGAGAGATACAGAGAGAGAGACAGAGAGAGACATAGAGAGACAGAGAAACAGAGAGAGACAGGGAGAGACAGAGTGAGAGACAGAGAGAGACAGAGAGAGAGAAAGAGAGAGACAGAGACACAGAGAGAGACAGAGAGAGACACAGAGAGAGACAGAGAGAGAGACAGAGAGCAACAGAGAGAGACAGAGAGAGACATAGAGAGACAGAGAGAGACAGAGAGAGACAAATAGAGACAGAGAGATATATAAAGGGAGACATAGAGAGACATAGAAATTCAGAGAGAGACAAAGAAAGACAGAGAGAGAGACAGAGAGAGACAAAGAGAGACAGAGAGATACAGAGAGAGAGACATAGAGAGACATAGAAATACAGAGAGAGACAATGAAAGACAGAGAGAAAGACATAGAGAGACAGACAGAGACAGAAAAGAGACAAAGGGATAGAGACAGAGAGAGACAGGGAGAGAGACACAGAGAGAGGCCGAGAGAGACAGAGAGAGACAGAGAGAAAAGAGTCAAAGAGAGAGAGAGACAGAGAGAGACAGAGACAGATAGAGAGATACAGAGAGAGAGACAGAGACAGAATGACAGAGAATGAGAGAGACAGAGAGACAGAGAGAGAGACAGATGAGACAAGATAGAGACAGAGAGAGACAGAGAGAGAGACAGATAGACACAGAGAGAGACAGAGAGAGACACAGAGAGGGACAGAGAGATACAGAGAGAGACAAAGAGAGACAGAGATAGAAAGAGAGAGAGACAAAGAGAGACAGAGAAAGACAGAGAGAGACAGATGAGACAGAGATAGAGACAGAGAGAGACAGAGAGAGAGACAGAGGGAGAAACAGAGAGAGACAGAGAGACACAGAGAGAGACAGAGAGAGAGAGACACAGAGAGACAGAGAGAGAGACAGAGAGAGACAGATGAGACAGAGAGAGAGACAGAGAGAGAAACAGAGAGAGACAGAGAGATACAGAGAGAGAAAAAGAGAGACAGAGAGAGACAGAGAGAGAGACAGAGAGTGACAGAGAAAGACAGAGAGAGACAGAGAGAGACAGAGAGAGATAAAGAAAGACAGAGAGAGAGACAGAGAGAGACAGAGAAAGAGAGAGAGCGACAGCGAGAAATGGAGAGACATACAGTGAGAGACAGAGAGAGACACAGACAGAGACAGAGAGAGACAGATAGAGACACAGTGAGATACAGAGAGACAGAGAAAAAGTCAGAGATACAGAGAGAGACAGACAGAGAGACAGAGAGAGACAGAAAAGAGACAAAGAGAGAGAGACAGAGAAAGAGAGAGAGCGACAGAGAGAGATAGAGAGAGACATACAGAGAGAGACATAGAGAGACAGAGAGAGACACAGAGAGAGACAGAGAGAAACAGAGAGAGACAAAGAGAGAAACAGAGAGAGACAGAGAGAGAGACAGAGAGAGACAGAAAGAGACAGAGAGAGACAGAAAGAGACAGAGAGAGACAGAGAGAGACACCGAGAGAGGAAGAGAGAGACAGAGAGAGAGACAAAGAGAGAGACAGAGAAAGAGACAGAGAGAGATATAGAGAGACAGAGAGAGACAAAGAGAGAGACAGAGAGAGATAGAGAGAGAGTGAGAGAGACAGAAAGAGAGAGAGAGAGACAGAGATAGAGATAGAGAGAGACATATAGAGAGACAGAGAGAGAAATAGAGAGAGTGAAAGAGACAGAAAGAGAGACAGAGAGAGACAGAGTGAGACAGAGACAGAGTGAGATAGACTGATTGAGACAGTTAGAGAGACAGAGAGGGACAGAGAGAGACAGAGAGACAGAGATAGACAGGGAGAGACAGAGAGAGAGACAGAGAGAGACAGAGATAGAGACAGAGAGAAACAGAGGGAGACACAGAGAGAGACAAAAAGAGACAGAGAGAGGCACAGAGAGAAAGAGAGAGAGAGACAGAGAGAGACAGAGAGAGAGACAGAGAGAGACAGAGATAGGGATAGAGAGAGACACAGAGAGAGACATAGAGAGAGTGAGAGAGACAGAAAGAGAGAGAGACAGAGAGAGAGACAGAGAGAGACAGAGACAGTGTGAGATAGACTGAGTGAGACAGAAAGAGAGACAGAGATAGAGACAGAGAGAGACAGAGAGAGACACTGAGAGAGAAAGAGAGAGACAGAGAGAGAGACAGCGGGAGACAGAGAGAGACAGAGAGAGAGACAGAGAGAGAAAAAGAGAGAGACAGAGAGAGACTGAGATAGAGAGCGAGACACAGGGAGACACAGAGAGAGACAGAGCTAGACAGAGAGATACAGAGAGAGAGACAGAGAGAGACATAGAGCGACAGAGAGATAGAGAGAAACAGGGAGAGATAGAGAGAGAGACAGAGAGAGAGAGACAGAGAGAGACAAAGACAGAGTGAGATAGACTGAGTGAGACAGAAAGAGAGTCAGAGATAGAGACAGAGAGAGACAGAGAGAGACACTGAGAGAGAAAGAGAGAGAGACAGAGAGAGAAAGAGAGAGAAAAAGAGAGAGACAATGAGAGACAGAGATAGAGAGCGAGACACAGGGAGACACAGAGAGATACAGAGCTAGACAGGGAGATACAGAGAGAGAGACAGAGAGAGACATAGAGAGACAGAGAGACATATAGAGACACAGAGAGACACAGAGAGACACAGAGAGAGGGAGAGAGAGAGAGACAAAGAGAGAGACAGAGAGAGACACAGAGAGACACAGAGAGACACAGAGAGACACAGAGAGAGGGAGAGACAGAGAGAGAGAGACAAAGAGAGAGACAGAGAGAGACAGAGAAAGAGACAGAGAGAGATAGAGAGACAGAGAGAGACACAGAGAGAGACAAAGAGAGAGACAGAGAGAGATAGAGAGAGAGTGAGAGAGACAGAAAGAGAGACAGAGAGAGACAGAGATAGAGATAGAGAGAGAGATATAGAGAGACAGAGAGAGACATAGAGAGAGTGAGAGAGACAGAAAAAGAGACAGAGAGAGACAGAGAGAGACAGAGTGAGATAGACTGAGTGAGACAGAGAGAGAGACAGAGAGGGACAGAGAGAGACAGAGAGACAGAGAGAGACAGGGAGAAACAGAGAGAGAGACAGAGATAGAGACAGAGAGACACAGAGGGAGACACAGAGAGAGACAGAAAAAGACAGAGAGAGACACAGAGAGAAAGAGAGAGACAGATAGAGACAGAGAGAGACACAGAGAGAGACATAGAGAGAGTGAGAGAGACAGAAAGAGAGAGAGACAGAGAGAGAGACAGAGAGAGACACAGACAGAGTGAGATTGACTGAGTGAGACAGAAAGAGAGATGAGGTAGAGACCAAGAGAGACAGAGAGAGACACAGAGAGAGAAAGAGAGAGACAGAGAGAGAGACAGAAAGAGAGACAGAGAGAGACCGAGAGAGACAGAGAGAGACAGAGAGAGAAAAAGAGAGAGACAGAGAGAGACAGAGATAGAGAGCGAGACACAGGGAGACACTGAGAGAGAAGAGCTAGACAGAGAGATACAGAGAGAGAGACAGAGAGAGTCATAGAGAGACAGAGAGACAGAGAGAGACAGGGAGAGACAGAAAGAGAGACAGAGAGAGACAGAGAGAGAGACAGAGAGGGACAGAGAGAGAGAAAGAGAAAGACAGAGACACAGAGAGAGACAGAGATTGAGACACAGAGAGAGACAGAGAGAGAGACAGATAGAGACACAGAGAGAGACAGAGAGAGACAGAGAGAGACAGAGAGAGAGAGACCGAGAGAGACAGAGAGACAGAGAGAGACAGGGAGAGACAAAGAGAGAGACAGAGAGAGACAGAGATAGAGACAGAGAGAGACAGAGAGAGACACAGAAAGAGACAGAGAGAGAGACACAGAGACGTACAGAGAGAGAGACAGAAAGAGACACAGAGAGATTCAGAGAGAGAGAGACACAGAGAGAGACAGAGAGAGACACAGAGAGAGAGAGACAGAGATAGGGATAGAGAGAGACAGAGAGACATAGAGAGAGTGAGAGAGACAGAAAGAGAGACAGAGAGAGAGAGACAGAGAGAGACAGAGACAGAGTGAAATAGACTGAGTGAGACAGAAAGAGCGACAGAAAGAGAGACAAAGATAGAAACAGAGAGGGACAGAGAGGGACAAAGAGAGAGAAAGAGAGAGACAGAGAGAGAGACAGAGAGATAGACAGAGAGAGACAGAGAGAGAGAGAGAGAAAAAGATAGAGACAGAGAAAGACAGAGATAGAGAGCGAGACACAGGTAGACACAGAAAGAGACAGAGCTAGACAGAGAGATACAGAGAGAGAGACAGAGAGAGACATAGAGAGACAGAGAAACAGAGAGAGACAGGGAGAGACAGAGTGAGAGACAGAGACAGACAGAGAGAGAGAAAGAGAGAGACAGAGACACAGAGAGAGACAGAGAGAGACACAGAGAGAGACAGAGAGAGAGAGACAGAGAGAGACACAGAGAGTGACAGAGAGAGACAGAGATAGGGATAGAGAGAGACATAGAGAGAGACAGAGAGCTACAGAGAGAGACAGAGAGAGACATAGAGAGACAGAGAGAGACAGAGAGAGACAAAGAGAGACAGAGAGATATATAGAGGGAGACATAGAGAGACATAGAAATTCAGAGAGAGACAAAGTAAGACAGAGAGAGAGACAGAGAGAGACAAAGAGAGACAGAGAGATACAGAGAGAGAGACATAGAGAGACATAGAAATACAGAGAGAGACAAAGAAAGACAGAGAGAAAGACATAGAGAGACAGACAGAGACAGAAAAGAGACAAAGAGATAGAGACAGAGAGAGACAGGGAGAGAGACACAGAGAGAGGCCGAGAGAGACAGAGAGAGACAGAGAGAAAAGAGTCAAAGAGAGAGAGAGACAAAGAGAGACAGAGACAGATAGAGAGATACAGAGAGAGAGACAGAGACAGAATGACAGAGAATGAGAGAGACAGAGAGACAGAGAGAGAGACAGATGAGACAGAGATAGAGACAGAGAGAGACAGATAGACACAGAGAGAGACAGAGAGAGACACAGAGAGGGACAGAGAGATACAGAGAGAGACAAAGAGAGACAGAGATAGAAAGAGAGAGAGACAAAGAGAGACAGAGAAAGACATAGAGAGACAGATGAGACAGAGATAGAGACAGAGAGAGACAGAGAGAGAGACAGAGGGAGAAACAGAGAGAGACAGAGACACAGAGAGAGACAGAGAGAGAGACACAGAGAGACAGAGAGAGAGACAGAGAGAGACAGATGAGACAGAGAGAGAGACAGAGAGAGAAACAGAGAGAGACAGAGAGCTACAGAGAGAGAAAAAGAGAAACAGAGAGAGACAGATAGAGAGACAGAGAGTGACAGAGAAAGACAGAGAGAGACAGAGAGAGACAGAGAGAGATAAATAAAGACAGAGAGAGAGACAGAGAGAGACAGAGAAAGAGAGAGCGACAGCGTGAGATGGAGAGAGACATACAGTGAGAGACATAGAGAGACAGAGAGAGACACAGACAGAGACAGAGAGAGACAGATAGAGACACAGTGAGATACAGAGAGACAGAGAAAAAGTCAGAGATACAGAGAGAGACAGACAGAGAGACAGAGAGAGACAGAAAAGAGACAAAGAGAGAGAGACAGAGAAAGAGAGAGAGCGAGAGAGAGAGATAGAGAGAGACATACAGAGAGAGACATAGAGAGACAGAGAGAGACACAGAGAGAGACAGAGAGAAACAGAGAGAGACAAAGAGAGAAACAGAGAGAGACAGAGAGAGAGACAGAGAGAGACAGAAAGAGACAGAGAGAGACAGAAAGAGACAGAGAAAGACAGAGAGAGACACCGAGAGAGGAAGAGAGAGACAGAGAGAGAGACAAAGAGAGAGACAGAGAAAGAGACAGAGAGAGATATAGAGAGACAGAGAGAGACAAAGAGAGAGACAGAGAGAGATAGAGAGAGAGTGAGAGAGACAGAAAGAGAGAGAGAGAGACAGAGATAGAGATAGAGAGAGACATATAGAGAGACAGAGAGAGAAATAGAGAGAGTGAAAGAGATAGAAAGAGAGACAGAGAGAGACAGAGTGAGACAGAGACAGAGTGAGATAGACTGAGTGAGACAGATAGAGAGACAGAGAGGGACAGAGAGAGACAGAGAGACAGAGATAGACAGGGAGAGACAGAGAGAGAGACAGAGAGAGACAGAGATAGAGATAGAGAGACACAGAGGGAGACACAGAGAGAGACAAAAAGAGACAGAGAGAGACACAGAGAGAAAGAGAGAGAGACAGAGAGAGACAGAGAGAGAGACAGAGAGAGACAGAGATAGGGATAGAGAGAGACACAGAGAGAGACATAGAGAGAGTGAGAGAGACAGAAAGAGAGAGAGACAGAGAGAGAGACAGAGACAGAGTGAGATAGACTGAGTGAGACAGAAAGAGAGACAGAGATAGAGACAGAGAGAGACAGAGAGAGACACTGAGAGAGAAAGAGAGAGATAGAGAGAGAGACAGCGGGAGACAGAGAGAGACAGAGAGAGAGACAGAGAGAGAAAAAGAGAGAGACAGAGAGAGACTGAGATAGAGAGCGAGACACAGGGAGACACAGAGAGAGACAGAGCTAGACAGAGAGATACAGAGAGAGAGACAGAGAGAGACATAGAGCGACAGAGAGAAGAGAGAGACAGGGAGAGATAGAGAGAGACAGAGAGAGACAGAGAGAGAGAGACAGAGAGTGAGACAGAGAGAGACAAAGACAGAGTGAGATAGAATGAGTGAGACAGAAAGAGAGTCATAGATAGAGACAGAGAGAGACTGAGAGAGACACAGAGAGAGAAAGAGAGAGAGAAGAGAGAGAGACAGAGAGAGACAGAGAGAGACAGAGAGAGAAAAAGAGAGAGACATTTAGAGACAGAGATAGAGAGCGAGACACAGGGAGACACAGAGAAAGACAGAGCTAGACAGGGAGATACAGAGAGAGAGACAGAGAGAGACATAGAGAGAAAGAGAGACAGAGAGAGACAGGGAGAAACAGAGAGAGAGACAGAAAGAGAGACAGAGAGAGACAGAGAGAGAAACAGAGAGATACAGAGAGACACAGAGAGACACCGAGAGAGGAAGAGAGAGACAGAGAGAGAGACAAAGAGAGAGACAGAGAAAGAGACAGAGAGAGATATAGAGAGACAGAGAGAGACAAAGAGAGAGACAGAGAGAGATAGAGAGAGAGTGAGAGAGACAGAAAGAGAGAGAGAGAGACAGAGATAGAGATAGAGAGAGACATATAGAGAGACAGAGAGAGAAATAGAGAGAGTGAAAGAGACAGAAAGAGAGACAGAGAGAGACAGAGTGAGACAGAGACAGAGTGAGATAGACTGAGTGAGACAGATAGAGAGACAGAGAGGGACAGAGAGAGACAGAGAGACAGAGATAGACAGGGAGAGACAGAGAGAGAGACAGAGAGAGACAGAGATAGAGACAGAGAGACACAGAGGGAGACACAGAGAGAGACAAAAAGAGACAGAGAGAGACACAGAGAGAAAGAGAGAGAGACAGAGAGAGACAGAGAGAGAGACAGAGAGAGACAGAGATAGGGATAGAGAGAGACACAGAGAGAGACATAGAGAGAGTGAGAGAGACAGAAAGAGAGAGAGACAGAGAGAGAGACAGAGACAGAGTGAGATAGACTGAGTGAGACAGAAAGAGAGACAGAGATAGAGACAGAGAGAGACAGAGAGAGACACTGAGAGAGAAAGAGAGAGACAGAGAGAGAGACAGCGGGAGACAGAGAGAGACAGAGAGAGAGACAGAGAGAGAAAAAGAGAGAGACAGAGAGAGACTGAGATAGAGAGCGAGACACAGGGAGACACAGAGAGAGACAGAGCTAGACAGAGAGATACAGAGAGAGATACAGAGAGAGACATAGAGCGACAGAGAGATAGAGAGAGACAGGGAGAGATAGAGAGAGACAGAGAGAGAGAGACAGAGAGTGAGAAAGAGAGAGACAAAGACAGAGTGAGATAGACTGAGTGAGACAGAAAGAGAGTCAGAGATAGAGACAGAGAGAGACAGAGAGAGACACAGAGAGAGAAAGAGAGAGAGAAAGAGAGAGAGACAGAGAGAGACAGAGAGAGACAGAGAGAGAAAAAGAGAGAGACATTGAGAGACAGAGATAGAGAGCGAGACACAGGGAGACACAGAGAAAGACAGAGCTAGACAGGGAGATACAGAGAGAGAGACAGAGAGAGACATAGAGAGACAGAGAGACAGAGAGAGACAGGGAGAAACAGAGAGAGAGACAGAAAGAGAGACAGAGAGAGACAGAGAGAGACACAGAGAGATACAGAGAGACACAGAGAGACACAGAGAGAGGAAGAGAGAGACAGAGAGAGAGACAAAGAGAGAGACAGAGAGAGACAGAGAAAGAGACAGAGAGAGATAGAGAGACAGAGAGAGACACAGAGAGAGACAAAGAGAGAGACAGAGAGAGATAGAGAGAGAGTGAGAGAGACAGAAAGAGAGACAGAGAGAGACAGAGATAGAGATAGAGAGAGACATATAGAGAGACAGAGAGAGACATAGAGAGAGTGAGAGAGACAGAAAAAGAGACAGAGAGAGACAGAGAGAGACAGAGTGAGATAGACTGAGTGAGACAGAGAGAGACACAGAGAGGGACAGAGAGAGACAGAGAGACAGAGAGGCAGGGAGAGACAGAGAGAGAGACAGAGATAGAGACAGAGAGACACTGAGTGAAACACAGAGAGAGACAGAAAAAGACAGAGAGAGACACAGAGAGAAAGAGAGAGAGACAGATAGAGACAGAGTGAGACACAGAGAGAGACATAGAGAGAGTGAGAGAGACAGAAAGAGAGAGAGACAGAGAGAGAGACAGAGAGAGAAAGAGACAGAGTGAGACTGACTGAGTGAGACAGAAAGAGAGACAGAGATAGAGACCGAGAGAGACAGAGAGAGACACAGAGAGAGAAAGAGAGAGACAGAGAGAGAGACAGCGGGATACAGAGAGAGACAGATAGAGAGACAGAGAGAGAAAAAGAGAGAGACAGAGATAGAAAGCGAGACACAGGGAGACACAGAGAGAGACAGAGCTAGACAGAGATACAGAGAGAGAGACAGAGAGAGACATAGAGCCACAGAGAGATAGAGAGAGACAGGGAGAGATAGAGAGAGAGACAGAGAGAGACAGATAGAGAGAGACAGACAGTGAGACAGAGAGAGACAAAGACAGAGTGAGATAGACTGAGTGAGACAGAAAGAGAGTCAGAGTTAGAGACAGAGAGAGACAGATAGAGACAAAGAGAGAGAAAGAGAGAGAGAGAGACAGAGAGAGACACAGAGAGACAGAGATAGAAAAATAGAGAGACATTGAGAGACAGAGATAGAGAGCGAGACACAGGGAGACACAGAAAGAGACAGAGCTAGACAGGGAGATACAGAGAGAGAGACAGAGAGAGACATAGAGAGACAGAGAGACAGAGAGAGACAGGGAGAGACAGAGAGAGACAGAAAGAGAGACAGAGAGAGACAGAGAGAGACACAGAGAGATACAGAGAGACACAGAGATACACAGAGAGAGGAAGAGAGAGACAGAGAGAGAGAGACAAAGAGAGAGACAGAGAGAGACAGAGAAAGAGACAGAGAGAGAGATAGAGAGAGACATATAGAGAGACAGAGAGAGACATAGAGAGTGAGAGAGACAGAAAAAGAGACAGAGAGAGACAGAGAGAGACAGAGTGAGATAGACTGAGTGAGACAGAGAGAGAGACAGAGAGGGACAGAGAGAGACAGAGAGACAGAGAGAGACAGGGAGAGACAGAGAGAGAGACAGAGAGAGACAGAGATAGAGACAGAGAGACACAGAGGGAGACACAGAGAGAGACAAAAAGAGACAGAGAGAGACACAGAGAGAAAGAGAGAGAGACAGAGAGAGACAGAGAGAGAGACAGAGAGAGACAGAGATAGGGATAGAGAGAGACACAGAGAGAGACATAGAGAGAGTGAGAGAGACAGAAAGAGAGAGAGACAGAGAGAGAGACAGAGACAGAGTGAGATAGACTGAGTGAGACAGAAAGAGAGACAGAGATAGAGACAGAGAGAGACAGAGAGAGACACTGAGAGAGAAAGAGAGAGACAGAGAGAGAGACAGCGGGAGACAGAGAGAGACAGAGAGAGAGACAGAGAGAGAAAAAGAGAGAGACAGAGAGAGAAAAAGAGAGAGACAGAGAGAGACAGAGATAGAGAGCGAGACACAGGGAGACACAGAGAGAGAAGAGCTAGACAGAGAGACACAGAGGGAGACAAAGAGAGAGACAGAAAAAGACAGAGAGAGACACAGAGAGAAAGAGAGAGAGACAGATAGAGACAGAGAGAGACACAGAGAGAGACATAGAGAGAGTGAGAGAGACAGAAAGAGAGAGACAGAGAGAGACAGAGAGACAGAGACAGAGTGAGATTGACTGAGTGAGACAGAAAGAGAGACAGAGATAGAGACCGAGAGAGACAGAGAGAGAGACACAGAGAGAGAAAGAGAGAGACAGAGAGAGAGACAGAAAGAGAGACAGAGAGAGACAGAGAGAGTCAGAGAGAGACAGAGAGAGAAAAAGAGAGAGACAGAGAGAGACAGAGATAGAGAGCGAGACACAGGGAGACACAGAGAGAGAAGAGCTAGACAGAGATATACAGAGAGAGAGACAGAGAGAGACAGAGAGACAGAGAGAGACAGGGAGAGACAGAGAGACAGAGAGAGACAGAGAGAGACAGAGAGGGACAGAGAGAGAGAAAGAGAAAGACAGAGAGAGACAGAGATAGAGACAGAGAGAGACACAGAGAGAGACAGAGAGAGACAGAGAGAGACAGAGAGAGACAGAGAGACCGAGAGAGACAGAGAGACAGAGAGAGACAGGGAGAGACAAAGAGAGAGACAGAGAGAGACAGAGATAGAGACAGAGAGAGACACAGAGAGACACAGAGAGAGACAGAGAGAGACACAGAGAGGTACAGAGAGAGAGACAGAAAGAGACACAGAGAGATTCAGAGAGAGAGAGACAGAGAGAGACACAGAGAGGGACAGAGAGAGACACAGAGAGAGACAGAGAGAGACAGAGATAGGGATAGAGAGAGACATAGAGAGAGACAGAGAGACAGAGTGAGAGTGAGAGAGACAGAAAGAGAGACAGAGAGAGAGAGACAGAGAGAGACAGAGACAGTGAAATAGACTGAGTGAGACAGAAAGAGCGACAGAAAGAGAGACAAAGATAGACACAGAGAGAGACAGAGAGGGACACAGAGAGAGAAAGAGAGAGACAGAGAGAGAGACAGAGAGAGAGAGACAGAGAGAGACAGAGAGAGACAGAGAGAGTGACAGAGAGAGACAGAGAGAGAAAAAGAGAGAGACAGAGAAAGACAGAGATAGAAAGCGAGACACAGGTAGACACAGAAAGAGACAGAGCTAGACAGAGAGATACAGAGAGAGACAGAGAGAGACATAGAGAGACAGAGAAACAGAGAGAGACAGGGAGAGACAGAGTGAGAGACAGAGAGAGACAGAGAGAGAGAAAGAGAGAGACAGAGACACAGAGAGAGACAGAGAGAGACATAGAGAGAGACAGACAGAGAGAGACAGAGAGAGACACAGAGAGAGACAGAGAGAGACAGAGAGAGACAGAGAGAGACAGAGATAGTGATAGAGAGAGACCTAGAGAAAGACAGAGAGCAACAGAGAGAGACATAGAGAGACAGAGAGAGACAGAGAGAGACAAAGAGAGACAGAGAGATATATATAGAGAGACATAGAGAGACATAGAAATACAGAGAGAGACAAAGTAAGACAGAGAGAGACAGAGAGAGACAAAGAGAGACAGAGAGATACAGAGAGAGAGACATAGAGAGACATAGAAATACAGAGAGAGACAAAGAAAGACAGAGAGAAAGACATAGAGAGACAGACAGAGACAGAAAAGAGACAAAGAGATAGAGACAGAGAGAGACAGGGAGAGAGACACAGAGAGAGGCAGAGAGAGACAGAGAGAGAGGCAGAGAGAGACAGAGAGAGACAGAGACAGATAGAGAGATACAGAGAGAGAGACAGAGACAGAATGACAGAGAATGAGAGAGACAGAGAGACAGAGAGAGACAGATGAGACAGAGATAGAGACAGAGAGAGACAGAGAGAGAGACAGAGAGACACAGAGAGAGACAGAGAGAGACACAGAGAGGGACAGAGAGATACAGAGAAAGACAAAGAGAGACAGAAATAGAAAGAGAGAGAGACGAAGAGAGACAGAGAAAGACAGAGAGAGACAGAGAGAGACAGATGAGACAGAGATAGAGACAGAGAGAGACAGAGATAGAGAAAGAGGGAGAAACAGAGAGAGACAGAGAGACACAGAGAGAGACAGAGAGACAGAGACACAGAGAGACAGAGAGAGACAGAGAGAGAGACAGATGAGACAGAGAGAGAGACAGAGAGAGAAACAGAGAGAGACAGAGAGATACAGAGACAAAGAGAGACAGAGAGAGACAGAGAGAGAGACAGAGAGTGACAGAGAAAGACAGAGAGAGACAGAGAGAGATAAAGAAAGATAGAGAGAGAGACAGAGAGAGACAGAGAAAGAGAGCGACAGCGAGAGATGGAGAGAGACATACAGTGAGAGACATAGAGAGACAGAGAGAGACACAGACAGAGACAGAGAGAGACAGAGATAGTGATAGAGAGAGACCTAGAGAAAGACAGAGAGCAACAGAGAGAGACATAGAGAGACAGAGAGAGACAGAGAGAGACAAAGAGAGACAGAGAGATATATAGAGAGAGACATAGAGAGACATAGAAATACAGAGAGAGACAAAGTAAGACAGAGAGAAAGACATAGAGAGACAGACAGAGACAGAAAAGAGACAAAGAGAGAGAGACAGAGAGAGACAGAGATAACAGAGAGCGACAGAGAGAGACAGAAAGAGACATACATAGAGAGACATAGAGAGACAGAGAGAGACATAGAGAGAGAAAGAGAGATAGAGAGAGAAAGAGAGAGAGAGAAACAGAGAGAGACAGAGAGAGACAGAGAGAGAAAAAGAGAGAGATTGAGAGACAGAGATAGAGAGCGAGACACAGGGAGACACAGAGAGAGACAGAGCTAGACAGGGAGATACAGAGAGAGAGACAGAGAGAGACATAGAGAGACAGAGAGACAGAGAGACACATGGAGAGACAGAGAGAGAGACAGAGAGAGAAACAGAGATAGACAGAGAGAGACAGAGAGAGACACAGAGAGACACAGAGAGACACAGAGAGACAAAGAGAGAGGAAGAGAGAGACAGAGAGAGAGACAAAGAGAGAGACAGAGAGAGACAGAAAAAGAGACAGAGAGAGAGACAGAGAGAGACACAGAGAGAGACAAAGAGAGACAGAGAGAGATAGAGAGAGAGTGAGAGACACAGAGAGAGAGACAGAGAGAGACAGAGATAGAGATAGAGAGAGACATATAGAGAGACAGAGAGAGACATAGAGAGAGTGATAGAGACAGAAAAAGAGACAGAGAGAGACAGAGTGAGATAGACTGAGTGAGACAGAGAGAGACAGAGAGGGACAGTGAGAGACAGAGAGACAGAGAGAGACAGGGAGAGACAGAGAGAGAGACAGAGATAGAGACAGAGAGACACAGAGGGAGACACAGAGAGAGACAGAAAAAGACAGAGAGAGACACAGAAAGAAAGAGAGAGAGACAGATAGAGACAGAGAGAGACACAGAGAGAGACATAGAGAGAGTGAGAGAGACAGAAAGAGAGAGAGACAGAGAGAGACAGAGAGAGACAGAGACAGAGTGAGAATGACTGAGTGAGACAGAAAGAGAGACAGAGATAGAGACCGAGAGAGACAGAGAGAGACACAGAGAGGTAAGAGAGAGACAGAGAGAGTGACAGAAAGAGAGACAGAGAGAGACAGAGAGAGACAGAGAGAGACAGAGAGAGAAAAAGAGAGAGACAGAGAGAGACAGAGATAGAGAGCGAGACACAGGGAGAAACAGAGAAAGAAGAGCTTGACAGAGAGATACAGAGAGAGAGACAGAGAGACACATAGAGAGACAGAGAGACAGAGAGAGACAGGGAGAGACAGAGAGAGAGACAGAGAGACATAGAGAGAGTGAGAGAGACAGAAAGAGAGACAGAGAGAGAGACAGAGAGAGACAGAGACAGAGTGAGATTGACTGAGTGAGACAGAAAGAGAGACAGAGATAGAGACAGAGAGAGACAGAGATCGACAGAGATAGGGATAGAGAGAGACATAGAGAGAGACAGAGAGCAACAGAGAGAGACAGAGAGAGACATAGAGAGACAGAGAGAGACAGAGAGAGACAAAGAAAGACAGAGAGAGAGACAGAGAGAGACAAAGAGAGACAGAGAGATACAGAGAGAGAGACATAGAGAGACATAGAAATACAGAGACAAAGAAAGACAGAGAGAAAGACATAGAGAGACAGACAGAGACAGAAATGAGACAAAGAGATAGAGACAGAGAGAGACAGGGAGAGAGACAGAGATAGAGGCAGAGAGAGACAGAGAGACAGAGAGAGGTACAGAGAGAGAGACAGAAAGAGACACAGAGAGATTCAGAGAGAGAGAGACAGAGAGAGACACAGAGAGAGACAGAGAGAGACACAGAGAGAGACAGACAGAGACAGAGATAGGGATAGAGAGAGACATAGAGAGAGACAGAGAGACATAGAGAGAGTGAGAGAGACAGAAAGAGAGACAGAGAGAGAGACAGAGAGAGACAGAGACAGAGTGAAATAGACTGAGTGAGACAGAAAGAGCGACAGAAAGAGAGACAAAGATAGAAACAGAGAGAGACAGAGAGGGACACAGAGAGAGAAAGAGAGAACCTGAGAGAGAGACAGAGAGAGAGACAGAGAGAGACAGAGAGAGAGACAGAGAGAGTGACAGAGAGAGACAGAGAAAGACAGAGAGAGAAAAAGAGACAGACAGAGAAAGACAGAGATAGAGAGCGAGACACAGGTAGACACAGAAAGAGACAGAGCTAGACAGAGAGATACAGAGAGAGAGACAGAGAGAGACATAGAGAGACAGAGAAACAGAGAGAGACAGGGAGAGACAGAGTGAGAGACAGAGAGAGACAGAGAGAGAGAAAGAGAGAGACAGAGACACAGAGAGAGACAGAGAGAGAGACACAGAGAGAGACAGAGAGAGAGAGACAGAGAGAGACACAGAGAGAGACAGAGAGAGACAGAGAGCGACAGAGATAGGGATAGAGAGAGACATAGAGAGAGACAGAGAGCAACAGAGAGAGACAGAGAGAGACATAGAGAGACAGAGAGAGACCGAGAGAGACAAAGAAAGACAGAGAGAGAGACAGATAGAGAAAAAGAGAGACTGAGAGATACAGAGAGAGAGACATAGAGAGACATAGAAATACAGAGAGAGACAAAGAAAGACAGAGAGAAAGACATAGAGAGACAGACAGAGACAGAAATGAGACAAAGAGATAGAGACAGAGAAAGACAGGGAGAGAGACAGAGAGAGAGGCAGCGAGAGACAGAGAGAGACAGAGAGAAAAGAGACAAAAGAGAGAGAGAGAGAAACAGAGAAAGACAGAGACAGAGACAGATAGAGAGAGACAGAGAGAGACAGAGACAGAATGACAGAGAATGAGAAAGACAGAGAGACAGAGAGAGATACAGATGAGACACACAGAGAGACAGAGAGAGACACAGAGAGAGACAGAGAGATACAGAGATAGACAAAGAGAGACAGAGATAGAAAGAGAGAGAGACAAAGAGAGACAGAGAAAGACAGAGAGAGACAGAGAGAGACAGATGAGACAGAGATAGAGACAGAGAGAGACAGAGAGAGAGACAGAGGGAGAAACAGAGAGAGACAGAGAGACAGAGAGATACACAGAGAGAGACAGAGAGAGAGACACAGAGAGACAGAGAGAGAGACAGAGAGAGAAACAGAGAGAGACAGAGAGATACAGAGAGAGACAAAGAGAGACAGCGAGAGACAGAGAGAGAGACAGAGAGTGACAGAGAAAGACAGAGAGAGACAGAGAGAGAGGTAAAGAAAGACACAGAGAGAAAACGAGAGAGAGACAGAGAGACAAAGAGAGACAGAAGTGAGAAAGAGAGAGACAGAAAAGAGACAAAGAGAGAGAGACAGAGAGAGACAGAGAAAGAGAGAGAGCGACAGCGAGAGATGGAGAGAGACATACAGTGAGAGACATAGAGAGACAGAGAGAGACAGAGAGAGACACAGTGAGATACAGAGAGAGACAGAGAAAGATTCAGAGATACAGAGAAAGACAGAGAGAGAGACAGAGAGAGACAGAAAAGAGACAAAGAGAGAGAGACAGAGAGAGACAGAGAAAGAGAGAGAGAGCGACAGAGAGAGATAGAGAGAGACATACAGAGAGAGACATAGAGAGACAGAGAGAGACACAGAGAGAGACAGAAAGAGACAGAGAGAGAAAAAGAGAAAAACAGAGACAGAGAGAGAGACAGCGAAGACAGAAAGAGACAGAGAGAGACAGAGAGAGACACAGAGAGAGGAAGAGAGAGACAGAAAGAGAGAGACAGAGACAAAGGGAGAGACAGAGAAAGACAGAGAGAGACAGAGAAAGAGACAGAGAGAGATATAGAGAGACAAAGAGAGACACAGAGAGAGACAAAGAGAGATACAGAGAGAGATAGAGAGAGAGTGAGAGAGACAGAAAGAGAGACAGAGAGAGACAGTGATAGGGATAGAGAGAGAGACAGAGAGAGACAGAAAAGAGACAAAGAGAGAGACAGAGAGAGACACAGAGAGAGACAGAGAGAGAGAGAGACAAAGAGAGAAACAGAGAGAGACAGAGAGAGAGACAGAGAGAGACAGAAAGAGACAGAGAGAGACACAGAGAGACACAGAGAGACACAGAGAAAGGAAGAGAGAGAGAGAGACAGAGACAAAGAGTGAGACAGAGAGAGACAGAGAAAGAGACAGAGAGAGATATCGAGAGACATAGAGAGACACAGAGAGAGACAGAGAGAGACAGAAAGAGAAAAAGAGTGACAGAGAAAGACAGAGAGAGGCAGAGATAGATAAAGAAAGACAGAGAGAGAGACAGAGAGAGACAGATAGATACAGAGAGAGACAGAGAGAGACACAGAGAGACACAGAGAGACAAAGAGAGAGGAAGAGAGAGACAGAGAGAGAGAGACAAAGAGAGAGACAGAGAGAGACAGAGAGAGACAGAGAGAGACAGAGAGAGAAAAAGAGAGAGAAAGAGAGAAACAGAGATAGAGAGCGAGACACAGGGAGACACAGAGAGAGAAGAGCTAGACAGAGAGATACAGAGAGAGAGACAGAGAGACACATAGAGAGACAGAGAGACAGAGAGAGACAGGGAGAGACAGAGAGAGAGACAGAGAGAGAGACTGAGAGGGACAGAGAGAGAGAAAGAGAAAGACAGAGACACAGAGAGAGACAGAGAGTGAGACACAGAGAGAGACAGAGAGACAGATAGAGACACAGAGAGAGACAGAGAGAGACAGAGAGAGACAGAGAGAGACAGCGAGAGACAGAGAGAGAGACCGAGAGAGACAGAGAGACAGAGAGAGACAGAGAGAGACAAAGAGAGAGACAGAGAGAGACAGAGATAGAGACAGAGATAGACAGAGAGAGACACAGTGAGAGACACAGAGAGACACAGAGAGGTACAGAGAGAGAGACAGAAAGAGACACAGAGAGATTCAGAGAGAGAGAGACAGAGAGAGACACAGAGAGAGACACAGAGAGACACACAGAGAGACAGAGAGAGACAGAGATAGGGATAGAGAGAGACATTGAGAGAGACAGAGAGACATAGAGAGAGTGAGAGAGACAGAAACAGAGACAGAGAGAGAGAAAGAGAGAGACAGAGACAGAGTGAAATAGACTGAGTGAGACAGAAAGAGCGACAGAAAGAGAGACAAAGATAGAAACAGAGAGAGACAGACAGGGACACAGAGAGAGAAAGAGAGAAACTGAGAGAGAGACAGAGAGAGAGACAGAGAGAGACAGAGAGAGAGACAGAGAGAGTGACAGAGAGAGACAGAGAGAGAAAAAGAGACAGAAGGAGAAAGACAGAGATAGAGAGCGAGATACAGGTAGACACAGAAAGAGACAGAGCTAGACAGAGAGATACAGAGAGAGAGACAGAGAGAGACATAGAGAGACAGAGAAACAGAGAGAGACAGGGAGAGACAGAGTGAGAGACAGAGAGAGACAGAGAGAGAGAAAGAGAGAGACAGAGACACAGAGAGAGACAGAGAGTGAGACACAGAGAGAGACAGAGAGAGAGACACAGAGAGAGACAGAGAGAGACAGAGAGAGACAGAGAGAGACAGAGATAGGGATAGAGAGAGACATAGAGAGAGACAGAGAGCAACAGAGAGAGACAGAGAGAGACATAGAGAGACAGAGAGAGACACAGAGAGACACAGAGAGAGGAAGAGAGAGACAGAGAGAGTGAGAGAGACAGAAAGAGAGTCAGAGAGAGACAGAGATAGGGATAGAGAGAGACAGAGAGAGAGACAGAGAGAGAAATAGAGAGAGTGAGAGAGACAGAAAGAGAGTCAGAGAGAGACAGAGATAGGGATAGAGAGAGACAGAGAGAGAGACAGAGAGAGAAATAGAGAGAGTGAGAGAGACAGAAAGAGAGACAGAGAGACAGAGAGAGACAGTTATAGAGACAGGGAGAGACAGAGAGAGAGACAGAGAGAGACAGAGAGAGACAGAGTGATACAGAGAGAGAGACCGAGAGAGACAGAGAGACAGAGAGAGACAGGGAGAGACAAAGAGAGAGACAGAGAGAGACAGAGATAGAGACAGAGAGACAGAGAGAGACACAAAGAGAGACAGAGAGAGACAGAGAGAGACACAGAGAGAGACAGAGAGAGACACAGAGAGAGACACAGAGAGATTCAGAGAGAGAGAGACTGAGAGAGACAGAGAGAGAGACAGAGAGAGACACAGAGAGAGACAGAGAGACACAGAGATAGCCATAGAGATAGGGATAGTGAGAGACATAGAGAGAGTGAGAGAGACAGAAAGAGAGACAGAGAGTGAGACAGAGAGAGACAGATACAGAGTGAAATAGACTGAGTGAGACCGAAAGAGAGACAGAGATAGAGACAGAAAGAGACAGAGAGAGACACAGAGAGAGAAAGAGAGAGACAGAGAGAGAGACAGATAGAGAGACAGAGAGAGACACAGAGAGAGTGACAGAGAGACAGAGAGAGACAGAGAGAGAAAAAGAGAGAGACAGAGAAAGACAGAGATATAGAGCGAGACACAGGGAGACACAGAGAGAGACAGAGCTAGACAGAGAGATACAGAGAGAGAGACAGAGAGAGACATAGAGAGACAGAGAAACTGAGAGAGACAGAGAGAGACACAAAGAGAGACAGAGAGAGACAGATAGAGACAGAGAGAGTCAGAGATAGGGATAGAGAGAGACATAGAGAGAGACAGAGAGCGACAGAGAGAGACAGAGAGAGACATTGAGATAAAGAGAGAGACAGAGAGAGACAAAGAGAAACAGAGAGATACATAGAGAGAGACATAGAGAGACATAGAAATACAGAGAGAGACAAAGAAAGACAGAGAGAAAGACAGAGAGAGACAGACAGAGACAGAAAAGAGACAAAGAGATAAAGACAGAGAGAGACAGGGAGAGAGACACAGAGAGAGGCAGAGAGAGACAGAGAGAGACAGAGAGAAAAGAGACAAAGAGAGAGAGAGAGACAGAGAGACAGCGAAAGACAGACAGAGACAGAGACAGATAGTGAGAGACAGAGAGAGAGACAGAGACAGAATGACAGAGAATGAGAGAGACAGATAGACAGAGAGAGATACAGATGAGACAGAGGTAGAGACAGAGAGAGACAGAGAGAGAGACAGAGAGACACAGAGAGAGAGAGAGAGAAGAGCTTGACAGAGAGATACAGAGAGAGAGACAGAGAGACACATAGAGAGACAGAGAGACAGAGAGAGACAGGGAGAGACAGAGAGAGAGACAGAGAGAGAGACTGAGAGGGACAGAGAGATAGAAAGAGAAAGACAGAGACACAGAGAGAGACAGAGAGTGAGACACAGAGAGAGACAGAGAGAGAGACAGATAAAGACACAGAGAGAGACAGAGAGAGACAGAGAGAGACAGAGAGAGGGACCGAGAGAGACACAGAGACAGAGAGAGACAGTGAGAGACAAAGAGAGAGACAGAGAGAGAAAGAGATAGAGACAGAGAGAGACAGAGAGAGACACAGAGAGAGACAGAGAGAGACACAGAGAGGTACAGAGAGAGAGACAGAAAGAGACACAGAGAGATTCAGAGAGAGAGAGACAGAGAGAGACACAGAGAGAGACAGAGAGAGACACAGAGAGAGACAGAGAGAGACAGAGATAGGGATAGAGAGAGACATAGAGAGAGACTGAGAGACATAGAGAAAGTGAGAGAGACAGAAAGAGAGACAGAGAGAGAGAAAGAGAGAGACAGAGACAGAGTGAAATAGACTGAGTGAGACAGAAAGAGCGACAGAAAGAGAGACAAAGATAGAAACAGAGAGAGACAGACAGGGACACAGAGAGAGAAAGAGAGAAACTGAGAGAGAGACAGAGAGAGAGAGACAGAGAGAGACAGAGAGAGAGACAGAGAGAGTGACAGAGAGAGACAGAGAGAGACAGAGAGCGAAAAAGAGACAGACAGAGAAAGACAGAGATAGAGAGCGAGACACAGGTAGACACAGAAAGAGACAGAGCTAGACAGAGAGATACAGAGAGAGAGACAGAGAGAGACATAGAGAGACAGAGAAACAGAGAGAGACAGGGAGAGACAGAGTGAGAGTCAGAGAGAGACAGAGAGAGAGAAAGAGAGAGACAGAGACACAGAGAGAGACACAGAGAGAGACACAGAGAGAGACAGAGAGAGACAGAGAGAGACAGAGAGAGACAGAGATAGGGATAGAGAGAGACATAGAGAGAGACAGAGAGCAACAGAGAGAGACAGAGAGAGACATAGAGAGACAGAGAGAGACAGAGAGAGACAAAGAGAGACAGAGAGATATATAGAGAGAGATATAGAGGTACATAGAAATACAGAGAGAGACAAAGAAAGACAGAGAGAGAGACAGAGAGAGACAAAGAGAGACAGAGAGATACAGAGAGAGAGACATAGAGAGACATAGAAATACAGAGAGAGACAAAGAAAGACAGAGAGAAAGACATAGAGAGACAGACAGAGACAGAAAAGAGACAAAGAGATAGAGAAAGAGAGAGACAGGGAGACAGACACAGAGAGAGGCAGAGAGAGACAGAGAGAGACAGAGAGAAAAGAGACAAAAGAGAGAGAGACAGAGAGAGACAGAGAAAGACAGACAGAGACAGAAACAGATAGAGAGAGACAGAGAGAGAGAGACAGAGACAGAATGACAGAGAATGAGAGAGACAGAGAGACAGAGAGAGATACAGATGAGACAGACATAGAGACAGAGAGAGACAGAGAGAGAGACAGAGAGACACACAGAGAGACAGAGAGAGACACAGAGAGAGACAGAGAGATACAGAGAGAGACAAAGAGAGACAGAGATAGAAAGAGAGAGAGAAAAAGAGAGACAGAGAAAGACAGAGAGAGACAGAGAGAGACAGATGAGACAGAGATAGAGACAGAGAGAGACAGAGAGAGAGACATAGGGAGAAACAGAGAGAGACAGAGAGAGACAGAGAGAGGGACCGAGAGAGACACAGAGACAGAGAGAGACAGTGAGAGACAAAGAGAGAAACAGAGAGAGAAAGAGATAGAGACAGAGAGAGACAGAGAGAGACACAGAGAGAGACAGAGAGAGACACAGAGAGGTACAGAGAGAGAGACAGAAAGAGACACAGAGAGATTCAGAGAGAGAGAGAGACAGAGAGAGACACAGAGAGAGACAGAGAGAGACACAGAGAGAGACAGAGAGAGACAGAGATAGGGATAGAGAGAGACATATAGAGAGACAGAGAGACATAGAGAAAGTGAGAGAGACAGAAAGAGAGACAGAGAGAGAGACAGAGAGAGACAGAGACAGAGTGAAATAGATTGAGTGAGACAGAAAGAGTGAAAGAAAGAGAGACAAAAATAGAAACAGAGAGAGACAGACAGGGACACAGAGAGAGAAAGAGAGAAACTGAGAGAGAGACAGAGAGAGAGACAGAGAGAGACAGAGAGAGAGACAGAGAGAGTGACAGAGAGAGACAGAGAGCGAAAAAGAGACAGACATAGAAAGACAGAGATAGAGAGCGAGACACAGGTAGACACAGAAAGAGACAGAGCTAGACAGAGAGATACAGAGAGAGAGACAGAGAGAGACATAGAGAGACAGAGAAACAGAGAGAGACAGGGAGAGACATAGTGAGAGACAGAGAGAGACAGAGAGAGAGAAAGAGAGAGACAGAGACACAGAGAGAGACACAGAGAGAGACACAGAGAGAGACAGAGAGAGACAGAGAGAGACAGAGAGAGACAGAGATAGGGATAGAGAGAGACATAGAGAGAGACAGAGAGCAACAGAGAGAGACAGAGAGAGACATAGAGAGACAGAGAGAGACAGAGAGAGACAAAGAGAGACACAGAGATATATAGAGAGAGACATAGAGAGACATAGAAATACAGAGAGAGACAAAGAAATACAGAGAGAGAGACAGAGAGAGACAAAGAGAGACAGAGAGATACAGAGAGAGAGACATAGAGAGACATAGAAATACAGAGAGAGACAAAGAAAGACAGAGAGAAAGACATAGAGAGACAGACAGAGACAGAAAAGAGACAAAGAGATAGAGAAAGGGAGAGACAGGGAGACAGACACAGAGAGAGGCAGAGAGAGACAGAGAGAGACAGAGAGAAAAGAGACAAAAGAGAGAAAGACAGAGAGAGACAGAGAAAGACAGACAGAGACAGAAACAGATAGAGAGAGACAGAGAGAGAGAGACAGAGACAGAATGACAGAGAATGAGAGAGACAGAGAGACAGAGAGAGATACAGATGAGACAGACATAGAGACAGAGAGAGACAGAGAGAGAGACAGAGAGACACACAGAGAGACAGAGAGAGACACAGAGAGAGACAGAGAGATACAGAGAGAGACAAAGAGAGACAGAGATAGAAAGAGAGAGAGAAAAAGAGAGACAGAGAAAGACAGAGAGAGACAGAGAGAGACAGATGAGACAGAGATAGAGACAGAGAGAGACAGAGAGAGAGACATAGGGAGAAACAGAGAGAGACAGAGAGACAGAGAGAGACACAGAGAGAAACAGAGAGAGACAGAGAGAGAGAGACACAGAGAGACAGAGAGAGAGACAGAGAGAGAAACAGAGAGAGACAGAGAGATACAGAGAGAGACAAAGAGAGACAGAGAGAGACAGAGAGAGAGTGACAGAGAAAGACAGGGAGAGACAGAGAGAGAGGTAAAGAAAGACACAGAGAGAGACAAAGAGAGAGACAGAAAGACAGAGACAGAAGCGAGACAGGGAGAGACAGAAAAGAGACAAAGAGAGAGAGACAGAGAGAGACAGATAAAGAGAGAGAACGACAGCGAGAGATGGCGAGAGACATACAGTGAGAGACATAGAGAGACAAAGAGAGACACAGACAGAGACAGAGAGAGACAGAGAGAGACACAGTGAGATACAGAGAGAGACAGAGAAAGATTCAGAGATACAGAGAAAGACAGAGAGAGAGACAGAGAGAGACAGAAAAGAGACAAAGAGAGAGAGACGGAGAAAGAGAGAGAGCGACAGAGAGAGATAGAGAGAGACATACAGAGAGAGACATAGAGAGACAGAGAGAGACACAGAGAGAGACAGAGAGA
>NW_028227276.1:8043287-8085787 GCF_978045245.1 Mus caroli
AGACAGAGAGAGACAGAGAGAGAGACAGAGAGAGACACAGAGAGAGACAGAGAGAGATAGAGAGATTGTGAGAGAGACAGAAAGAGAGACAGAGAGAGACAGAGATAGAGATAGAGAGAGACATATAGAGAGACAGAGAGAGACATAGAGAGAGTGAGAGAGACAGAAAAAGAGACAGAGGGAGAGACAGAGTGAGATAGACTGAGTGAGACAGAGAGAGAGACAGAGAGGGACAGTGAGAGACAGAGAGACAGAGAGAGACAGGGAGAGACAGAGAGAGAGACAGAGATAGAGACAGAGAAACACAGAGGGAGACACAGAGAGAGACAGAAAAAGACAGAGAGAGACACAGAGAGAAAGAGAGAGAGACAAAGAGAGACAGAGAAAGACAGAGAGAGACAGAGAGAGACAGATGACACAGAGATAGAGACAGAGAGAGACAGAGAGAGAGAGACACAGAAAGACACAGAGAGACAGAGAGAGACAGAGAGAGACAGGGAGAGACAGATGAGACAGCGAGAGAGAGACAGAGAGAGGACCAGAGAGAGACAGAGAGATACAGCGAGAGACAAAGAGAGACTGAGAGAGACAGAGAGTGACAGAGAAAGACAGAGAGAGAGACAGAGAGAGACAGAGAGAGACAGGGAGAGACAGATGAGACAGCGAGAGAGAGACAGAGAGAGACACAGAGAGGAAAGAGAGAGACAGAGAGAGAGACAGAAAGAGAGACAGAGAGAGACAGAGAGAGACAGAGAGAGAAAAAGAGAGAGACAGAGAGAGACAGAGATAGAGATCGATACACAGGGAGAAACAGAGAGAGAAGAGCTTGACAGAGAGATACAGAGAGAGAGACAGAGAGACACATAGATAGACAGAGAGACAGAGAGAGACAGGGAGAGACAGAGAGAGAGACAGAGAGAGAGACTGAGAGGGACAGAGAGATAGAAAGAGAAAGACAGAGACAAAGAGAGAGACAGAGAGTGAGACACAGAGAGAGACAGAGAGAGAGACAGATAAAGATACAGAGAGAGACAGAGAGAGACAGAGAGAGACAGAGAGAGACAGAGAGAGGGACCGAGAGAGACACAGAGACAGAGAGAGACAGGGAGAGACAAAGAGAGAGACAGAGAGAGACAGAGATAGAGACAGAGAGAGACAGAGAGAGACACAGAGAGAGACAGAGAGAGACACAGAGAGGTACAGAGAGAGAGACAGAAAGAGACACAGAGAGATTCAGAGAGAGAGAGACAGAGAGAGACACAGAGAGAGACAGAGGGAGACACAGAGAGAGACAGAGAGAGACAGAAATAGGGATAGAGAGAGACATAGAGACAGACAGAGAGACATAGAGAGAGTGAGAGAGACAGAAGGAGAGACAGAGAGAGAGACAGAGAGACACAGAGACAGAGTGAAATAGACTGAGTGAGACAGAAAGAGCGACAGAAAGAGAGACAAAGATAGAAACAGAGAGAGACAGAGAGGGACACAGAGAGACAAAGAGAGAACCTGAGAGAGAGACAGAGAGAGAGACAGAGAGAGACAGAGAGAGAGACAGAGAGAGACAGAGAGAGACAGAGAGAGAAAAAGAGACAGACAGAGAAAGACAGAGATAGAGAGCGAGACACAGGTAGACACAGAAAGAGACAGAGCTAGACAGAGAGATACAGAGAGAGAGACAGAGAGAGACATAGAGAGACAGAGAAACAGAGAGAGACAGGGAGAGACAGAGTGAGAGACAGAGAGAGACAGAGAGAGAGAAAGAGAGAGACAGAGACACAGAGAGAGACAGAGAGAGAGACACAGAGAGAGACAGAGAGAGAGAGACAGAGAGAGACACAGAGAGAGACAGAGAGAGACAGAGAGAGACAGAGAGAGACAGAGAGCGACAGAGATAGGGATAGAGAGAGACATAGAGAGAGACAGAGAGCAACAGAGAGAGACAGAGAGAGACAGAGAGAGACAGAGAGAGACAAAGAAAGACAGAGAGAGAGACAGAGAGAGACAAAGAAAGACAGAGAGATACAGAGAGAGAGACATAGAGAGACATAGAAATATAGAGATAGACAAAGAAAGACAGAGAGAAAGACATAGAGAGACAGACAGAGACAGAAATGAGACAAAGAGATAGAGACAGAGAGAGACAGGGAGAGAGACAGAGAGAGAGGCAGAGAGAGACAGAGAGAGACAGAGAGAAAAGAGACAAAAGAGAGAGAGAGACAGAGACAGAGAAAAACAGACAGAGACAGAGACAGATAGAGAGAGACAGAGAGAGACAGAGACAGAATGACAGAGAATGAGAGAGACAGAGAGACAGAGAGAGATACAGATGAGACACACAGAGAGACAGAGAGAGACAGAGATAGGGATAGAGAGAGACACAGAGAGAAACATAGAGAGAGTGAGAGAGACAGAAAGAGAGAGAGACAGAGAGAGAGACAGAGAGAGACAGAGACAGAGTGAGATAGACTGAGTGAGACAGAAAGAGAGACAGAGATAGAGACAGAGAGAGACACAGAGACACACAGAGAGAGAAAGAGAGAGACAGAGAGAGAGACAGCGGGAGACAGAGAGAGTCAGATAGAGAGAGAGAGAAAAAGAGAGAGACAGAGAGAGACAGAGATAGAGAGCGAGACACAGGGAGACACAGAGAGAGACACATCTAGACAGAGAGATACAGAGAGAGAGACAGAGAGAGACATAGAGCGACAGAGATATAGAGACAGGGAGAGATAGAGAGAGAGACAGAGAGAGACAGAGAGAGACAGAAAGAGAGACAGAGAGAGAGACAGAGAGAGAGACAGAGAGAGACAAAACAGAGTGAGATAGACTGAGTGAGACAGAAAGAGAGTCAGAGATAGAGACAGAGAAAGACAGAGAGAGACACAGAGAGAGAAAGAGAGAGAGAGAGAGAAAGAGAGACAGAGAGAAACAGAGAGAGACAGAGAGAGACAGAGAGAGAAAAAGAGAGAGACATTGAGAGACAGAGATAGAGAGCGAGACACAGGGAGACACAGAGAGAGACAGAGCTAGACAGGGAGATACAGAGAGAGAGACAGAGAGAGACATAGAGAGACAGAGAGACAGAGAGACACAGGGAGAGACAGAGAGAGACAGAGAGATAGACAGAGAGAGACACAGAGAGACACAGAGAGACACAGAGAGACAAAGAGAGAGGAAGAGAGAGACAGAGAGAGAGAGACAAAGAGAGAGACAGAGAGAGACAGAGAACGAGACAGAGAGAGAGATAGAGAGACACAGAGAGAGACACAGAGAGAGACAAAGAGAGAGACAGAGAGAGATAGAGAGAGAGTGAGAGACACAGAGAGAGAGACAGAGAGAGACAGAGATAGAGAGAGAGAGACATATAGAGAGACAGAGAGAGACATAGAGAGAGTGAGAGAGACAGAAAAAGAGACAGAGAGAGAGACAGAGAGGGACATTGAGAGACAGAGAGAGACAGAGATAGAGAGCGAGACACAGGGAGACACAGAGAGAGACAGAGCTAGACAGAGAGATAAAGAGTGAGATACAGAGAGAGACATAAAGCGACAGAGAGATAGAGAGAGACAGGGAGAGATAGAGAGAGAGACAGAGAGAGACAGAGAGAGAGACAGAGAGAGAGACAGAGATAGACAAAGACAGAGTGAGATAGACTGAGTGAGAAAGAAACAGAGTCAGAGATAGAGATAGAGAGAGACAGATAGAGACACAGAGAGAGAAAGAGAGAGAGAGAGAGAGAAAGAGAGACAGAGAGAAACAGAGAGAGACAGAGAGAGACAGAGAGAGAAAAAGAGAGAGACATTGAGAGACAGAGATAGAGAGCGAGACACAGGGAGACACAGAGAGAGACAGAGCTAGACAGGGAGATACAGAGAGAGAGACAGAGAGAGACATAGAGAGACAGAGAGACACATGGAGAGACAGAGAGAGAGACAGAGAGAGAAACAGAGATAGACAGAGAGAGACACAGAGAGACACAGAGAGACACAGAGAGACACAGAGAGACAAAGAGAGAGGAAGAGAGAGACAGAGAGAGAGACAAAGAGAGAGACAGAGAGAGACAGAAAAAGAGACAGAGAGAGAGATAGAGAGACAGAGAGAGACACAGAGAGAGACAAAGAGAGACAGAGATAGAGAGAGAGTGAGAGACACAGAGAGAGAGACAGAGAGAGACAGAGATAGAGATAGAGAGAGACATATAGAGAGACAGAGAGAGACATAGAGAGAGTGATAGAGACAGAAAAAGAGACAGAGAGAGAGACAGAGAGAGACAGAGTGAGATAGACTGAGTGAGACAGAGAGAGACAGAGAGGGACAGTGAGAGACAGAGAGACAGAGAGAGACAGGGAGAGACAGAGAGAGAGACAGAGATAGAGACAGAGAGACACAGAGGGAGACACAGAGAGAGACAGAAAAAGACAGAGAGACACAGAAAGAAAGAGAGAGAGACAGATAGAGACAGAGAGAGACACAGAGAGAGACATAGAGAGATTGAGAGAGACAGAAAGAGAGAGAGACAGAGAGAGAGACAGAGAGAGACAGAGACAGAGTGAGATTGACTGAGTGAGACAGAAAGAGAGACAGAGATAGAAACCGAGAGAGACAGAGAGAGACACAGAGAGGAAAGAGAGAGACAGAGAGAGAGACAGAAAGAGAGACAGAGAGAGACAGAGAGAGACTGAGAGAGACAGAGAGAGAAAAAGAGAGAGACAGAGAGAGACAGAGATAGAGATCGATACACAGGGAGAAACAGAGAGAGAAGAGCTTGACAGAGAGATACAGAGAGAGAGACAGAGAGACACATAGATAGACAGAGAGACAGAGAGAGACAGGGAGAGACAGAGAGAGAGACAGAGAGAGAGACTGAGAGGGACAGAGAGATAGAAAGAGAAAGACAGAGACAAAGAGAGAGACAGAGAGTGAGACACAGAGAGAGACAGAGAGAGAGACAGATAAAGATACAGAGAGAGACAGAGAGAGACAGAGAGAGACAGAGAGAGACAGAGAGAGGGACCGAGAGAGACACAGAGACAGAGAGAGACAGGGAGAGACAAAGAGAGAGACAGAGAGAGACAGAGATAGAGACAGAGAGAGACAGAGAGAGACACAGAGAGAGACAGAGAGAGACACAGAGAGGTACAGAGAGAGAGACAGAAAGAGACACAGAGAGATTCAGATAGAGAGAGACAGAGAGAGACACAGAGAGAGACAGAGGGAGACACAGAGAGAGACAGAGAGAGACAGAGATAGGGATAGAGAGAGACATAGAGACAGACAGAGAGACATAGAGAGAGTGAGAGAGACAGAAGGAGAGACAGAGAGAGAGACAGAGAGAGACAGAGACAGAGTGAAATAGACTGAGTGAGACAGAAAGAGCGACAGAAAGAGAGACAAAGATAGAAACAGAGAGAGACAGAGAGGGACACAGAGAGACAAAGAGAGAACCTGAGAGAGAGACAGAGAGAGAGACAGAGAGAGACAGAGAGAGAGACAGAGAGAGACAGAGAGAGATAGAGAGAGAAAAAGAGACAGACAGAGAAAGACAGAGATAGAGAGCGAGACACAGGTAGACACAGAAAGAGACAGAGCTAGACAGAGAGATACAGAGAGAGAGACAGAGAGAGACATAGAGAGACAGAGAAACAGAGAGAGACAGGGAGAGACAGAGTGAGAGACAGAGAGAGACAGAGAGAGAGAAAGAGAGAGACAGAGACACAGAGAGAGACAGAGAGAGAGACACAGAGAGAGACAGAGAGAGAGAGACAGAGAGAGACACAGAGAGAGACAGAGAGAGACAGAGAGAGACAGAGAGAGACAGAGAGCGACAGAGATAGGGATAGAGAGAGACATAGAGACAGAGAGCAACAGAGAGAGACAGAGAGAGACAGAGAGAGACAAAGAAAGACAGAGAGAGAGACAGAGAGAGACAAAGAAAGACAGAGAGATAGAGAGAGAGAGATATAGAGAGACATAGAAATATAGAGATAGACAAAGAAAGACAGAGAGAAAGACATAGAGAGACAGACAGAGACAGAAATGAGACAAAGAGATAGAGACAGAGAGAGACAGGGAGAGAGACAGAGAGAGAGGCAGAGAGAGACAGAGAGAGACAGAGAGAAAAGAGACAAAAGAGAGAGAGAGACAGAGACAGAGAAAAACAGACAGAGACAGAGACAGATAGAGAGAGACAGAGAGAGACAGAGACAGAATGACAGAGAATGAGAGAGACAGAGAGACAGAGAGAGATACAGATGAGACACACAGAGAGACAGAGAGAGACACAGAGAGAGACAGAGAGATACAGAGATAGACAAAGAGAGACAGAGATGGAAAGAGAGAGAGACAAAGAGAGACAGAGAAAGACAGAGAGAGACAGAGAGAGACAGATGAGACAGAGATAGAGACAGAGAGAGAGACAGAGAGAGAGACAGAGGGAGAAACAGAGAGACACAGAGAGACACAGAGAGAGACAGAGAGAGAGAGACACAGAGAGACAGAGAGACAGACAGAGAGAGAAACAGAGAGAGACAGAGAGATACAGAGAGAGGCAAAGAGAGACAGCGAGAGACAGAGAGAGAGACAGAGAGTGACAGAGAAAGACAGAGAGAGACAGAGAGAGAGGTAAAGAAAGACACAGAGAGAGACAGAGAGAGAGACAGAGAGACAAAGAGAGACAGAAGTGAGACAGAGAGATACAGAAAAGAGACAAAGAGAGAGAGACTCAGAGAGAGACAGAAAAAGAGAGAGAGCGACAGCGAGAGATGGAGAGAGACATACAGTGAGAGACATAGAGAGACAGAGAGAGACAGAGAGAGACACAGTGAGATACAGAGAGAGACAGAGAAAGATTCAGAGATACAGAGAAAGACAGAGAGAGAGACAGAGAGAGACAGAAAAGAGACAAAGAGAGAGAGACAGAGAGAGACAGAGAAAGAGAGAGAGAGCGACAGAGAGAGATAGAGAGAGACATACAGAGAGAGACATAGAGAGACAGAGAGAGACACAGAGAGAGACAGAGAGAGACAGAGAGAGAAAAAGAGAAAAACAGAGACAGAGAGAGAGACAGCGAAGACAGAAAGAGACAGAGAGAGACAGAGAGAGACACAGAGAGAGGAAGAGAGAGACAGAAAGAGAGAGACAGAGACAAAGAGAGATACAGAGAAAGACAGAGAGAGACAGAGAAAGAGACAGAGAGAGACAGAGAGAGATACAGAGAGAGATAGAGAGAGAGTGAGAGAGACAGAAAGAGAGACAGAGAGAGACAGTGATAGGGATAGAGAGAGAGACAGAGAGAGACATAAAAGAGACAAAGAGAGAGACAGAGAGAGACACAGAGACAGAGAGAGAGAGAGACAAAGAGAGAGACAGAGAAAGAGACAGAGAGAGACAGAAAGAGACAGAGAGAGACACAGAGAGACACAGAGAGACACAGAGAGAGGAAGAGAGAGAGAGAGAGAGACAGAGACAAAGAGTGAGACAGAGAGAGACAGAGAAAGAGACAGAGAGAGATATCGAGAGACAGAGAGAGACACAGAGAGAGACAGAGAGAGACAGAAAGAGAAAAAGAGTGACAGAGAAAGACAGAGAGAGGCAGAGATAGATAAAGAAACACAGAGAGAGAGACAGAGAGAGACAGATAGATACAGAGAGAGACAGAGAGAGACACAGAGAGACACAGAGAGACAAAGAGAGAGGAAGAGAGAGACAGAGAGAGAGACAAAGAGAGAGACAGAGAGAGACATAGAAAGAGACAGAGAGAGATAGAGAGACAGAGAGAGACACAGAGAGAGACAAAGAGAGAGACAGAGAGAGATAGAGAGAGAGTGAGAGACACAGAAAGAGAGGCAGAGAGAGACAGAGATAGAGATAGAGAGAGACATATAGAGAGACAGAGAGAGAAATAGAGAGAGTGAGAGAGACAGAAAAAGAGACAGAGAGAGAGACAGAGAGAGACAGAGTGAGATAGACTGAGTGAGACAGAGAGTGAGACAGAGAGGGACAGAGAGAGACAGAGAGACAGAGAGAGACAGGGAGAGACAGAGAGAGAGAGACAGAGATAGAGACAGAGAGACACCGAGGGAGACACAGAGAGAGACAGAAAAAGACAGAGAGAGACACAGAGAGAAAGAGAGAGAGACAGATAGAGACAGAGAGAGACACAGAGAGAGACATAGAGAGAGTGAGAGAGACAGAAAGAGAGAGAGACAGAGAGAGAGACAGAGAGAGACAGAGACAGAGTGAGATTGACTGAGTGAGACAGAAAGAGAGACAGAGATAGAAACCGAGAGAGACAGAGAGAGACACAGAGAGGAAAGAGAGAGACAGAGAGAGAGACAGAAAGAGAGACAGAGAGAGACAGAGAGAGACAGAGAGAGACAGAGAGAGAAAAAGAGAGAGACAGAGAGAAACAGAGATAGAGAGCGAGACACAGGGAGACACAGAGAGAGAAGAGCTAGACAGAGAGATACAGAGAGAGAGACAGAGAGACACATAGAGAGACAGAGAGACAGAGAGAGAAAGTGAGAGACAGAGAGAGAGACAGAGAGAGACAGAGAGAGAGACTGAGAGGGACAGAGAGAGAGAAAGAGAAAGACAGAGACACAGAGAGAGACAGATAGTGAGACACAGAGAGAGACAGAGAGAGAGACAGATAGAGACACAGAGAGAGACAGAGAGAGACAGAGAGAGACAGAGAGAGACAGCGAGAGACAGAGAGAGAGACCGAGAGAGACAGAGAGACAGAGAGAGACAGAGAGAGACAAAGAGAGAGACAGAGATAGAGACAGAGATAGACAGAGAGAGACACAGTGAGAGACACAGAGAGGTACAGAGAGAGAGACAGAAAGAGACACAGAGAGATTCAGAGAGAGAGACAGAGAGACACAAAGAGAGACAGAGAGAGACACAGAGAGAGACAGAGAGAGACAGAGATAGGGATAGAGAGAGACATTGAGAGAGACAGAGAGACATAGAGAGAGTGAGAGAGACAGAAAGAGAGACAGAGAGAGAGACAGAGAGAGACAGAGACAGAGTGAAATAGACTGAGTGAGACAGAAAGAGCGACAGAAAGAGAGACAAAGATAGAAACAGAGAGAGACAGACAGGGACACAGAGAGAGAAAGAGAGAAACTGAGAGAGAGACAGAGAGAGAGACAGAGAGAGACAGAGAGAGAGACAGAGAGAGTGATAGAGAGAGACATAGAGAGACAGAGAAACAGAGAGAGACAGGGAGAGACAGAGTGAGAGACAGAGAGAGACAGAGAGAGAGAAAGAGAGAGACAGAGACACAGAGAGAGACAGAGAGTGAGACACAGAGAGAGACAGAGAGAGACACAGAGAGAGACAGAGAGAGACAGAGAGAGACAGAGAGAGACAGAGAGAGACAGAGATAGGGATAGAGAGAGACAGAGAGAGAGACAGAGAGCAACAGAGAGAGACAGAGAGAGACATAGAAAGACAGAGAGAGACACAGAGAGACACAGAGAGAGGAAGAGAGAGACAGAGAGAGTGAGAGAGACAGAAAGAGAGTCAGAGAGAGACAGAGATAGGGATAGAGAGAGACAGAGAGAGAGACAGAGAGAGAAATAGAGAGAGTGAGAGAGACAGAAAGAGAGTCAGAGAGAGACAGAGATAGGGATAGAGAGAGACAGAGAGAGAGACAGAGAGAGAAATAGAGAGAGTGAGAGAGACAGAAAGAGAGACAGAGAGACAGAGAGAGACAGTTATAGAGACAGGGAGAGACAGAGAGAGACAGAGAGAGACAGAGAGAGACAGAGTGATACAGAGAGAGAGACCGAGAGAGACAGAGAGACAGAGAGAGACAGGGAGAGACAAAGAGAGAGACAGAGAGAGACAGAGATAGAGACAGAGAGACAGAGAGAGACACAGAGACAGAGAGATACACAGAGAGGTACAGAGAGAGAGACAGAAAGGGACACAGAGAGATTCAAAGAGAGAGAGACAGAGGAGACACAGAGAGAGACAGAGAGAGACACAGAGAGAGACAGAGAGAGACAGAGATAGTGATAGAGAGAGACATAGAGAGAGACAGAGAGACATTGAGAGAGTGAGAGAGACAGAAGGAGAGACAGAGAGAGAGACAGAGAGAGACAGAGACAGAGTGAAATAGACTGAGTGAGACAGAAAGAGCGACAGAAAGAGAGACAAAGATAGAAACAGAGAGAGACAGAGAGGGACACAGAGAGACAAAGAGAGAACCTGAGAGAGAGACAGAGAGAGAGACAGAGAGAGACAGAGAGAGAGACAGAGAGAGTGACAGAGAGAGACAGAGAGAGAAAAAGAGACAGACAGAGAAAGACAGAGATAGAGAGCGAGACACAGGTAGACACAGAAAGAGACAGAGTTAGACAGAGAGATACAGAGAGAGAGACAGAGAGAGACATAGAGAGACAGAGAAACAGAGAGAGACAGGGAGAGACAGAGTGAGAGACAGAGAGAGACAGAGAGAGACAGAGAGAGAGAAAGAGAGAGAAAGAGACACAGAGAGAGACAGAGAGAGACAGAGAGAGAGAGACAGAGAGAGACACAGAGAGAGACAGAGAGAGACAGAGAGAGACTCAGAGAGAGACAGAGAGAGACACAGAGAGAGACACAGAGAGATTCAGAGAGAGAGAGACCGAGAGAGACAGAGAGAGAGACAGAGAGAGACACAGAGAGAGACAGAGAGACACAGAGATAGGCATAGAGATAGGGATAGTGAGAGACATAGAAAGAGTGAGAGAGACCGAAAGAGAGACAGAGAGTGAGACAGAGAGAGACAGAGACAGAGTGAAATAGACTGAGTGAGACAGAAAGAGAGACAGAGATAGAGACAGAGAGAGAAGAAAGACACAGAGAGAGAAAGAGAGAGACAGAGAGAGAGACAGATAGAGAGACAGAGAGAGACAGAGAGAGACACAGAGAGAGTGACAGAGAGACAGAGAGAGACAGAGAGAGAAAAAGAGAGAGACAGAGAAAGACAGAGATATAGAGCGAGACACAGGGAGACACAGAGAGAGACAGAGCTAGACAGAGAGATACAGAGAGAGAGACAGAGAGAGACATAGAGAGACAGAGAAACTGAGAGAGACAGAGAGAGACACAGAGAGAGACAGAGAGAGAGACAGAGAGAGACACAAAGAGAGACAGAGAGAGACAGGTAGAGACAGAGAGAGTCAGAGATAGGGATAGAGAGAGACATAGAGAGAGACAGAGAGCGACAGAGAGAGACATTGAGATACAGAGAGAGACAGAGAGAGACAAAGAGATACAGAGAGATACAGAGAGAGAGACATAGAGAGACATAGAAATAAAGAGAGAGACAAAGAAAGATAGAGAGAAAGACAGAGAGAGACAGACAGAGACAGAAAAGAGACAAAGAGATAAAGACAGAGAGAGACAGGGAGAGAGACACAGAGAGAGGCAGAGAGAGACAGAGAGAGACAGAGAGAAAAGAGACAAAGAGAGAGAGAGACAGAGAGACAGCGAAAGACAGACAGAGACAGAGACAGATAGTGAGAGACAGAGAGAGAGACAGAGACAGAATGACAGAGAATGAAAGAGACAGATAGACAGAGAGAGATACAGATGAGACAGAGGTAGAGACAGAGAGAGACAGAGAGAGAGACAGAGAGACACAGAGAGAGAGAGAGAGAAGAGCTTGACAGAGAGATACAGAGAGAGAGACAGAGAGACACATAGAGAGACAGAGAGACAGAGAGAGACAGGGAGAGACAGAGAGAGAGACAGAGAGAGAGACTGAGAGGGACAGAGAGATAGAAAGAGAAAGACAGAGACACAGAGAGAGACAGAGAGTGAGACACAGAGAGAGACAGAGAGAGAGACAGATAAAGACACAGAGAGAGACAGAGAGAGACAGAGAGAGACAGAGAGAGACAGAGAGAGACAGAGAGAGAGACCGAGAGAGACAGAGAGACAGAGAGAGACAGAGAGAGACAAAGAGAGAGACAGAGATAGAGACAGAGATAGACAGAGAGAGACACAGTGAGAGACACAGAGAGGTACAGAGAGAGAGACAGAAAGAGACACAGAGAGATTCAGAGAGAGAGACAGAGAGACAGGGAGAGACAAAGAGAGAGACAGAGAGAGACAGAGATAGAGACAGAGAGAGACAGAGAGAGACACAGAGAGAGACAGAGAGAGACACAGAGAGGTACAGAGAGAGAGACAGAAAGAGACACAGAGAGATTCAGAGAGAGAGAGACAGAGAGAGACACAGAGAGAGACAGAGAGAAACACAGAGAGAGACAGAGAGAGACAGAGATAGGGATAGAGAGAGACATAGAGAGAGACAGAGAGACATAGAGAAAGTGAGAGAGACAGAAAGAGAGACAGAGAGAGAGACAGAGAGAGACAGAGACAGAGTGAAATAGACTGAGAGAGACAGAAAGAGCGACAGAAAGAGAGACAAAGATAAAAACAGAGAGAGACAGACAGGGACACAGAGAGAGAAAGAGAGAAACTGAGAGAGAGACAGAGAGAGAGACAGAGAGAGACAGAGAGAGAGAGACAGAGAGAGTGACAGAGAGAGACAGAGAGAGACAGAGAGAGAAAAAGAGACAGACAGAGAAAGACAGATAGAGAGCGAGACACAGGTAGACACAGAAAGAGACAGAGCTAGACAGAGAGATACAGAGAGAGAGACAGAGAGAGACATAGAGAGACAGAGAAACAGAGAGAGACAGGGAGAGACAGAGTGAGAGACAGAGAGAGACAGAGAGAGAGAAAGAGAGAGACAGAGACACAGAGAGAGACACAGAGAGAGACACAGAGAGAGACAGAGAGAGAGACACAGAGAGAGACAGAGAGAGACAGAGAGAGACAGAGAGAGACAGAGAGAGACAGAGATAGGGATAGATAGAGACATAGAGAGATACAGAGAGCAACAGAGAGAGACAGAGAGAGACAGAGAGAGACAGAGAGAGACAGAGAGAGACAAAGAGAGACAGAGAGATATATAGAGAGAGACATAGAGAGACATAGAAATACAGAGAGAGACAAAGAAAGACAGAGAGAGAGACAGAGAGAGACAAAGAGAGACAGAGAGATACAGAGAGAGAGACATAGAGAGACATAGAAATACAGAGAGAGACAAAGAAAGACAGAGAGAAAGACATAAAGAGACAGACAGAGACAGAAAAGAGACAAAGAGATAGAGACAGAGAGAGACAGGGAGACAGACACAGAGAGAGGCAGAGAGAGACAGAGAGAGACAGAGAGAAAAGAGACAAAAGAGAGAGAGACAGAGAGAGACAGAGAAAGACAGACAGAGACAGAGACAGATAGAGAGAGACAGAGAGAGAGACAGAGACAGAATGACAGAGAATGAGAGAGACAGAGAGACAGAGAGAGATACAGATGAGACAGACATAGAGACAGAGAGAGACAGAGAGAGAGACAGAGAGACACACAGAGAGACAGAGAGAGACAGAGAGATACAGAGAGAGACAAAGACAGACAGAGATAGAAAGAGAGAGAGAAAAAGAGAGACAGAGAAAGACAGAGAGAGACAGAGAGAGACAGATGAGACAGAGATAGAGACAGAGAGAGACAGAGAGGAGACATAGGGAGAAACAGAGAGAGACAGAGAGAAAGAGAGAGACACAGAGAGACACAGAGAGAGACAGAGAGAGAGACACAGAGAGACAGAGAGAGAGACGGAGAGAGAAACAGAGGGAGACAGAGAGATACAGAGAGAGACAAAGAGAGACAGAGAGAGACAGAGAGAGAGAGAGTGACAGAGAAAGACAGAAAGAGACAGAGAGAGAGGTAAAGAAAGACACAGAGAGAGACAAAGAGAGAGACAGAAAGACAGAGAGAGACAGAAGCGAGACAGAGAGAGACAGAAAAGAGACAAAGAGAGAGAGACAGAGAGAGACAGATAAAGAGAGAGAGCGACAGCGAGAGATGGAGAGAGACATACAGTGAGAGACATAGAGAGACAGAGAGAGACACAGACAGAGACAGAGAGAGACAGAGAGAGACACAGTGAGATACAGAGAGAGACAGAGAAAGATTCAGAGATACAGAGAAAGGCAGAGAGAGAGACAGAGAGAGATAGAAAAGAGACAAAGAGAGAGAGACAGAGAAAGAGAGAGAGCGACAGAGAGAGATAGAGAGAGACATACAGAGAGAGACATAGAGAGACAGAGAGAGACACAGAGAGAGACAGAGAGAGACAGATAGAGAAAAAGAGAAAAACAGAGAGAGACAGAGAGACAGCGAAGACAGAAAGAGACAGAGAGAGACAGAGAGAGACAGAAAGAGAAAAAGGGAGACAGAGAGAGACACAGAGAGAGGAAGAGAGAGACAGAGAGAGAGAGACAGAGACAAAGAGAGAGACAGAGAAAGACAGAGAGTGACAGAGAAAGAGACAGAGAGAGATATAGAGAGACAGAGAGAGACACAGAGAGAGACAAAGAGAGATACAGAGAGAGATAGAGAGAGAGTGAGAGAGACAGAAAGAGAGACAGAGAGAGACAATGATAGGGATAGAGAGACAGAGAGAGACAGAAAAGAGAAAAATAGAGAGAGACAGAGAGAGACACAGAGAGAGACAGAGAGAGAGAGACAAAGAGAGAAACAGAGAGAGACAGAGAGAGACAGAGAGAGACAGAAAGAGACAGAGAGAGACACAGAGAGACACAGAGAGAGGAAGAGAGAGACAGAGAGAGAGAGACAGAGACAAAGAGTGAGACAGAGAGAGACAGATAGAGACAGTAAAAGAGACAGAGAGAGATATAGAGAGACAGAGAGAGACACAGAGAGAGACAGAGAGAGACAGAAAGAGAAAAAGAGTGACAGATAAAGACAGAGAGAGGCAGAGATAGATAAAGAAAGACAGAGAGAGAGACAGAGAGAGAGACAGAGAGAGAGACAGATAGATACAGAGAGAGACAGAGAGAGACCCCGAGAGACACAGAGAGAGACAGAGAAAGAGACAAAGAGAGAGAGACAGAGAAAGAGAGAGAGCGACAGAGAGAGATAGAGAGAGACATGCAGAGAGAGACATAGAGAGACAGAGAGAGACACAGAGAGAGACAGAGAGAGACAGAGAGAGACACAGAGAGACACAGAGAGACACAGAGAGAGGAAGAGAGAGACAGAGAGAGAGAGACAAAGAGAGAGACAGAGAGAGACAGAGAAAGAGACAGAGAGAGAGATAGAGAGAGAGAGACACAGAGAGAGACAAAGAGAGAGACAGAGAGAGATAGAGAGATTGTGAGAGAGACAGAAAGAGAGACAGAGAGAGACAGAGATAGAGATAGAGAGAGACATATAGAGAGACAGGGAGAGACATAGAGAGAGTGAGAGAGACAGAAAGAGAGACAGAGAGAGACAGAATGAGAAAGACTGAGTGAGACAGAGAGAGAGACAGAGAGGGAGAGTGGGAGACAGAGAGACAGAGAGAGACAGGGAGAGACAGAGAGAGAGACAGAGATAGAGACAGAGAGACACAGAGGGAGACAGAGAGAGACAGAAAAAGACAGAGAGAGACACAGAGAGAAAGAGAGAGAGACAGATAGAGACAGAGAGAGACACAGAGAGAGTCATAGAGAGAGTGAGAGAGACAGAAAGAGATAGAGACAGAGAGAGAGAGACAGAGTGAGACAGAGACAGAGTGAGATTGATTGAGTGAGACAGAAAGAGAGACAGAGATAGAGACAGAGAGAGACAGAGATAGACACAGAGAGAGAAAGAGAGAGACAGAGAGAGAGAGAGAGACAGAGAGAGACAGAGAGAAAGACAAAGAGAGAAAAAGAGAGAGACAGAGAGAGACAGAGATAGAGAGCGAGACACAGGGAGACAAAAAGAGAAGAGCTAGACAGAGAGATACAGAGAGAGAGACAGAGAGAGACATAGAGAGACAGAGAGACAGAGAGAGACAGGGAGAGACAGAGAGAGAGACAGAGAGAGACAGAGAGAGACAGAGAGTGAGACACAGAGAGAGACAGAGAGAGACAGAGAGAGACACAGAGAGAGACAGAGAGAGACAGAGAGAGACAGAGACAGACAGAGACAGACAGAGACAGAGACAGAGAGAGACAGAGAGAGACACAGAGAGAGACACAGAGAGGTACAGAGAGAGAGACAGAAAGAGACACAGAGAGATTCAGAGAGAGAGAGACAGAGAGAGAGACACAGAGAGAGACAGAGAGAGAGACAGAGAGAGACAGAGATAGAGAGCGAGACACAGGGAGACAAAAAGAGAAGAGCTAGACAGAGAGATACAGAGAGAGAGACAGAGAGAGACATAGAGAGACAGAGAGACAGAGAGAGACAGGGAGAGACAGAGAGAGAGACAGAGAGAGACAGAGAGAGACAGAGAGTGAGACACAGAGAGAGACAGAGAGAGACACAGAGAGAGACAGAGAGAGACAGAGAGAGACAGAGACAGACAGAGACAGACAGAGACAGAGACAGAGAGAGACAGAGAGAGACACAGAGAGAGACACAGAGAGGTACAGAGAGAGAGACAGAAAGAGACACAGAGAGATTCAGAGAGAGAGAGACAGAGAGAGAGACACAGAGAGAGACAGAGAGAGAGACAGAGAGAGACAGAGATAGAGTGAAATAGACTGAGTGAGACAGAAAGAGCAACAGAAAGAGAGACAGAGATAGAGACAGAGAGAAACAGAGAGGGACACAGAGAGAGAAAGAGAGAGACAGAGAGAGACACAGAGAGAGACAGAGAGAGACAGAGAGAGAGACAGAGTGAGACACAGAGAGAGACAGAGAGAGACAGAGAGAGACACAGAGAGAGACAGAGAGAGACAGAGAGAGACAGAGACAGACAGAGACAGACAGAGACAGAGACAGAGAGAGACACAGTGAGAGACAGAGAGAGACACAGAGAGGTACAGAGAGAGAGACAGAAAGAGACACAGAGAGATTCAGAGAGAGAGAGACAGAGAGAGACAGAGAGAGAGACAGAGAGAGACACAGAGAGAGACATAGAGAGAGACAGAGAGACATAGAGAGAGTGAGAGAGACAGAAAGAGAGACAGAGAGAGAGACAGAGAGAGACAGAGATAGAGTGAAATAGACTGAGTGAGACAGAAAGAGCAACAGAAAGAGAGACAGAGATAGAGACAGAGAGAAACAGAGAGGGACACAGAGAGAGAAAGAGAGAGACAGAGAGAAACACAGAGAGAGACAGAGAGAGACAGAGAAAGGGATAGAGAGAGACATAGAGAGAGACAGAGAGACATAGAGAGAGTGAGAGAGACAGAAAGAGAGACAGAGAGAGAGACAGAGAGAGACAGATATAGAGTGAAATAGACTGAGTGAGACAGAAAGAGCAACAGAAAGAGAGACAGACATAGAGACAGAGAGAAACAGAGAGGGACACAGAGAGAGAAAGAGAGAGACAGAGAGAGACAGAGAGAGAGACAGAGAGAGAGACAGAGAGAGAGACAGAGAGAGAGACAGAGAGAGTGACAGAGAGAGACAGAGAGAGACAGAGAGAGAAAAAGAGAGAGACAGAGAAAGACAGAGATAGAGAGCGAGACACAGGGAGACACAGAGAGAAACAGAGCTAGACAGAGAGATACAGAGAGAGAGACATAGAGAGACAGAGAAACAGAGAGAGACAGGGAGAGAAAGAGTGAGAGACAGAGAGAGACAGAGAGAGAGACAGAGAGAGACAGAGACACAGAGAGACAGAGACAGAGAGAGACAGAGAGAGAGACAGAGAGAGAGACACAGAGAGAGACAGAGAGAGACAGAGAGAGACACAGAGAGAGACAGAGAGAGACAGAGAGAGACAGAGAGAGACAGAGATAGGGATAGAGAGAGACATAGAGAGAGACAGAGAGCAACAGAGAGAGACAGAGAGAGACATAGAGAGACAGAGAGAGACAGAGAGAGACAGGATGAGACAAAGAGAGACAGAGAGATATATAGAGAGAGACATAGAGAGACATAGAAATACAGAGAGAGACAAAGAAAGACAGAGAGAGAGACAGAGAGAGACAAAGAGAGACAGAGAGATACAGAGAGAGAGACATAGAGAGACATAGAAATACAGAGAGAGACAAAAAAAACGAGAGAAAGACATAGAGAGACAGACAGAGACAGAAAAGAAACAAAGAGATAGAGACAGAGAGAGACAGGGAGACAGACACAGAGAGAGGCAGAGAGAGACAGAGAGAGACAGAGAGAAAAGAGACAAAAGAGAGAGAGACAGAGAGAGACAGAGAAAGACAGAGAAAGACAGAGACAGAGAGAGAGAGACAGAGAGAGAGACACAGAGAGAGACAGAGAGAGACAGAGAGAGACACAGAGAGAGACAGAGAGAGACAGAGAGAGACAGAGAGAGACAGAGATAGGGATAGAGAGAGACATAGAGAGAGACAGAGAGCAACAGAGAGAGACAGAGAGAGACATAGAGAGACAGAGAGAGACAGAGAGAGACAGGATGAGACAAAGAGAGACAGAGAGATATATAGAGAGAGACATAGAGAGACATAGAAATACAGAGAGAGACAAAGAAAGACAGAGAGAGAGACAGAGAGAGACAAAGAGAGACAGAGAGATACAGAGAGAGAGACATAGAGAGACATAGAAATACAGAGAGAGACAAAGAAAAACAGAGAGAAAGACATAGAGAGACAGACAGAGACAGAAAAGAAACAAAGAGATAGAGACAGAGAGAGACAGGGAGACAGACACAGAGAGAGGCAGAGAGATACAGAGAGAGACAGAGAGAAAAGAGACAAAAGAGAGAGAGACAGAGAGAGACAGAGAAAGACAGACAAAGACAGAGACAGAGAGAGAGAGACAGAGAGAGAGACAGAGACAGAATGACAGAGAATGAGAGAGACAGAGAGACAGAGAGAGATACAGATGAGACAGAGGTAGAGACAGAGAGAGACAGAGAGAGAGAGACAGAGAGACACAGAGAGAGAGACACACAGAGAGAGACAGAGAGATACAGAGAGAGACAAAGAGTGAAAGAGATAGAAAGAGAGAGAGACAAAGAGAGACAAAGTGAGACAGAGAAAGACAGAGAGAGACAGAGAGAGACAGATGACACAGAGATAGAGACAGAGAGAGACAGAGAGAGAGACAGAGGGAGAAACAGAGAGAGACAGAGAGACAGAGAGAGACACAGAGAGACACAGAGAGAGACAGAGAGAGACACAGAGAGACAGAGAGAGACAGAGAGAGAGACAGAGAGAGACAGATGAGACAGAGAGAGACAGAGAGAGACAAAGAGAGACAGAGAGAGACAGAGAGTGACAGAGAAAGACAGAGAGAGACAGAGAGAGATAAAGAAAGACAGAGAGAGACAGAGAGAGAGACAGAGAGAGACAGAGAGCGAGACAGAGAGAGACAGAAAAGAGACAAAGAGAGAGAGACAGATAGAGACAGAGTAAGGGAGAGAGTGAAAGATAGAGATTGAGAGAGACATACAGTGAGAGACATAGAGAGACAGAGAGAGACACAGACAGAGACAGAGAGTGACAGAGAGAGACACAGTGAGATACAGAGAGAGAAAGAGAAAGAGTCAGAGATACAGAGAGAGACAGACAAAGAGACAGAGAGAGACAGAAAAGAGACAAAGAGAGAGAGACCGAGAAAGAGAGAGAGCGACAGAGAGAAATAGAGAGAGACATACAGAGAGAGACATAGACAGAGAGAGACACAGAGAGAGACAGAGAGAGACAGAGAGAGACAAAGAGAGAAACAGAGAGAGACAGAGAGAGAGACAGAGAGAGACAGAGAGAGACAGAAAGAGACAGAGAGAGACAGAAAGAGACAGAGAGAGACAGAGAGAGACAGAGAGAGAGGAAGAGAGAGACAGAGAGAGAGAGACAAAGAGAGAGACAGAGAAAGAGACAGAGAGAGATATAGAGAGACAGAGAGAGACACAGAGAGAGACAAAGAGAGATACAGAGAGAGATAGAGAGAGAGTGAGAGAGACAGAAAGAAAGACAGAGAGAGACAGAGGTAGAGATACAGAGAGACATATAGAGAGACAGAGAGAGAAATAGAGAGAGTGAAAGAGAGAGAAAGAGAGACAGAGAGAGAGACAGAGTGAGACAGAGACAAAGTGAGATAGACTGAGTGAGACAGATAGAGAGACAGAGAGGGACAGAGAGAGACAGAGAGACAGAGATAGACAGGGAGAGACAGAGAGAGACAGAGAGAGACAGAGATAGAGACAGAGAGACACAGAGGGAGACATAGAGAGAGACAAAAAGAGACAGAGAGAGACACAGAGAGAAAGAGAGAGAGACAGAGAGAGACAGAGAGAGACAGAGAGAGACAGAGATAGGGATAGAGACACAGAGAGAGACATAGAGAGAGTGAGAGAGACAGAAAGAGAGAGAGACAGAGAGAGAGACAGAGAGAGACAGAGACAGAGTGAGATAGACTGAGTGAGACAGAAAGAGAGACAGAGATAGAGACAGAGAGAGACACAGAGAGACACAGAGAGAGAAAGAGAGAGACAGAGAGAGAGACAGCGGGAGACAGAGAGAGACAGAGAGAGAGACAGAGAGAGAAAAAGAGAGAGACAGAGAGAGACAGAGATAGAGAGCGAGACACAGGGAGACACAGAGAGAGACAGAGCTAGACAGAGAGATACAGAGAGAGAGACAGATAGAGACATAGAGCGACAGAGAGATAGAGAGAGACAGGGAGAGATAGAGAGAGAGACAGAGAGAGACAGAGAGAGAGAGACAGAGAGAGACAGAGAGAGACAAAGACAGAGTGAGATAGACTGAGTGAGACAAAAAGAGAGTCAGAGATTGAGACAGAGAGAGACAGAGAGAAACACAGAGAGAGAAAAAGAGAGAAAGAGAGAGATAGAGAGACATAGAGAGACAGAGAGATACAGAGAGAGAAATAGAGAGAGACATTGAGAGACAGAGATAGAGAGCGAGAAACAGGGAGACACAGAGAGAGACAGAGCTAGACAGGGAGATACAGAGAGAGAGACAGAGAGAGAGAGACAAAGAGAGAGACAGAGACAGAGAAAGAGACAGAGAGAGAGATAGAGAGACAGAGAGAGACACAGAGAGAGACAAAGAGAGAGACAGAGAGAGATAGAGAGAGAGTGAGAGAGACAGAAAGAGAGACAGAGAGAGACAGAGATAGAGATAGAGATAGAGAGAGACATATAGAAAGACAGAGAGAGACATAGAGAGAGTGAGAGAGACAGAAAAAGAGACAGAGAGAGGAGACAGAGAGAGACAGAGTGAGATAGACTGAGTGAGACAGAGAGAGAGACAGAGAGGGACAGAGAGAGACAGAGAGACAGAGAGAGACAAGGAGAGACAGAGAGAGAGAGACAGAGATAGAGACAGAGAGACACAGAGGGAGACACAAAGAAAGACAGAAAAAGACAGAGAGAGAAACAGAGAGAAAGAGAGAGAGACAGATAGAGACAGAGAGAGACACAGAGAGAGACATAGAGAGAGTGAGAGAGACAGAAAGAGAGAGAGACAGAGAGAGAGACAGAGAGAGACAGAGACAGAGTGAGATTGACTGAGTGAGACAGAAAGAGAGACAGAGATAGAGACCGAGAGAGACAGAGAGGGACACAGAGAGAGAAAGAGAGAGACAGAGATAGATACAGAAAGAGAGACAGAGAGAGACAGAGAGAGAAAAAGAGAGAGACAGAGAGAGACAGAGATAGAGAGCGAGACACAGGGAGACACAGAGAGAGAAGAGCTAGACAGAGAGATACAGAGAGAGAGACAGAGAGAGACATAGAGAGACAGAGAGACAGAGAGACAGGGAGAGACAGAGAGAGAGACAGAGAGGGACAGAGAGAGAGAAAGAGAAAGACAGAGACACAGAGAGAGACAGAGAGTGAGACACAGAGAGAGACAGAGAGAGAGACAGATAGAGACACAGAGAGAGACAGAGAGAGACAGAGAGAGACAGAGAGAGACAGAGAGAGAGACCGAGAGAGACTAGAGACAGAGAGAGACAGGGAGAAACAAAGAGAGAGACAGAGAGAGACAGAGATAGAGACAGAGAGAGACACAGAGAGAGACAGAGAGAGACACACAGAGGTACAGAGAGAGAGACAGAAAGAGACACAGAGAGATTCAGAGAGAGAGAGACAAAGAGAGACATAGAGAGAGACAGAGAGAGACACAGAGAGAGACAGAGAGAGACAGAGATAGGGATAGAGAAAGACATAGAGAGAGACAGAGAGACATAGAGAGAGTGAGAGAGACAGAAAGAGAGACAGAGAGAGAGAGACAGAGAGAGACAGAGACAGAGTGAAATAGACTGAGTGAGACAGAAAGAGCGACAGAAAGAGAGACAAAGAGAGAAACAGAGAGAGACAGAGAGGGAAACAGAGAGAGAAAGAGAGAGACAGAAAGAGAGACAGAGAGAGAGAGACAGAGAGAGACAGAGACAGAGTGAAATAGACTGAGTGAGACAGAAAGAGCGACAGAAAGAGAGACAAAGAGAGAAACAGAGAGAGACAGAGAGAGAGACAGAGATAGGGATAGAGAGAGACACAGAGAGAGACATAGAGAGAGTGAGAGAGACAGAAAGAGAGAGAGACAGAGAGAGAGACAGAGAGAGACAGAGACAGAGTGAGATTGACTGAGTGAGACAGAAAGAGAGACAGAGATAGAGACCGAGAGAGACAGAGAGAGACACAGAGAGAGAAAGAGAGAGACAGAGATAGAGACAGAAAGAGAGACAGAGAAAGACAGAGAGAGAAAAAGAGAGAGACAGAGAGAGACAGAGATAGAGAGCGAGACACAGGGAGACACAGAGAGAGAAGAGCTAGACAGAGAGATACAGAGAGAGAGACAGAGAGAGACATAGAGAGACAGAGAGACAGAGAGACAGGGAGAGACAGAGAGAAACAGAGAGAGACAGAGAGAGAGACAGAGAGGGACAGAGAGAGAGAAAGAGAAAGACAGAGACACAGAGAGAGACAGAGAGTGAGACACAGAGAGAGACAGAGAGAGAGACAGATAGAGACACAGAGAGAGACAGAGAAAGACAGAGAGAGACAGAGAGAGACAGAGAGAGAGACCGAGAGAGACTAGAGACAGAGAGAGACAGGGAGAAACAAAGAGAGAGACAGAGAGAGACAGAGATAGAGACAGAGAGAGACACAGAGAGAGACAGAGAGAGACACAGAGAGGTACAGATAGAGAGACAGAAAGAGACACAGAGAGATTCAGAGAGAGAGAGACAGAGAGAGACATAGAGAGAGACAGAGAGAGACACAGAGAGAGACAGAGAGGGACAGAGATAGGGATAGAGAAAGACATAGAGAGAGACAGAGAGACATAGAGAGAGTGAGAGAGACAGAAAGAGAGACAGAGAGAGAGAGACAGAGAGAGACAGAGACAGAGTGAAATAGACTGAGTGAGACAGAAAGAGCGACAGAAAGAGAGACAAAGAGAGAAACAGAGAGAGACAGAGAGGGACACAGAGAGAGAAAGAGAGAGACAGAGAGAGAGACAGAGAGAGACAGAGAGAGACAGATGAAACAGAGAGAGAGACAGAGAGAGAACCAGAGAAAGACAGAGACAGAGAGAGACAGAGAGAGATAAAGAAAGACAGAGAGAGACAGAGAGAGAGACAGAGAGAGACAGAGAGCGAGACAGAGGGACAGAAAAGAGACAAAGAGAGAGAGACAGAGAGACAGAGTAAGGGAGAGAGCGACAGATAGAGATTGAGAGAGACATACAGTGAGAGACATAGAGAGACAGAGAGAGACAGAGACAGAGACAAAGAGTGACAGAGAGAGACACAGTGAGATACAGAGAGAGAAAGAGAAAGAGTCAGAGATACAGAGAGAGACAGACAAAGAGACAGAGAGAGACAGAAAAGAGACAAAGAGAGAGAGACAGAGAAAGAGAGAGCAACAGAGAGAGATAGAGAGAGACATACAGAGAGAGACATAGAGAGAGACAGAGAGAGACAGAGAGAGACAGAGAGAGAGACAGAGAGATACAGATGAGACAGAGAGAGAGACAGAGAGAGAACCAGAGAGAGACAGAGAGAGACAAAGAGAGACAGAGAGGGACAAAGAGAGACAGAGATAGAAAGAGAGAGAGACAAAGAGAGGCAAAGAGAGACAGTGAAAGACAGAGAGAGACAGAGAGAGACAGATGACACAGAGATAGAGACAGAGAGAGACAGAGAGAGAGACAGAGGGAGAAACAGAGAGAGACAGAGAGACAGAGAGAGACACAGAGAGACACAGAGAGAGACAGAGAGAGACAGAGAGAGACAGAGAGAGAGACAGAGAGATACAGATGAGACAGAGAGAGAGACAGAGAGAGAACCAGAGAGAGACAGAGAGAGACAAAGAGAGACAGAGAGGGACAAAGAGTGACAGAGAAAGACAGAGAGAGACAGAGAGAGATAAAGAAAGACAGAGAGAGACAGAGAGAGAGAGACAGAGAGAGACAGAGAGCGAGACAGAGAGAGACAGAAAAGAGACAAAGAGAGAGAGACAGAGAGAGACAGAGTAAGGGAGAGAGCGACAGATAGAGATTGAGAGAGACATACAGTGAGAGACATAGAGAGACAGAGAGAGACACAGACAGAGACAGGGAGTGACAGAGAGAGACACAGTGAGATACAGAGAGAGAAAGAGAAAGAGTCAGAGATACAGAGAGAGACAGACAAAGAGACAGAGAGACAGAAAAGAGACAAAGAGAGAGAGACAGAGAAAGAGAGAGAGCGACAGAGAGAGATAGAGAGAGACATACAGAGAGAGACATAGAGAGACAAAGAGGGACACAGAGAGAGACAGAGAGAGACAGAGAGAGACAAAGAGAGAAACAGAAAGAGACAGAGAGAGAGACAGAGAGAGACAGAAAGAGACAGAGAGAGACAGAAAGAGACAGAGAGAGACACAGAGAGACACAGAGAGAGGAAGAGAGAGACAGAGAGAGAGACAAAGAGAGAGACAGAGAAAGAGACAGAGAGAGATATAGAGAGACAGAGAGAGACACAGAGAGAGACAAAGAGAGAGACAGAGAGAGATAGAGAGAGAGTGAGAGAGACAGAAAGAAAGACAGAGAGAGACAGAGATAGAGATAGAGAGAGACATATAGAGAGACAGAGAGAGAAATAGAGAGAGTGTAAGAGACAGAAAGAGAGACAGAGAGAGAGACAGAGTGAGACAGAGACAGAGTGAGATAGACTGAGTGAGACAGATAGAGAGACAGAGAGGGACAGAGAGAGACAGAGAGACAGTGATAGACAGGGAGAGACAGAGAGAGAGACAGAGAGACAGAGATAGAGAAAGAGAGACACAGAGGGAGACATAGAGAGAGACAAAAAGAGACAGAGAGAGACACAGAGAGAAAGAGAGAGAGACAGAGAGAGACAGAGAGAGACAGAGATAGGGATAGAGAGAGACATATAGAGAGTGAGAGAGACAGAAAGAGAGAGAGACAGAGAGAGAGACAAAGAGAGACAGAGACAGAGTGAGATAGACTGAGTGAGACAAAAAGAGAGTCAGAGATAGAGACAGAGAGAGACAGAGAGAAACACAGAGAAAGAAAAAGAGTGAGAGAGAGAGATAGAGAGACAGAGAGAGACAGAGAGATACAGAGAGAGAAATAGAGAGACATTGAGAGACAGAGATAGAGAGCGAGACACAGGGAGACACAGAGAGAGACAGAGCTAGACAGGGAGATACAGAGAGAGAGACAGAGAGAGACATAGAGAGACAGAGAGACAGAGAGAGACAGGGAGAGACAGAGAGAAAGATAGAGAGAGAGACAGAGAGAGACAGAGAGAGACAGAGAGAGACAGAGAGAGACACAGAGAGAAACAGAGAGACACAGAGAAAGGAAGAGAGAGACAGAGAGAGAGAGACAAAGAGAGAGACAGAGACAGAGAAAGAGACAGAGAGAGAGATAGAGAGACAGAGAGAGGCACAGAGAGAGTCAAAGAGAGAGACAGAGAGAGATAGAGAGAGAGTGAGACAGACAGAAAGAGAGACAGAGAGAGACAGACATAGAGATAGAGATAGAGAGAGACATATAGGGAGACAGAGAGAGACATAGAGAGAGTGAGAGAGACAGAAAAAGAGACAGAGAGAGGAGACAGAGAGAGACAGAGTGAGATAGACTGAGTGAGACAGAGAGAGAGACAGAGAGGGACAGAGAGAGACAGAGAGACAGAGAGAGACAGGGAGAGACAGAGAGAGAGAGACAGAGATAGAGACAGAGAGACACAGAGGGAGACACAGAGAGAGACAGAAAAAGACAGAGAGAGACACAGAGAGACAGAGAGATACAGAGAGAGAGACAGAGAGAGAAAAAGAGAGAGACAGAGAGAGACAGAGATAGAGAGCGAGACACAGGGAGACACAGAGAGAGAAAGAGCTAGACAGAGAGATACAGAGAGACAGAGAGAGACATAGAGAGACAGAGAGACAGAGAGAGACAGGGAGAGACAGAGAGAGAGACAGAGAGAGACAGAGAGAGACAGAGACAGAGTGAGATTGACTGAGTGAGACAGAAAGAGAGACAGAGATAGAGACCAAGAGAGACAGAGAGAGACACAGAGAGAGAAAGAGAGAGACAGAGATAGAGACAGAAAGAGAGACAGAGAGAGACAGAGAGAGACAGAGAGAGAAAAAGAGAGAGACAGAGAGAGACAGAGATAGAGAGCGAGACACAGGGAGACACAGAGAGAGAAGAGCTAGACAGAGAGATACAGAGAGACAGAGAGAGACATAGAGAGACAGAGAGACAGAGAGAGACAGGGAGAGACAGAGAGAGAGACAGAGAGAGACAGAGAGAGAGACAGAGAGGGACAGAGAGAGAGAAAGAGAAAGACAGAGACACAGAGAGAGACAGAGAGTGAGACACAGAGAGAGAAAGAGAGAGAGACAGATAGAGACACAGAGAGAGACAGAGAGAGACAGAGAGAGACAGAGAGAGAGAACGAGAGAGACTAGAGACAGAGAGAGACAGGGAGAAACAAAGAGAGAGACAGAGAGAGACAGAGATAGAGACAGAGAGAGACAGAGAGAGGCACAGAGAGAGACAGAGAGGACACAGAGAGGTACAGAGAGAGAGACAGAAAGAGACACAGAGAGATTCAGAGAGAGAGAGACAGAGAGAGACATAGAGAGAGACAGAGAGAGACACAGAGAGAGACAGAGAGAGACAGAGATAGGGATAGAGAGAGACAGAGAGAGAGACAGAGAGACATAGAGAGAGAGTGAGAGAGACAGAAAGAGAGACAGAGAGAGAGATACAGAGACAGAGTGAAATAGACTGAGTGAGACAGAAAGAGCGACAGAAAGAGAGACAAAAAGAGAAACAGAGAGAGACAGAGAGGGACACAGAGAGAGAAAGAGAGAGACAGAGAGAGAGAGAGAGAGACAGAGAGAGACAGATGAGACAGAGAGAGAGAGAGAGAACCTGAGAGAGACAGAGAGAGACAGAGAGAGACAAAGAGAGACAGAGAGAGACAGAGAGTGACAGAGAAAGACAGAGAGAGACAGAGAGAGATAAAGAAAGACAGAGAGAGACAGAGAGAGACAGAGAGCGAGACAGAGAGAGACAGAAAAGAGACAAAGAGAGAGAGACAGAGAAAGAGAGAGAGTGACAGAGAGAGATAGAGAGAGACATACAGAGAGAGACATAGAGAGACAGAGAGAGACACAGAGAGAGACAGAGAGAGACAGAGAGATACAAAGAGAGAAACAGAGAGAGACAGAGAGAGAGACAGAGAGAGACAGAAAGAGACAGAGAGAGACAGAAAGAGACAGAGAGAGACAGAGAGAGACACAGAGAGAGGAAGAGAGAGACAGAGAGAGAGACAAAGAGAGAGACAGAGAAAGAGACAGAGAGATATGTAGAGAGACAGAGAGAGACACAGAGAGAAACAAAGAGAGAGACAGAGAGAGATAGAGAGAGAGTGAGAGAGACAGAAAGAAAGACAGAGAGACAGAGATAGAGATAGAGAGAGACATATAGAGAGACAGAGAGAGAAATAGAGAGAGTGAAAGAGACAGAAAGAGAGACAGAGAGAGAGACAGAGTGAGACAGAGACAGAGTGAGATAGACTGAGTGAGACAGATAGAGAGACAGAGAGGGACAGAGAGAGACAGAGAGACAGAGAGACAGAGATAGACAGGGAGAGACAGAGAGAGAGACAGAGAGAGACAGAGATAGAGACAGAGAGACACAGAGGGAGACATAGAGAGAGACAAAAAGAGACAGAGAGAGACACAGAGAGAAAGAGAGAGAGACAGAGAGAGACAGAGAGAGACAGAGAGAGACAGAGAGAGACAGAGATAGGGATAGAGAGAGACACAGAGAGAGACATAGAGAGAGTGAGAGAGACAGAAAGAGAGAGAGACAGAGAGAGACAGAGACAGAGTGAGATAGACTGAGTGAGACAGAAAGAGAGACAGAGATAGAGACAGAGAGAGACAGAGAGAGACACAGAGAGAGAAAGAGAGAGACAGATAGAGAGACAGCGGGAGACAGAGAGAGACAGAAGGAGACAGAGAGAGAAAAAGAGAGAGACAGAGAGAGACAGAGATAGAGGGCGAGACACAGGGAGACACAGAGAGAGACAGAGCTAGACAGAGAGATACAGAGAGAGAGACAGAGAGAGACATAGAGCGACAGAGAGATAGAGAGAGACAGGGAGAGATAGAGAGAGAGACAGAGAGAGACAGAGAGAGAGACAGAGAGAGAGACAGAGAGAGACAAAGACAGAGTGAGATAGACTGAGTGAGACAAAAAGAGAGTCAGAGATAGAGACAGAGAGAGACAGAGAGAAACACAGAGAGAGAAATAGAGAGAAACATTGAGAGACAGAGATAGAGTGCGAGACACAGGGAGACACAGAGAGAGACAGAGCTAGACAGGGAGATACAGAGAGAGAGACAGAGAGAGACATAGAGAGACAGAGAGACAGAGAGAGACAGGGAGAGACAGAGAGAAAGACAGAAAGAGAGACAGAGAGAGACACAGAGAGACACAGAGAGACACAGAGAGAGGAAGAGAGAGACAGAGAGAGAGAGACAAAGAGAGAGACAGAGACAGAGAAAGAGACAGAGAGAGAGATAGAGAGACAGAGAGAGGCACAGAGAGAGTCAAAGAGAGAGACAGAGAGAGAGAGAGAGAGAGAGAGAGACAGAAAGAGAGACAGAGAGAGACAGACATAGAGATAGAGATAGAGAGAGACATATAGGGAGACAGAGAGAGACATAGAGAGAGTGAGAGAGACAGAAAAAGAGACAGAGAGAGGAGACAGAGAGAGACAGAGTGAGATATACTGTGTGAGACAGAGAGAGAGACAGAGAGGGACAGAGAGAGACAGAGGGAGACACAGAGAGAGACAGAAAAAGACAGAGAGAGACACAGAGAGAAAGAGAGAGAGACAGAGAGAGACAGAGAGATACAGAGAGAGAAAAAGAGAGAGACATTGAGAGAGAGAGATAGAGAGCGAGACACAGGGAGACACAGAGAGAGACAGAGCTAGACAGGGAGATACAGAGAGAGAGACAGAGAGAGACATAGAGAGACAGAGAGACAGAGAGAGACATGGAGAGACAGAGAGAAAGACAGAGAGAGACACAGAGAGAGACAGAGAGAGAGAAAGAGAGAGACAGAGACACAGAGAGAGACAGAGAGAGACATAGAGAGAGACAGACAGAGAGAGACAGAGAGAGACACAGAGAGAGACAGAGAGAGACAGAGAGAGACAGAGAGAGACAGAGATAGTGATAGAGAGAGACCTAGAGAAAGACAGAGAGCAACAGAGAGAGACATAGAGAGACAGAGAGAGACAGAGAGAGAAAAAGAGAGAGACAGAGAAAGACAGAGATAGAGAGCGAGACACAGGTAAACAAAGAAAGAGACAGAGCTAGACAGAGAGATATAGAGCTAGAGACAGAGAGAGACATAGAGATACAGAGAAACAGAGACAGACAGGGAGAGACAGAGTGAGAGACAGAGCGAGACAGAGATAGAGACAGAGAGAGACAGATAGAGACACAGAGAGAGACAGAGAGAGACACAGAGAGGTACAGAGAGAGAGACAGAAAGAGACACAGAGAGATTCAGAGAGAGAGAGACAGAGAGAGACAGAGAGAGACACAGAGAGAGACACAGAGAGAGACAGAGAGAGACAGAGATAGGGATAGAGAGAGACATAGAGAGAGACAGAGAGACATAGAGAGAGTGAGAGAGACAGAAAGAGAGACAGAGAGAGAGAGACAGAGAAAGACAGAGACAGAGTGAAATAGACTGAGTGAGACAGAAAGAGCGACAGAAAGAGAGACAAAGATAGAAACAGAGAGAGACAGAGAGGGACTCAGAGAGAGAAAGAGAGAGACAGAGAGACAGACAGAGAGAGAGACAGAGAGAGACAGAGTCAGACAGAGAGAGAAAAAGAGAGAGACAGAGAAAGACAGAGATAGAGAGCGAGACACAGGTAAACAAAGAAAGAGACAGAGCTAGACAGAGAGATATAGAGCTAGAGACAGAGAGAGACATAGAGATACAGAGAAACAGAGACAGACAGGGAGAGACAGAGTGAGAGACAGAGAGACACAGAGAGAGAGAAAGAGAGAGACAGAGACACAGAGAGAGACAGAGAGAGAGACACAGAGAGAGACAGAGAGAGAGAGACAGAGAGAGACACAGAGAGAGACAGAGAGAGAGAGACACAGAGAGACACAGAGAGACACAGAGAGAGGAAGAGAGACAGAGAGAGAGAGACAAAGAGAGAGAGAGAGAGACAGAGAAAGAGACAGAGAGAGAGATAGAGAGACAGAGAGAGACACAGAGAGAGACAAAGAGAGAGACAGAGAGAGATAGAGAGAGAGTGAGAGAGACAGAAAGAGAGACAGAGAGAGACAGAGATAGAGATAGAGATAGAGAGAGACATATAGAAAGACAGAGAGAGACATAGAGAGAGTGAGAGAGACAGAAAAATAGACAGAGAGAGGAGACAGAGAGAGACAGAGTGAGATAGACTGAGTGAGACAGAGAGAGAGACAGAGAGCGACAGAGAGAGACAGAGAGACAGGGAGAGACAGGGAGAGACAGAGAGAGAGAGACAGAGATAGAGACAGAGAGACACAGAGGGAGACACAGAGAGAGACAGAAAAAGACAGAGAGAGACACAGAGAGAAAGAGAGAGAGACAGATAGAGACAGAGAGAGACACAGAGAGAGACATAGAGAGAGTGAGAGAGACAGAAAGAGAGAGAGACAGAGAGAGAGAGACAGAGAGAGACAGAGACAGAGTGAGATTGACTGAGTGAGACAGAAAGAGAGACAGAGATAGAGACCGAGAGAGACAGAGAGAGACACAGAGAGAGAAAGAGAGAGACAGAGATAGAGACAGAAAGAGAGACAGAGAGAGACAGAGAGAGACAGAGAGAGAAAAAGAGAGAGACAGAGAGAGACAGAGATAGAGAGCGAGACACAGGGAGACACAGAGAGAGAAGAGCTAGACAGAGAGATACAGAGAGAGAGACAGAGAGAGACATAGAGAGACAGAGAGACAGAGAGAGACAGGGAGAGACAGAGAGAGAGACAGAGAGAGACAGAGAGAGAGACAGAGAGGGACAGAGAGAGAGAAAGAGAAAGACAGAGACACAGAGAGAGACAGAGAGTTAGACACAGAGAGAGACAGAGAGAGAGACAGATAGAGACACAGAGAGAGACAGAGAGAGACAGAGAGAGACAGAGAGAGACAGAGAGAGAGATCGAGAGAGACTAGAGACAGAGAGAGACAGGGAGAAACAAAGAGAGAGACAGAGCGAGACAGAGATAGAGACAGAGAGAGACAGATAGAGACACAGAGAGAGACAGAGAGAGACACAGAGAGGTACAGAGAGAGAGACAGAAAGAGACACAGAGAGATTCAGAGAGAGAGAGACAGAGAGAGACAGAGAGAGACACAGAGAGAGACACAGAGAGAGACAGAGAGAGACAGAGATAGGGATAGAGAGAGACATAGAGAGAGACAGAGAGACATAGAGAGAGTGAGAGAGACAGAAAGAGAGACAGAGAGAGAGAGACAGAGAAAGACAGAGACAGAGTGAAATAGACTGAGTGAGACAGAAAGAGCGACAGAAAGAGAGACAAAGATAGAAACAGAGAGAGACAGAGAGGGACTCAGAGAGAGAAAGAGAGAGACAGAGAGACAGACAGAGAGAGAGACAGAGAGAGACAGAGTCAGACAGAGAGAGAAAAAGAGAGAGACAGAGAAAGACAGAGATAGAGAGCGAGACACAGGTAAACAAAGAAAGAGACAGAGCTAGACAGAGAGATATAGAGCTAGAGACAGAGAGAGACATAGAGATACAGAGAAACAGAGACAGACAGGGAGAGACAGAGTGAGAGACAGAGAGACACACAGAGAGAGAAAGAGAGAGACAGAGACACAGAGAGAGACAGAGAGAGAGACACAGAGAGAGACAGAGAGAGAGAGACAGAGAGAGACACAGAGAGAGACAGAGAGAGACAGAGACAGAGATAGGGATAGAGAGAGACATAGAGAGAGACAGAGAGCAACAGAGAGAGACATAGAGAGACAGAGAGAGACATAGAGAGACAGAGAGAGACAAAGAGAGACAGAGAGATATAGAGAGAGAGACATAGAGAGACATAGAAATACAGAGAGAGACAAAGAAAGACAGAGAGAGAGTCAGAGAGAGACAAAGAGAGACAGAGAGATACAGAGAGAGAGACATAGAGAGACATAGAAATACAGAGAGAGACAAAGAAAGACAGAGAGAAAGACATAGAGAGACAGACAGATCAGAAAAGAGACAAAGAGATAGAGACAGAGAGAGACAGGGAGAGAGACACAGAGAGAGGCAGAGAGAGACAGAGAGAGACAGAGAGAAAAGAGACAAAAGAGAGAGAGACAGAGAAAGACAGACAGAGACAGAGACAGATAGAGAGAGACAGAGAGAGAGACAGAGACAGAATGACAGAGAATGAGGGAGACAGAGAGACAGAGAGAGATACAGAAGAGACAGACATAGTGACAGAGAGAGACAGAAAGAGACAGAGAGACACAGAGAGAGACAGAGAGAGACACAGAGAGAGACAGAGAGAAACATAGAGAGACAGAGAGAGACAGAGAGAGAGACAGAGAGATACAGAGAGAGACCAAGAGAGACAGAGATGAACAGAGAGAGAGTCAAAGAGAGACTGAGAAAGACAGAGAGAGACAGAGAGAGACAGATGAGACAGAGATAGAGACAGACAGAGACAGAGAGAGAGACAGAGGGAGAAACAGAGAGAGACAGAGAGACAGAGAGAGACACAGTGAGACACAGAGAGAGACAGAGAGAGAGACACAGAAAGACACAAAGAGACAGAGAGAGACAGAGAGAGAGACAGGGAGACACAGATGAGACAGCGAGAGAGAGACAGAGAGAGAACCAGAGAGAGACAGAGAGATACAGAGAGAGACAAAGAGAGACAGAGAGAGACAGAGAGTGACAGAGAAAGACAGAGAGAGAGGGACACAGAAAGACACTGAGAGACAGAGAGAGACAGAGAGAGACAGGAAGAGACAGATGAGACAGCGAGAGAGAGACAGAGAGAGACACAGAGAGAGACAGAGAGATACAGAGAGAGATAAAGAAAGACAGAGAGAGACACAGTGAGACACAGAGAGAGACAGAGAGAGAGAGACACAGAAAGACACAGAGAGACAGAGAGAGACAGAGAGAGACAGGGAGAGACAGATGAGACAGTGAGAGAGAGACAGAGAGAGACACAGAGAGAGACAGAGAGATACAGAGACAGAGAGAGACACAGAGAGAGACAGAGAGATACAGAGAGAGACCAAGAGAGACAGAGATGAACAGAGAGAGAGACAAAGAGAACCTGAGAAAGACAGAGAGAGACAGAGAGAGACAGATGAGACAGAGATAGAGACAGACAGAGACAGAGAGAGAGACAGAGGGAGAAACAGAGAGAGACAGAGAGACAGAGAGAGAGAGAGAGCGAGACAGAGAGAGACAGAAAAGAGACAAAGAGAGAGAGACAGAGAGAGACAGAGAAAGAGAAAGAGCGACAGAGAGAGATTGAGAGAGACATACAGTGAGAGACATAGAGAGACAGATAGAGACACAGACAGAGACTGAGAGAGACAGAGAGAGACACAGTGAGATACAGAGTGAGACAGAGAAAGAGTCAGAGATACAGAGAGAGACAGACAGAGAGACAGAGAGAGACAGAAAAGAGACAAAGAGAGAGACAGAGAAAGAGAGAGAGCGACAGAGAGAGATAGAGAAAGACATACAGAGAGAGACATAGAGAGACATAGAGAGACACAGAGAGAGACAGAGAGAGACAGAGAGAGACAGAGAGAGACAGAGAGAGACAGAGAGAGAGACAGATAGAGACAGAGAGAGACAGAAAGAGACAGAGAGAGACAGAAAGAGACAGAGAGAGACAGAGAGAGACACACAGAGAGAAAGAGAGAGTCAGAGAGAGAGAGACAAAGTGAGAGACAGAGAAAGAGACAGAGAGAGATATAGAGAGACAGAGAGAGACACAGAGAGACAGCGAGAGAGAAAGAGAGAGATAGAGAGAGAGTGAGAGAGACAGAAAGAGTGACAGATAGAGACAGAGATAGAGATAGAGAGAGACATATAGAGAGACAGAGAGAGAAATAGAGAGAGTGAAAGAGACAGAGAGAGAGACACAGAGAGACAGAGTGAGACAGAGACAGAGTGAGATAGACTGAGTGAGACAGATAGAGAGACAGAGAGGGACAGAGAGAGACAGAGAGACAGAGATAGACAGGGAGAGACCGAGAGAGAGACAGAGAGAGACAGAGATAGAGACAGAGAGACACAGAGGGAGACAAAGAGAGAGACAAAAAGAGACAGAGAGAGACACAGAGAGAAAGAGAGAGAGACAGAGAGAGACAGAGAGAGAGACAGAGAGAGACAGAGATAGGGATAGAGAGAGACACAGAGAGAGACATAGAGAGAGTGAGAGAGACAGAAAGAGAGACAGAGAGAGAGACAGAGAGAGACAGAGACAGTGAGATAGACTGAGTGAGACAGAAAGAGAGACAGAGATAGAGACAGAGAGAGACAGAGAGAGACACAGAGAGAGAAAGAGAGAGACAGAGAGAGAGACAGCGGGAGACAGAGAGAGACAGAGAGAGAGACAGAGAGAGACAGAGATAGAGAGCGAGACACAGGGAGACACAGAGAGAGACAGAGCTAGACAGAGAGATACAGAGAGAGAGACAGAGAGAGACATAGAGCGACAGAGAGATAGAGAGAGACAGGGAGAGATAGAGAGAGAGACAGAGAGAGACAGAGAGAGAGACAGAGAGAGACAAAGACAGAGTGAGATAGACTGAGTGAGACAAAAAGAGAGTCAGAGATAGAGACAGAGAGAGACAGAGAGAGACACAGAGAGAGAGAGAGACAGAGAGAGACAGAGAGAGACAGAGAGATACAGAGAAAGAAAAAGAGAGAGACATTGAGAGACAGAGATAGAGAGCGAGACACAGGGAGACACAGAGAGAGACAGAGCTAGACAGGGGGATACAGAGAGAGAGATAGAGAGAGACATAGAGAGACAGAGAGACAGAGAGAGACAGGGAGAGACAGAGAGAAAGACAGAGAGAGAGATAGAGAGAGACATAGAGAGACAGAGAGACAGAGAGAGACAGGGAGAGACAGAGAGAGAGACACAGAGAGACACGGAGAGACACAGAGAGACACAGAGAGAGGAAGAGAGAGACAGAGATAGAGAGACAGAGACAAAGAGTGAGACAGAGAGAGACAGAGAGAGACAGAGAGAGACACAGAGAGACACAGAGAGAGGAAGAGAGAGAAGGAGAGAGAGACAAAGAGAGAGACAGAGAGAGAGACAGAGAAAGAGACAGAGAGAGAGATAGAGAGATAGAGAGAGACACAGAGAGAGACAAAGAGAGAGACAGAGAGAGATAGAGATAGAGTGAGAACACAGAAAGAGAGACAGAGAGAGACAGAGATAGAGATAGAGGGAGACATATAGAGAGACAGAGAGAGACATAGAGAGAGTGAGAGAGACAGAAAAAGAGACAGAGAGAGAGACAGAGAGAGACAGAGTGAGATAGACTGAGTGAGACAGAGAGAGAGAGACAGAGAGGGACAGAGAGAGACAGAGAGACAGAGAGAGACAGGGAGAGACAGAGAGAGAGACAGAGATAGATGCAGAGAGACACAGAGGGAGACACAGAGAGAGACAGAAAAAGACAAAGAGAGACACAGAGAGAAAGAGAGAGAGACAGATAGAGACAGAGAGAGACACAGAGAGAGTCATAGAGAGAGTGAGAGAGACAGAGAGAGAGACAGAGAGAGAGACAGAGAGAGACAGAGACAGAGTGAGATTGACTGAGTGAGACAGAAAGAGAGACAGAGATAGAGACCGAGAGAGACAGAGAGAGACACAGAGAGAGAAAGAGAGAGACAGAGAGAGAGACAGAAAGAGAGACAGAGAGAGACAGAGAGAGACAGAGAGAGAAAAAGGGAGAGACAGAGAGAGACAGAGATAGAGAGCGAGACACAGGGAGACACAGATTGAGAAGAGCTAGACAGAGAGATAAAGAGAGAGAGACAGAGAGAGACATAGAGAGACAGAGAGACAGAGAGAGACAGGGAGAGACAGAGAGAGAGATAGAGAGAGACAGAGAGAGAGACAGAGAGGGACAGAGAGAGAGAAAGAGAAAGACAGAGACACAGAGAGAGACAGAGAGTGAGACACAGAGAGAGACAGAGAGAGAGACAGATAGAGACACAGAGAGAGACAGAGAGAGACAGAGAGAGACAGAGAGAGACAGAGAGAGAGACCGAGAGAGACAGAGAGACAGAGAGAGACAGGGAGAGACAAAGAGAGAGACAGAGAGAGAAAGAGATAGAGACAGAGAGAGACAGAGAGAGACACAAAGAGAGACAGAGAGAGACACAGAGAGTTACAGAGAGAGAGACAGAAAGAGACAGAGAGAGACAGAGATAGGGATAGAGAGAGACATAGAGAGAGACAGAGAGACATGGAGAGAGTGAGAGAGACAGAAAGAGAGACAGAGAGAGAGAGACAGAGAGAGACAGAGACAGAGTGAAATAGACTGAGTGAGACAGAAAGAGCGACAGAAAGAGAGACAAAGATAGAAACAGAGAGAGACAGAGAGGGACACAGAAAGAGAAAGAGAGAGACAGAGAGAGAGACAGTGAGAGAGACAGAGAGAGACAGAGAGAGACAGAGAGAGTGACAGAGAGAGACAGAGACACACAGAGAGAGAAAAAGAGAGAGACAGAGAAAGACAGAGATAGAGAGCGAGACACAGGTAGACAAAGAAAGAGACAGAGCTAGACAGAGAGATATAGAGCTAGAGACAGAGAGAGACATAGAGAGACAGAGAAACAGAGAGAGACAGGGAGAGACAGAGTGAGAGACAGAGAGAGACAGAGAGAGAGAAAGAGAGAGACAGAGACACAGAGAGAGACAGAGAGAGAGACACAGAGAGAGACAGAGAGAGAGAGACAGAGAGAGAGACAGAGAGAGACAGAGAGAGACAGAGTGAGACAAAGAGAGACAGAGAGATATATAGAGAGAGACATAGAGAGACATAGAAATACAGAGAGAGACAAAGAAAGACAGAGAGAAAGACATACAGAGACAGATAGAGACAGAAAAGAGACAAAGAGATAGAGACAGAGAGAGACAGGGAGAGAGACACAGAGAGAGGCAGAGAGAGACAGAGAGAAAAGAGACAAAAGAGAGAGAGACTGAGAGAGACAGAGAAAGACAGACAGAGACGAAACAGATAGAGAGAGACAGAGAGAGAGAGAGAGAGACAGAATGACAGAGAATGAGAGAGACAGAGAGACAGAGAGAGATACAGAAGAGACAGACATAGAGACAGAGAGAGACAGAGAGAGACAGAGAGACACAGAGAGACACAGAGAGAGACACAGAGAGAGACAGAGAGATACAGAGAGAGACAGAGAGAGACACAGAGAGAGACAGAGAGATACAGAGAGAGACCAAGAGAGACAGAGATAGACAGAGAGAGAGACAAAGAGAGACTGAGAAAGACAGAGAGAGACAGATGAGACAGAGATAGAGACAGACAGAGACAGAGAGAGAGAGAGAGGGAGAAACAGAGAGAGACAGAGAGACAGAGAGAGACACAGTGAGACACAGAGAGAGACAGAGAGAGAGAGACACAGAAAGACACAGAGAGACAGAGAGAGACAAAGAGAGAGACAGGGAGAGACAGATGAGACAGCGAGAGAGAGACAGAGAGAGAACCAGAGAGAGACAGAGAGATACAGAGAGAGACAAAGAGAGACAGAGAGAGACAGAGAGTGACAGAGAAAGACAGAGAGAGAGACAGAGAGAGAGAGACAGAGAGAGACAGAGATAGGGATAGAGAGAGACACAGAGAGAGACATAGAGAGAGAGAGAGACAGAAAGAGAGAGAGACAGAGAGAGACAGAGAGAGACAGAGACAGAGTGAGATAGACTGAGTGAGACAGAAAGAGAGACAGAGATAGAGACAGAGAGAGACACAGATAGACACAGAGAGAGAAAGAGAGAGACAGAGAGAGACAGAGAGAGAGACAGAGAGTGACAGAGAAAGACAGAGAGAGACAGAGAGAGACAGAGAGAGATAAAGAAAGACAGAGAGAGAGACAGATAGAGAGATAGAGAGAGAAAAAGAGAGAGACAGATCGAGACAGAGATAGAGAGCGAGACACAGGGAGACACAGAGAGAGACAGAGCTAGACAGAGAGATACAGAGAGAGAGACAGAGAGAGACATAGAGCGACAGAGAGATAGAGAGAGACAGGGAGAGATAGAGAGAGAGACAGAGAGAGACAGAGAGAGAGACAGAGAGAGAGACAGAGAGAGACAGAGAGAGACAAAGACAGAGTGAGATAGACTGAGTGAGACAGAAAGAGAGTCCGAGATAGAGACAGAGAGAGACAGAGAGAGACACAGAGAGAGAAAGAGAGAGAGAGAGAGAGAAAGAGAGACAGAGAATGACAGAGAGAGACAGAGAGAGACAGAGAGAGAAAATGAGAGAGACATTGAGAGACAGAGATAGAGAGTGAGACACAGGGAGACACAGAGAGAGAGAGAGCTAGACAGGGAGATACAGAGAGAGAGACAGAGAGAGACATAGAGAGACAGAGAGACAGAGAGAGACAGGGAGAGACAGAGAGAGACACAGAGAGACACAGAGAGACACAGAGAGAGGAAGAGAGAGACAGAGATAGAGGGACAGAGACAAAGAGTGAGACAGAGAGAGACAGAGAGAGACAGAGAGAGGCACAGAGAGACACAGAGAGAGGAAGAGAGAGACAGAGAGAGAGACAAAGAGAGAGACAGAGAGAGACAGAGAAAGAGACAGAGAGAGAGATAGATAGAGAGAGAGAGAAACAGAGAGAGACAAAGAGAGAGACAGAGAGAGATAGAGAGAGAGTGAGAACACAGAAAGAGAGACAGAGAGAGACAGAGATAGAGATAGAGGGAGACATATAGAGAGACAGAGAGAGACATAGAGAGAGTGAGAGAGACAGAAAAAGAGACAGAGAGAGAGACAGAGTGAGATAGACTGAGTGAGACAGAGAGAGAGAGACAGAGAGGGACAGAGAGAGACAGAGAGACAGAGAGAGACAGGGAGAGACAGAAAGAGAGAGACAGAGATAGATGCAGAGAGACACAGAGGGAGACACAGAGAGAGACAGAAAAAGACAGAGAGAGACACAGAGAGAAAGAGAGAGAGACAGATAGAGACAGAGAGAGACACAGAGAGAGTCATAGAGAGAGTGAGAGAGACAGAGAGAGAGACAGAGAGAGAGACAGAGAGAGACAGAGACAGAGTGAGATTGACTGAGTGAGACAGAAAGAGAGACAGAGATAGAGACCGTGAGAGACAGAGAGAGACAGAGAGAGAGAAAGAGAGAGACAGAGAGAGAGACAGAAAGAGAGACAGAGAGAGACAGAGAGAGACAGAGAGAGAAAAAGAGAGAGACAGAGAGAGTCAGAGATAGAGAGCGAGACACAGGGAGACACAGAGAGAGAAGAGCTAGACAGAGAGATACAGAGAGAGAGACAGAGAGACACATAGAGAGACAGAGAGACAGAGAGAGACAGGGAGAGACAGAGAGAGAGAGACAGAGAGAGACAGAGAGAGAGACAGAGAGGGACAGAGAGAGAGAAAGAGAAAGACAGAGACACAGAGAGAGACAGAGAGTGAGACACAGAGAGAGACAGAGAGAGAGACAGATAGAGACACACAGAGAGACAGAGAGAGACAGAGAGAGACAGAGAGAGACAGAGAGAGACAGAGAGAGAGACCGAGAGAGACAGAGAGAGACAGAGAGAGACAGAGAGATACAGAGAGAGACAGAGAGAGCCACAGAGAGAGACAGAGAGATACAGAGAGAGACCAAGAGAGACAGAGATAGACAGAGAGAGAGACAAAGAGAGACTGAGAAAGACAGAGAGATACAGATGAGACAGAGATAGAGACAGACAGAGACAGAGAGAGAGAGAGAGGGAGAAACAGAGAGAGACAGAGAGTCAGAGAGAGACACAGTGAGACACAGAGAGAGACAGAGAGAGAGAGACACAGAAAGACACAGAGAGACAGAGAGAGACAAAGAGAGAGACAGGGAGAGACAGATGAGACAGCGAGAGAGAGACAGAGAGAGAACCAGAGAGAGACAGACAGATACAGAGAGAGACAAAGAGAGACAGAGAGAGACAGAGAGTGACAGAGAAAGACAGAGAGAGAGACAGAGAGAGAGACAGAGAGAGACAGAGATAGGGATAGAGAGAGACACAGAGAGAGACATAGAGAGAGAGTGAGACAGAAAGAGAGAGAGACAGAGAGAGAGACAGAGAGAGACAGAGACAGAGTGAGATAGACTGAGTGAGACAGAAAGAGAGACAGAGATAGAGACAGAGAGAGACACAGATAGACACAGAGAGAGAAAGAGAGAGACAGAGAGAAAGACAGCGGTTGACAGAGAGAGACAGATAGAGAGATAGAGAGAGAAAAAGAGAGAGACAGATCGAGACAGAGATAGAGAGCGAGACACAGGGAGACACAGAGAGAGACAGAGCTAGACAGAGAGATACAGAGAGAGAGACAGAGAGAGACATAGAGCGACAGAGAGATAGAGAGAGACAGGGAGAGATAGAGAGAGAGACAGAGAGAGACAGAGAGAGAGACAGAGAGAGACAGAGAGAGACAAAGACAGAGTGAGATAGACTGAGTGAGACAGAAAGAGAGTCCGAGATAGAGACAGAGAGAGACAGAGAGAGACACAGAGAGAGAAAAAGAGAGAGAGAGAAAGAGAGACAGAGAATGACAGAGAGAGACAGAGAGAGACAGAGAGAGAAAATGAGAGAGACATTGAGAGACAGAGATAGAGAGTGAGACACAGGGAGACACAGAGAGAGACAGAGCTAGACAGGGAGATACAGAGAGAGAGACAGAGAGAGACATAGAGAGACAGAGAGACAGAGAGAAACAGGGAGAGACAGAGAGAGAGACACAGAGAGACACAGAGAGACACAGAGAGACACAGAGAGAGGAAGAGAGAGACAGAGATAGAGAGACAGAGACAAAGAGTGAGACAGAGAGAGACAGAGAGAGACACAGAGAGACACAGAGAGACACAGAGAGAGGAAGAGAGAGACAGAGAGAGAGACAAAGAGAGAGACAGAGAGAGACAGAGAAAGAGACAGAGAGAGAGATAGAGAGACAGAGAGAGACACAGAGAGAGACAAAGAGAGAGACAGAGAGAGATAGAGAGAGAGTGAGAGACACAGAAAGAGAGACAGAGAGAGACAGAGATAGAGATAGAGGGAGACATATAGAGAGACAGAGAGAGACATAGAGAGAGTGAGAGAGACAGAAAAAGAGACAGAGAGAGAGACAGAGAGAGACAGAGTGAGATAGACTGAGTGAGACAGAGAGAGAGAGACAGAGAGGGACAGAGAGAGACAGAGAGACAGAGAGAGACAGGGAGAGACAGAGAGAGAGAGACAGAGATAGATGCAGAGAGACACAGAGGGAGACACAGAGAGAGACAGAAAAAGACAGAGAGAGACACAGAGAGAAAGAGAGAGAGACAGATAGAGACAGAGAGAGACACAGAGAGAGTCATAGAGAGAGTGAGAGAGACAGAGAGAGAGACAGAGAGAGAGACAGAGAGAGACAGAGACAGAGTGAGATTGACTGAGTGAGACAGAAAGAGAGACAGAGATAGAGACCGAGAGAGACAGAGAGAGACACAGAGAGAGAAAGAGAGAGACAGAGAGAGAGACAGAAAGAGAGACAGAGAGAGACAGAGAGAGACAGAGAGAGAAAAAGAGAGAGACAGAGAGAGACAGAGATAGAGAGCGAGACACAGGGAGACACAGAGAGAGAAGAGCTAGACAGAGAGATACAGAGAGAGAGACAGAGAGACACATAGAGAGACAGAGAGACAGAGAGAGA
>NW_028227276.1:8095787-8103287 GCF_978045245.1 Mus caroli
GACAGAGATACAGAGACAGAGACACAGAGAAACACATAGAGAGACACAGAGAGAGACAGAGACAAAGAGAAAGACAGAGACAGAGTGAGAGAGACTGAGAGAGACAGAGAGACAAACAGAGAGCGACAGAGACTAAGAGAGAGACAATGAGAGACAGAGAGAGAAAGAGAGAGACAGAGATAGAGACAGAGAGAGACAAAGACAGAGTGAGAGAGACTGAGAGAGACAGAGAGATTACAGAGAGAGACAGAGAGAGACAGAGAAAGAAAGAGAGAGACAAAGATAGAAAGACAGACAGAGAGATACACAGTGAGAGATAGGGAGAGACAGAGAGAGACACAGAGGGAGACAGAGCGACAGAGTGATAAACAGAGAGAGACAGAGACAGAGACAGAGAGAGACAGTGATAGAGAGAGAGAAAGAGAGAGATAGATACAGCGAGATACAGAGAGAGACAGAGAGAGACAGAGAGAGACAGAGAAAGACAGAGAGAGACAGAAATAGAGACAGAGAGACAGAGGGTGACAGAGAGAGACAGAGAGAGACACAGTGAGAGATAGAGAGAGACAGAGAGAGACACAGAGAGAGACAGAGCGACAGAGTGATAAACAGAGAGAGACAGAGATAGAGACAGAGAGACGGAGATAGAGACAGAGAGAGACAAAGACAGAGTGAGAGAGACTGAGAGACTGAGAGAGACAGAGAGAGACAGAGACAGAGAGAGACAGAGATAGAGAGAGAGACAGAGAGAGACAGAGAGATACAGAGAGAGACAGAGACAGAGAGAGAGAAAGAGAGAGACACAGAGCGAAAGAGATAGAGACAGAGAGACAGAGGGAGACAGAGAGAAACAGAGAGAGACAGAGACAGACACAGTGAGAGATAGAGAGAGACAGAGAGAGACACAGAGAGAGACACAGCGACAGAGTGATAAACAGAGAGAGACAGAGATAGAGGCAGAGAGAGACAGAGAGAGACTGAGAGAGACAGAGAGAGACAATGAGAGACAGAGAGAGAAAGAGAGAGACAGAGATAGAGTCAGAGAGAGACTAAGACAGAGTGAGAGAGACTGAGAGAGAAGAGAGACAGAGAGAGACAGAGAGAGACAGACACAGAGAGAGACAGAGAGAGAGAGAGATACAGAGAGAGACAGAGAGAGACATAGAGAGACAGAGAGAGAAAGACAGACAGAGAGAGACAGAGAGAGAGAGAGACAGAGAAAGAAAGACAGACAGAGAGAGACAGAGAGAGAGAGAGACAGAGAGAGACAGAGATATAGACAGAGAGACAGAGGGAGACAGAGAGAGACAGAGAGAGACAATGAGAGACAGAGAGAGAAAGAGAGAGACAGAGATAGAGACAGAGAGAGACAAAGACAGAGTGAGAGAGACTGAGAGAGACAGAGAGATTACAGAGAGAGACAGAGAGAGACAGAAAGACAGAGAGAGACAGAGATAGAAAGACAGACAGAGAGAGACAGAGAGATACACAGTGAGAGATAGAGAGAGACAGAGAGAGACACATAGGGAGACAGAGCGACAGAGTGATAAACAGAGAGAGACAGACACAGAGACAGAGAGAGACAGTGATAGAGAGAGAGAAAGAGAGAGAGAGATACAGCGAGATACAGAGAGAGACAGAGAGAGACAGAGAGAGACAGAGAAAGACAGAGAGAGACAGAAATAGAGACAGAGAGACAGAGGGTGACAGAGAGAGACAGAGAGAGACAGAGAGTGACACAGTGAGAGATAGAGAGAGACAGAGAGAGACACAGAGAGAGACAGAGCGACAGAGTGATAAACAGAGAGAGACAGAGATAGAGACAGAGAGACGGAGATAGAGACAGAGAGAGACAAAGACAGATTGAGAGAGACTGAGAGAGACAGAGGGTGAGACAGAGAGACAGAGAGAGACAGAGAGATACAGAGAGAGACAGAGATAGAGATAGAGACAGAGATAGAGACAGAGAGACAGAGAGAGACAGAGAGAGACATAGAGAGAGACAGAGCGACAGAGTGATAAACAGAGAAAGACAGACATAGAGACATAGAGAGACGGAGAGAGAGAGAGAGACAATGAGAGACAGAGAGAGAAATAGAGAGACAGAGAGAGACAGACAGATAGAGACAGAGAGAGAGGGAGACAGAGAAAGACAGAGAGAGACACAGAGAGAGACAGAGAGAGAGACAAAGAGATAAACAGAGAGAGACAGGATAGATACAGAGAGAGACAGAGAGAGACAGAGAGAGACAGAGATAAACAGAGAGAGACAGAGATAAAGACAGAGAGAGACAGAGAGAGACAATGAGAGACAAAGAGAGACAGAGATAGAGACAGAGAGAGACAGAGACAAAGAGAGAGACAGAGAGAGAGACAGAGACAGAGTGAGAGAGACTGAGAGACAGAGAGAGACACAGAGAGAGACAGAAAGAGTCAGAGAGAGACAGAGCTAGAGACAGAGAGAGACAGAGACAAAGAGAGAGACAGAGAGAGATAGAGACAGAGATAGAGAGAGACAGAGAGAGATAGAGATAGAGAGAGACAGAGACAGACACAGTGAGAGATAGAGAGAGACAGAGAGAGACACAGAGAGAGACAGAGCGACAGAGTGATAAACAGAGAGAGACAGAGATAGAGGCAGAGAGAGACAGAGAGAGACTGAGAGAGACAGAGAGAGACAATGTGAGACAGAGAGAGAAAGAGAGAGACAGAGATAGAGTCAGAGAGAGACTAAGACAGAGTGAGAGAGACTGAGAGAGACAGACAGAGACAGAGAGAGACAGAGACAGAGAGAGACAGAGAGAGAGAGAGACAGAGACAGAGAGAGTCATAGAGAAGCAGAGAGAGAAAGACAGACAGAGAGAGACAGAGAGAGAGAGAGAGAGACAGAGAGAGACAGAGATAGAGACAGAGAGACAGAGGGAGACGGAGAGAGACAGAGAGAGACAATGAGAGACAGAGAGAGAAAGAGAGAGACAGAGATAGAGACAGAGAGAGACAAAGACAGAATGAGAGAGACTGAGAGAGACAGAGAGATTACAGAGAGAGACAGAGAGAGACAGAGAAAGACAGAGAGAGACAGAGATAGAAAGACAGACAGAGAGAGACAGAGAGATACACAGTGAGAGATAGAGATAGACAAAGAGAGACACAGAGGGAGACAGAGCGAGAGAGTGATAAACAGAGAGAGACAGAGACAGAGAGAGACAGTGATAGAGATAGAGAAAGAGAGAGAGATACAGCGAGATACAGAGATAGACAGAGAGAGACAGAGAGAGACAGAGAAAGACAGAGAGAGACAGAAATAGAGACAGAGAGACAGAGGGTGACAGAAAGAGACAGAGAGAGACAGAGAGAGACACAGTGAGAGATAGAGAGAGACAGAGAGAGACACAGAGAGAGACAGAACGACAGAGTGATAAACAGAGAGAGACAGAGATAGAGACAGAGAGACGGAGATAGAGACAGAGAGAGACAAAGACAGAGTGAGAGAGACTGATAGAGACAGAGGGTGAGACAGAGAGACAGAGAGAGACAGAGAAATACAGAGAGAGACAGAGATACAGATAGAGACAGAGATAGAGACAGAGAGACAGAGAGAGACAGAGAGATACAGAGAGAGACACAGTGAGAGATAGAGATAGACAGAGAGAGACACAGAGTGAGACAGGGCGACAGAGTGATAAACAGAGTGACACAGAGATAGAGACAGAGAGAGACAGAGGGAGACAGAGAAAGACAGAGACAAAGAGAGAGACAGAGAGAGACAGAGACAGAGTGAGAGAGACTGTGAAACTGAGAGAGACAGAGAGAGACAGAGAGAGACAGAGACAGAGAGAGACAGAGAGAGACAGAGAGAGACAGGGAGAGAGACAGAGAGAAAGAGATAGAGACAGAGAGAGAGACAGAGGGAGACAAAGAGATTAACAGAGAGAGTCATAGATAGAGACAGAGAGAGACAGAGAAATACAGAGAGAGACAGAGATACAGATAGAGACAGAGATAGAGACAGAGAGACAGAGAGAGACAGAGAGATACAGAGAGAGACACAGTGAGAGATAGAGACAGACAGAGAGAGACACAGAGTGAGACAGGGCGACAGAGTGATAAACAGAGTGACACAGAGATAGAGACAGAGAGAGACAGAGGGAGACAGAGAAAGACAGAGACAAAGAGAGAGACAGAGAGAGACAGAGAAAGAGTGAGAGAGACTGTGAAACTGAGAGAGACAGAGAGAGACAGAGAGAGACAGAGACAGAGAGAGACAGAGAGATACACAGAGTGAGACAGAGCGACAGAGTGATAAACAGAGAGAGAAAGAGATAGAGACAGAGAGAGACGGAGAGAGAGAGAGACAATGAGAGACAGAGAGAGAAAGAAAGAGAGAGAGAGAGACAGAGAGAGAGAAAGGTAGACAGAGAAAGACAGAGAGAGACACAGAGAGAGACAGCGAGAGACAGAGAGAGACAGAGAGAGACAAAGAGACAGAGATAGAGAAAGAGAGAAACAGAGAGAGACAGAGAGAGACAGAGAGAGACAGTGAGAGACAGAGATAGAGAGACAGAGACACAGAGAGACACCGTGAGAAACTTAGACAAAGATTGAGACATACAGAGACAGAAACAGAGACAAAGATAGACAGAGAGAGACACAGAGAGACACAGAGAGAGACAGAGAGAGACTGATAGAGACAGAGACAGACAGAGAGAGAGACAGAGAGAGACAGAGAGACACAGAGAGACAGAGAGAGACAGAGAGGGACAGAGAGAGACAGAGAGAGACAGAGAGAGAGCGAGAGAGACAGAGATAGAGACAGAGAGACAGAGAGAGACAGAGAGTGACAGAGAGAGACAGACAGAGAGACAGAGAGATACAGAGAGAGACACAGTGAGAGATAGAGAGAGAAAGAGAGAGACACAGAGAGAGATAGAGCAACAGAGTGATAAACAGAGAGAGACAGAGAGAGATAGAGACTGAGACAGAGAAAACAGAGATAGAGAGAGAGACGGAGAGAGACGGAGAGAGACAGAGAGAGACAGAGAGAGACAATGAGAGACAGAGAAAGAAAGAGAGAGACAAAGACAGAGTGAGAGAGACTGACAGAGACAGAGAGAGAGACAGAGAGAGACAGAGAGAGACAGAGACAGAGAGAGACAGAGAGAGATAGAGAGAGACAAAGAGAGAGATAGAGAGAGACAGAGAGAGACAGAGAGAGACAGAGAGAGAGACAGAGAGAGACAGAGAGAGACTGAGAGAGACAGAGATAGAGACAGAGAGACAGAGAGAGACAGAGAGAAACAGACAGAGAGACAGAGAGATACAGAGAGAGACAGAGAGAGAGACAGAGAGAGACAATGAGAGACAGAGAGAGAAAGAGAGAGACAGAGATAGAGACAGAGAGAGACAGAGAGAGATAGAGAGAGACAAAGAGAGAGATAGAGAGAGACAGAGAGAGACAGAGAGAGACAGAGAAAAACAGAGAGAGACAGATATAGAGACAGAGAGACAGAGAGAGACAGAGAGAGACAGAGAAAGACACAGTGAGAGATAGAGAGAGACAAAGAGAGACACAGAGAGAGACAGAGAGACAGAGTGATAAACAGAGATAGACAGAGATAGAGACAGAGAGAGACAGAGGGAGACAGAGTAAGACAGAGAGAGACAGAGAGAGACACGGAGAGAGACAGAGGGAGACTGAGAGAGACAGAGATTAAGACAGAGAGAGTGGGAGACAGAGAGAGACAAAGAAGATAGAGAGAGACAGAGACAAAGAGTGAGACAGAGACAGTGAGAGAGACTGAGAGAGACAGAGAGAGACACAGAGAGAGACAGAGAGAGACAGAGGGATACTGAGAGAGAAAGAGATAAAGACAGAGAGAGACAGAGAGAGACACAGAGGGAGACAGAGCGACAGAGTGATAAACAGAGAGAGAGAGAGAGAGACAGAGACAGAGAGAGACAGAGATAGACAGAGAGATAGAGAGAGACAGAGAGAGACAGAGAGATACAGAGAGAGACAGAGTGAGACCCAGTGAGAGATAGATAGAGACAGCGAGAGACACAGAGGGAGACAGAGCGACAGAGTGATAAACCGAGAGAGACAGAGAGAGACAGAGAGATACAGAAAGAGACAGAGAGAGACAGAGAGAGACACAGTGAGAGATAGAGAGAGAAAGAGAGAGACACAGAGAGAGATAGAGCATCAGAGTGATAAACAGAGAGAGACAGAGAGAGATAGAGACTGAGACAGAGAAAACAGAGATAGAAAGAGAGACGGAGAGAGACGGAGAGAGACAGAGAGAGACAGAGAGAGACAGAGAGACAATGAGAGACAGAGAGAGACAGAGAGAGACCGAGAGAGACAGAGATAGAGACAGAGAGACAGAGAGAGACAGAGAGAGACAGACAGAGAGACAGAGAGATACAGAGAGAGACAGAGAGAGAGACAGAGCGACCGAGTGATAAACAGAGAGACACAGAGATAGAGACAGAGAGAGACGGAGAGAGACAGAGAGAGTCAATGAGAGACAGAGAGAGAAAGAGAGAGACAGAGATAGAGACAGAGAGAGACATAGACAGAGACAGAAAGAAACAGAGATAGAAAGAGAGACAGAGACAGAGAGAGAGACAGAGAGAGACAAAGAGAGACAGAGAGAAACAGAGAGAGACAGAGATAGAGACAGAGAGACAGAGAGAGACAGAGAGAGACAGAGATAGACACAGTGAGAGATAGAGAGAGACAAAGAGAGACACAGAGAGAGACAGAGAGACAGAGTGATAAACAGAGATAGACAGAGATAGAGAGAGAGAGAGACAGAGGGAGACAGAGTAAGACAGAGAGAGACAGAGAGAGACACGGAGAGAGACAGAGAGAGACAGAGGGAGACTGAGAGAGACAGAGATTAAGACAGAGAGAGACAGAGAGAGACAGAGAGAGTGGGAGACAGAGAGAGACAAAGAAGGTAGAGAGAGACAGAGACAAAGAGAGAGACAGAGAGAGACAAAGAGAGACAAAGAGAAACAGAGAGAGACAGAGATAGAGACAGAGAGACAGAGAGAGACAGAGATAGACACAGTGAGAGATAGAGAGAGACAAAGAGAGACACAGAGAGAGACAGAGAGACAGAGTGATAAACAGAGATAGACAGAGATAGAGAGAGAGAGAGACAGAGGGAGACAGAGTAAGACAGAGAGAGACAGAGAGAGACACGGAGAGAGACAGAGAGAGACAGAGGGAGACTGAGAGAGACAGAGATTAAGACAGAGAGAGACTGAGAGAGAAAGAGAGAGACACAGAGAGAGACAGAGAGAGACAGAGGGAGACTGAGAGAGAAAGAGATAAAGACAGAGAGAGACAGAGAGAGACACAGAGGGAGACAGAGCGACAGAGTGATAAACAGAGAGAGAGAGAGAGACAGAGACAGAGAGAGACAGAGATAGACAGAGAGATAGAGACAGACAGAGAGATACAGAAAGAGACAGAGAGAGACAGAGACAGAG
>NW_028227276.1:8105787-8120787 GCF_978045245.1 Mus caroli
ATAAACAGAGAGAGACAGAGAGAGACAGAGACTGAGACAGAGACAGAGATAGTGAGAGAGATGGAGAGAGACGGAGAGAGACAGAGAGAGACAATGAGAGACAGAGAAAGAAAGAGAGAGACAAAGACAGAATGAGAGAGACTGACAGAGACAGAGAGAGACAGAGAGAGACAGAGAGAGACAGAGAGAGACAGAGACAGAGAGAGACAGAGAGAGACCGAGAGACAGAGATAGAGACAGAGAGAAAGAGAGAGACAGACAGAGACAGACAGAGACAGACAGAGAGACAGAGAGATACAGAGAAAGACAGATAGAGACAGAGAGACAGAGAGAGACAGAGACATACAGATAGAGACAGAGAGAGACACAGTGAGAGATAGAGAGAGACAGAGAGAGACACAGAGGGAGACAGAGCGACAGAGTGATAAACTGAGAGAGACAGAGAGAGACAGAGACAGAGACAGAGAGAGACAGAGATAGAGAGAGAGACGGAGAGAGAGAGAGAGTGTCAATGAGAGACAGAGAGAGACAGAGAGACAGAGATAGAGATAGAGAGAGACAGAGACAAATAGAGAGACAGAGAGAGACAGAGATAGAGACAGAGAGAGACAGAGAGAGACAGAGACAGAGACAGAGAGAGACAGAGATAGAAAGAGAGACAGAGAGACAGAGAGAGAGACGGAGAGAGACACAGAGAGACAGAGAGAGACAGAGATAGAGACAGAGAGGCAGAGAGAGACAGAGAGATACAGAGAGAGACAGAGTGAGACACAGTGAGAGATAGAGAGAGACATAGTGAGACACAGAGGGAGACAGAGCGACAGAGTGATAAACAGAAAGAGACAGAGATAGAGACAGAGAGAGAAAGAGGGAGACAGAGAAAGCCAGAGACAAAGAGAGAGACAGAGAGAGAGAGATAGAGACAGAGAGAGACTGAGAGAGACAGATAGAGACAGAAAGAAACAAAGACAGAGACAGAGAGAGACAGAGATAGAGAGAGAGACAGAGAGAGACAGAGAGAGACAGAGATAGAGACAGAGAGACAGAGGGAGATAGAGGGATACAGAGAGAGACAGAGAGAGACACAGTGAGAAATAGAGAGAGACAGAGAGAGACACAGAGGGAGACAGAGCGACAGAGTGATAAACTGAGAGAGACACGGAGAGACAGAGACAGAGACAAAGAGAGACAGAGGTAGAGAGAGAGACGGAGAGAGACAGAGAGAGTCAATGAGAGACAGAGAGAGACAGAAAGACAGAGATAGAGATAGAGAGAGACAGAGAAAAAGAGAGAGACAGAGAAAAAGAGAGAGACAGAGAGAGACAGAGATAGAGACAGAGATAGACAGAGAGTGACAAAGAGAGACAGAGACAGAGAGAGACAGAGATAGAAAGAGAGACAGATAGAGACAGAGAGACAGAGAGAAGACAGAGAGAGACAGAGAGAGACAGAGATAGAGACAGAGAGACAGAGAGAGACAGAGAGAGACAGAGAGAGACACCGAGAGAGACAGAGAGAGACTGAGAGAGACAGAGATAGAGACTGAGAGAGACAGAGAGGGACAGAGAAGACAGAGAGAGACACAGAGAGAGACAGAGAGAGACTGAGAGAGACAGAGATAAAGACTGAGAGAGACAGAGAAAGACAGAGAGAGAGGGAGACAGAGAGAGACAAAGAGAGACAAAGAGAGACAGAGAGAGAGACAGAGAGAGACAGAGAGAGACAGAGAGAGACACAGAGAGAGACAGAGTGAGACACAGTGAGAGATAGAGAGAGACAGAGTGAGACACAGAGGGAGACAGAGCGACAGAGTGATAAACAGAAAGAGACAGAGATAGAGACAGAGAGAGAAAGAGGGAGACAGAGAAAGCCAGAGACAAAGAGAGAGACAGAGAGAGAGAGAGATAGAGACAGAGAGAGACTGAGAGAGACAGATAGAGACAGAGAGAAACAAAGACAGAGACAGAGAGAGACAGAGATAGAGAGAGAGACAGAGAGAGACAGAGAGAGACAGAGATAGAGACAGAGAGACATAAGGAGACAGAGGGATACAGAGAGTGACAGAGAGAGACACAGTGAGAAATAGAGAGAGACAGAGAGAGACAAAGAGGGAGACAGAGCGACAGAGTGATAAACTGAGAGAGACAGAGAGAGACAGAGACAGAGACAGAGAGAGACAGAGATAGAGAGAGAGATGGAGATGGAGAGAGAGAGTCAATGAGAGACAGAGAGAGACAGAGAGACAGAGATAGAGATAGAGAGAGACAGAGAAAAAGAGAGAGACAGAGAGAGACAGAGATAGAGACAGAGAGAGACAGAGAGAGACAGAGACAGAGACAGAGAGAGAAAGAGATAGAAAGAATGACAGATAGAGACAGAGAGAGACAGAGAGAGAGACAGAGAGAGACAGAGAGAGACAGAGAGAGACAGAGAGAGACAGAGAGAGACAGAGAGAGACAGAGAGAGACAGAGTGAGAGATAGAGAGAGACAGAGAGAGATACAGAGGGAGACAGTGCGACAGAATGATAAACTGAGAGAGACAGAGAGAGACAGAGACAGAGACAGAGAGAGACAGAGAGAGAGAGAGAGACGGAGAGAGACAGAGAGAGTCAATGAGAGACAGAGAGAGACAGAGAGACAGAGATAGAGATAGAGAGAGACAGAGACAAATAGAGAGACAGAGAGAGACAGAGATAGAGACAGAGAGAGACAGAGACAGAGACAGAGAGAGACAGAGAGAGACAGAGAGAGACAGAGAGAGACAGAGAGAGACAGAGACAGAGAGAGACATAGAGAGACACGGAGGGAGACAGAGCAACAGAGTGATAAACAGAAAGAGACAGAGAGAGACAGAGACAGAGACAGAGAGAGACAGAGATAGAGAGAGAGACAGAGAGAGACAGAGAGATACAGAAAGAGACAGAGAGAGACAGAGAGAGACACAGTGAGAGATAGAGAGAGACAGAGAGTGACACAGGGAGAGATAGAGCAACAGAGTGATAAACAGAGAGAGACAGAGAGAGACAGAGACAGAGACAGAGAGAGACAGAGATAGAGAGAGAGACGGAGAGAGACAGAGAGAGTCAATGAGAGACAGAGAGAGACAGAGAGACAGAGATAGAGATAGAGAGAGACAGAGACAGAGAGAGACAGAGATAGAGACAGAGAGAGACAGAGAGAGACAGAGAGAGACAGAGATAGAAAGAATGACAGATAGAGACAGAGAGAGACAGAGAGAGAGACAGAGAGAGACAGAGAGAGACAGAGAGAGACAGAGAGAGACAGAGAGAGACAGAGAGAGACAGAGAGAGACAGAGAGAGACAGAGTGAGAGATAGAGAGAGACAGAGAGAGATACAGAGGGAGACAGTGCGACAGAATGATAAACTGAGAGAGACAGAGAGAGACAGAGACAGAGACAGAGAGAGACAGAGAGAGAGAGAGAGACGGAGAGAGACAGAGAGTCAATGAGAGACAGAGAGAGACAGAGAGAGACAGAGAGAGACAGAGAGAGACAGAGACAGAGACAGAGAGAGACATAGAGAGACACGGAGGGAGACAGAGCAACAGAGTGATAAACAGAAAGAGACAGAGAGAGACAGAGACAGAGACAGAGAGAGACAGAGATAGAGAGAGAGACAGAGAGAGACAGAGAGATACAGAAAGAGACAGAGAGAGACAGAGAGAGACACAGTGAGAGATAGAGAGAGACAGAGAGTGACACAGGGAGAGATAGAGCAACAGAGTGATAAACAGAAAGAGACAGAGAGAGACAGAGACTGAGACAGAGAGAGACAGAGATAGTGAGAGAGACGGAGAGAGACGGAGAGAGACAGAGAGAGACAGAGAGAGACAATGAGAGACAGAGAAAGAAAAAGAGAGACAAAGACAGAATGAGAGAGACTGACAGAGACAGAGAGAGACAGAGAGAGACAGAGAGGGAGAGAGACAGAGAGAGACAGAGAGAGACCGAGAGACAGAGATAGAGACAGAGAGACAGAGAGAGATAGAGAGAGACAGACAGAGACAGACAGAGAGACAGAGAGATACAGAGAGAGACAGATAGAGACAAAGAGACAGAGAGAGACAGAGACATACAGAAAGAGACAGAGAGAGACACAGTGAGAGATAGAGAGAGACAGAGAGAGACACAGAGGGAGACAGAGCGACAGAGTGATAAACTGAGAGAGACAGAGAGAGACAGAGACAGAGACAGAGAGAGACAGAGATAGAGAGAGAGACGGAGAGAGACAGAGAGAGTCAATGAGAGACAGAGAGAGACAGAGAGACAGAGATAGAGATAGAGAGAGACAGAGACAAAGAGAGACAGAGATAGAGACAGAGAGAGACAGAGAGAGACAGAGAGAGACAGAGATAGAGACAGAGAGACAGAGAGAGACAGAGATAGAGACAGAGAGACAGAGAGAGATAGACAGAGACAGACAGAGACAGACAGAGAGACAGAGAGATACAGAGAGAGACAGATAGAGACAAAGAGACAGAGAGAGACAGAGACATACAGAGAGAGACAGAGAGAGACACAGTGAGAGATAGAGAGAGACAGAGAGAGACAGAGGGAGACAGAGAAAGACAGAGACAAAGAGAGAGACAGAGAGAGACAGAGACAGAGTGAGAGAGACTGTGAAACTGAGAGAGACAGAGAGAGACAGAGAGAGACAGAGACAGAGAGAGACAGAGAGATACACAGAGTGAGACAGAGCGACAGAGTGATAAACAGAGAGAGAAAGAGATAGAGACAGAGAGAGACGGAGAGAGAGAGAGAGACAATGAGAGACAGAGAGAGAAAGAAAGAGAGAGAGAGAGACAGAGAGAGAGAAAGGTAGACAGAGAAAGACAGAGAGAGACACAGAGAGAGACAGAGAGAGACAGCGAGAGACAGAGAGAGACAGAGAGAGACAAAGAGACAGAGATAGAGAAAGAGAGAAACAGAGAGAGACAGAGAGAGACAGAGAGAGACAGTGAGAGACAGAGATAGAGAGACAGAGACACAGAGAGACACCGTGAGAAACTTAGACAAAGATTGAGACATACAGAGACAGAAACAGAGACAAAGATAGACAGAGAGAGACACAGAGAGACACAGAGAGAGACAGAGAGAGACTGATAGAGACAGAGACAGACAGAGAGAGAGACAGAGAGAGACAGAGAGACACAGAGAGACAGAGAGAGACAGAGAGGGACAGAGAGAGACAGAGAGAGACAGAGAGAGAGCGAGAGAGACAGAGATAGAGACAGAGAGACAGAGAGAGACAGAGAGTGACAGAGAGAGACAGACAGAGAGACAGAGAGATACAGAGAGAGACACAGTGAGAGATAGAGAGAGAAAGAGAGAGACACAGAGAGAGATAGAGCAACAGAGTGATAAACAGAGAGAGACAGAGAGAGATAGAGACTGAGACAGAGAAAACAGAGATAGAGAGAGAGACGGAGAGAGACGGAGAGAGACAGAGAGAGACAGAGAGAGACAATGAGAGACAGAGAAAGAAAGAGAGAGACAAAGACAGAGTGAGAGAGACTGACAGAGACAGAGAGAGAGACAGAGAGAGACAGAGAGAGACAGAGACAGAGAGAGACAGAGAGAGATAGAGAGAGACAAAGAGAGAGATAGAGAGAGACAGAGAGAGACAGAGAGAGACAGAGAGAGAGACATAGAGAGACAGAGAGAGACTGAGAGAGACAGAGATAGAGACAGAGAGACAGAGAGAGACAGAGAGAAACAGACAGAGAGACAGAGAGATACAGAGAGAGACAGAGAGAGAGACAGAGAGAGACAATGAGAGACAGAGAGAGAAAGAGAGAGACAGAGATAGAGACAGAGAGAGACAGAGACAGAGACAGAAAGAAACAGAGATAGAAAGAGAGACAGAGAGAGAGACAGAGAGAGACAGAGAGAGACAGAGAGAAACAGAGAGAGACAGATATAGAGACAGAGAGACAGAGAGAGACAGAGAGAGACAGAGAAAGACACAGTGAGAGATAGAGAGAGACAAAGAGAGACACAGAGAGAGACAGAGAGACAGAGTGATAAACAGAGATAGACAGAGATAGAGACAGAGAGAGACAGAGGGAGACTGAGAGAGACAGAGATTAAGACAGAGAGAGTGGGAGACAGAGAGAGACAAAGAAGATAGAGAGAGACAGAGACAAAGAGTGAGACAGAGACAGTGAGAGAGACTGAGAGAGACAGAGAGAGACACAGAGAGAGACAGAGAGAGACAGAGGGATACTGAGAGAGAAAGAGATAAAGACAGAGAGAGACAGAGAGAGACACAGAGGGAGACAGAGCGACAGAGTGATAAACAGAGAGAGAGAGAGAGAGACAGCGACAGAGAGAGACAGAGATAGACAGAGAGATAGAGAGAGACAGAGAGAGACAGAGAGATACAGAGAGAGACAGAGTGAGACCCAGTGAGAGATAGATAGAGACAGCGAGAGACACAGAGGGAGACAGAGCGACAGAGTGATAAACTGAGAGAGACAGAGAGAGACAGAGAGATACAGAAAGAGACAGAGAGAGACAGAGAGAGACACAGTGAGAGATAGAGAGAGAAAGAGAGAGACACAGAGAGAGATAGAGCATCAGAGTGATAAACAGAGAGAGACAGAGAGAGATAGAGACTGAGACAGAGAAAACAGAGATAGAAAGAGAGACGGAGAGAGACGGAGAGAGACAGAGAGAGACAGAGAGAGACAGAGAGACAATGAGAGACAGAGAGAGACAGAGAGAGACCGAGAGAGACAGAGATAGAGACAGAGAGACAGAGAGAGACAGAGAGAGACAGACAGAGAGACAGAGAGATACAGAGAGAGACAGAGAGAGAGACAGAGCGACCGAGTGATAAACAGAGAGACACAGAGATAGAGACAGAGAGAGACGGAGAGAGACAGAGAGAGTCAATGAGAGACAGAGAGAGAAAGAGAGAGACAGAGATAGAGACAGAGAGAGACATAGACAGAGACAGAAAGAAACAGAGATAGAAAGAGAGACAGAGACAGAGAGAGAGACAGAGAGAGACAAAGAGAGACAGAGAGAAACAGAGAGAGACAGAGATAGAGACAGAGAGACAGAGAGAGACAGAGAGAGACAGAGATAGACACAGTGAGAGATAGAGAGAGACAAAGAGAGACACAGAGAGAGACAGAGAGACAGAGTGATAAACAGAGATAGACAGAGATAGAGAGAGAGAGAGACAGAGGGAGACAGAGTAAGACAGAGAGAGACAGAGAGAGACACGGAGAGAGACAGAGAGAGACAGAGGGAGACTGAGAGAGACAGAGATTAAGACAGAGAGAGACAGAGAGAGACAGAGAGAGTGGGAGACAGAGAGAGACAAAGAAGGTAGAGAGAGACAGAGACAAAGAGAGAGACAGAGAGAGACAAAGAGAGACAAAGAGAAACAGAGAGAGACAGAGATAGAGACAGAGAGACAGAGAGAGACAGAGATAGACACAGTGAGAGATAGAGAGAGACAAAGAGAGACACAGAGAGAGACAGAGAGACAGAGTGATAAACAGAGATAGAAAGAGATAGAGAGAGAGAGAGACAGAGGGAGACAGAGTAAGACAGAGAGAGACAGAGAGAGACACGGAGAGAGACAGAGAGAGACAGAGGGAGACTGAGAGAGACAGAGATTAAGACAGAGAGAGACAGAGAGAGACAGAGAGAGTGGGAGACAGAGAGAGACAAAGAAGGTAGAGAGAGACAGAGACAAAGAGAGAGACAGAGTGAGACAGACAGTGAGAGAGACTGAGAGAGAAAGAGAGAGACACAGAGAGAGACAGAGAGAGACAGAGGGAGACTGAGAGAGAAAGAGATAAAGACAGAGAGAGACAGAGAGAGACACAGAGGGAGACAGAGCGACAGAGTGATAAACAGAGAGAGAGAGAGAGAGACAGAGACAGAGAGAGACAGAGATAGACAGAGAGATAGAGACAGACAGAGAGATACAGAAAGAGACAGAGAGAGACAGAGACAGAGATAGAGAAAGACAGAGATAGAAAGAGAGACAGAGAGAGACACAGAGATACACAAAGAGACAGAGAGAGACAGACAGAGAGACAGAGAGATACAGAGAGAGACAGAGAGAGACAGAGATAGAGACAGAGTGACAGAGAGAGACAGAGACATACAGAGAGAGACAGAGAGAGACACAGTGAGAGATAGAGAGAGACAGAGAGAGACACAGAGGGAGACAGAGCGACAGAGTGATAAACTGAGAGAGACAGAGAGAGACAGAGACAGAGAGACAGAGATAGAGAGAGAGATGGAGAGAGACAGAGAGAGTCAATGAGAGACAGAGAGAGACAGAGAGACAGAGATAGAGATAGAGAGAGACAGAGACAAAGAGAGAGACAGAGAGAGACAGAGATAGAGACAGAGAGAGACAGAGAGAGACAGAGACAGAACAGAGAGAGACAGAGATAGAAAGAGAGACAGAGAGAGAAAGAGAGAGACAGAGAGAGAGGCAGAGAGAGACACAGAGAGACAGAGAGAGACAGAGATAGAGACAGAGAGACAGAGAGAGACAGAGAGATACAGAGAGAGACAGAGTGAGACCCAGTGAGAGATAGAGAGAGACAGGGTGAGACACAGAGGGAGACAGAGCTACAGAGTGATAAACTGAGAGAGACAGAGAGAGACAGAGAGATACAGAAAGAGACAGAGAGAGACAGAGAGAGACACAGTGAGAGATAGAGAGAGAAAGAGAGAGACACAGAGAGAGATAGAGCAACAGAGTGATAAACAGAGAGAGACAGAGAGAGATAGAGACTGAGACAGAGAAAACAGAGATAGAGAGAGAGACGGAGAGAGACGGAGAGAGACAGAGAGAGACAGAGAGAGACAATGAGAGACAGAGAAAGAAAGAGAGAGACAAAGACAGAGTGAGAGAGACTGACAGAGACAGAGAGAGAGACAGAGAGTGACAGAGAGACACAGAGACAGAGAGAGACAGAAAGAGAGACAGAGAGAGACAAAGAGAGAGATAGAGAGAGACAGAGAGAGACAGAGAGAGACAGAGAGAGAGAGAGAGACAGAGAGAGAGACAGAGAGAGACAGAGAGAGACCGAGAGAGACAGAGATAGAGACAGAGAGACAGAGAGAGACAGAGAGAGACAGACAGAGAGACAGAGAGAGACAGAGAGAGACAGAGACAGAGAGAGACAGAGATAGAAAGAGAGACAGAGAGAGAAAGAGAGAGACAGAGAGAGAGACAGAGAGAGACACAGAGAGACAGAGAGAGACAGAGATAGAGACAGAGACAAAGAGAGAGACAGAGAGAGACAGAGATAGAGACAGAAAGAGACAGAGAGAGACAGAGACAGAGAGAGACAGAGATAGAAAGAGAGACAGAGAGAGAAAGAGAGAGACAGAGAGAGAGACAGAGAGAGACACAGAGAGACAGAGAGAGACAGAGATAGAGACAGAGAGACAGAGAGAGACAGAGAGATACAGAGAGAGACAGAGTGAGACACAGTGAGAGAGAGAGAGAGACAGAGTGAGACACAGAGGGAGACAGAGCGACAGAGTGATAAACTGAGAGAGACAGAGAGAGACAGAGACAGAGACAGAGAGAGACAGAGATAGAGAGAGAGACGGAGAGAGACAGAGAGAGTCAATGAGAGACAGAGAGAGACAGAGAGACAGAGATAGAGATAGAGAGAGACAGAGAAAAAGAGAGAGACAGAGAGAGACAGAGATAGAGACAGAGAGAGACAGAGAGAGACAGAGAGAGACAGAGACAGAGACAGAGAGAGACAGAGATAGAAAGAGTGACAGATAGAGACAGAGAGAGACAGAGAGAGAGACAGAGAGAGACAGAGAGAGACAGAGAGAGACAGAGATAGAGACAGAGAGACAGAGAGAGACAGAGAGAGACAGAGAGAGACAGAGTGAGAGATAGAGAGAGACAGAGAGAGATACAGAGGGAGAGAGAGCGACAGAGTGATAAACTGAGAGAGACAGAGAGAGACAGAGACAGAGACAGAGAGAGACAGAGATAGAGAGAGAAACGGAGAGAGACAGAGAGAGTCAATGAGAGACAGAGAGAGACAGAGAGACAGAGATAGAGATAGAGAGAGACAGAGACAAAGAGAGAGACAGAGAGAGACAGAGATAGAGACAGAGAGAGACAGAGAGAGACAGAGACAGAGACAGAGAGAGACAGAGAGAGACAGAGAGAGACAGAGAGAGACAGAGAGAGACAGAGAGAGACAGAGAGAGACAGAGACAGAGACAGAGAGAGACAGAGACAGAGACAGAGAGAGACATAGAGAGACACGGAGGGAGACAGAGCAACAGAGTGATAAACAGAAAGAGACAGAGAGAGACAGAGACAGAGACAGAGAGACACAGAGATAGAGAGAGAGACAGAGAGAGACAGAGAGATACAGAAAGAGACAGAGAGAGACAGAGAGAGACACAGTGAGAGATAGAGAGAGACAGAGAGAGACACAGGGAGAGATAGAGCAACAGAGTGATAAACAGAGAGAGACAGAGAGAGACAGAGACTGAGACAGAGACAGAGATAGTGAGAGAGATGGAGAGAGACGGAGAGAGACAGAGAGAGACAATGAGAGACAGAGAAAGAAAGAGAGAGACAAAGACAGAATGAGAGAGACTGACAGAGACAGAGAGAGACAGAGAGAGACAGAGAGAGACAGAGAGAGACAGAGACAGAGAGAGACAGAGAGAGACCGAGAGACAGAGATAGAGACAGAGAGACAGAGAGAGACAGAGAGAGACAGACAGAGACAGACAGAGAGACAGAGAGATACAGAGAAAGACAGATAGAGACAGAGAGACAGAGAGAGACAGAGACATACAGATAGAGACAGAGAGAGACACAGTGAGAGATAGAGAGAGACAGAGAGAGACACAGAGGGAGACAGAGCGACAGAGTGATAAACTGAGAGAGACAGAGAGAGACAGAGACAGAGACAGAGAGAGACAGAGATAGAGAGAGAGACGGAGAGAGAGAGAGAGTGTCAATGAGAGACAGAGAGAGACAGAGAGACAGAGATAGAGATAGAGAGAGACAGAGACAAATAGAGAGACAGAGAGAGACAGAGATAGAGACAGAGAGAGACAGAGAGAGACAGAGACAGAGACAGAGAGAGACAGAGATAGAAAGAGAGACAGAGAGACAGAGAGAGAGACGGAGAGAGACACAGAGAGACAGAGAGAGACAGAGATAGAGACAGAGAGGCAGAGAGAGACAGAGAGATACAGAGAGAGACAGAGTGAGACACAGTGAGAGATAGAGAGAGACATAGTGAGACACAGAGGGAGACAGAGCGACAGAGTGATAAACAGAAAGAGACAGAGATAGAGACAGAGAGAGAAAGAGGGAGACAGAGAAAGCCAGAGACAAAGAGAGAGACAGAGAGAGAGAGATAGAGACAGAGAGAGACTGAGAGAGACAGATAGAGACAGAAAGAAACAAAGACAGAGACAGAGAGAGACAGAGATAGAGAGAGAGACAGAGAGAGACAGAGAGAGACAGAGATAGAGACAGAGAGACAGAGGGAGATAGAGGGATACAGAGAGAGACAGAGAGAGACACAGTGAGAAATAGAGAGAGACAGAGAGAGACACAGAGGGAGACAGAGCGACAGAGTGATAAACTGAGAGAGACACGGAGAGACAGAGACAGAGACAAAGAGAGACAGAGGTAGAGAGAGAGACGGAGAGAGACAGAGAGAGTCAATGAGAGACAGAGAGAGACAGAAAGACAGAGATAGAGATAGAGAGAGACAGAGAAAAAGAGAGAGACAGAGAAAAAGAGAGAGACAGAGAGAGACAGAGATAGAGACAGAGATAGACAGAGAGTGACAAAGAGAGACAGAGACAGAGAGAGACAGAGATAGAAAGAGAGACAGATAGAGACAGAGAGACAGAGAGAAGACAGAGAGAGACAGAGAGAGACAGAGATAGAGACAGAGAGACAGAGAGAGACAGAGAGAGACAGAGAGAGACACCGAGAGAGACAGAGAGAGACTGAGAGAGACAGAGATAGAGACTGAGAGAGACAGAGAGGGACAGAGAAGACAGAGAGAGACACAGAGAGAGACAGAGAGAGACTGAGAGAGACAGAGATAAAGACTGAGAGAGACAGAGAAAGACAGAGAGAGAGGGAGACAGAGAGAGACAAAGAGAGACAAAGAGAGACAGAGAGAGAGACAGAGAGAGACAGAGAGAGACAGAGAGAGACACAGAGAGAGACAGAGTGAGACACAGTGAGAGATAGAGAGAGACAGAGTGAGACACAGAGGGAGACAGAGCGACAGAGTGATAAACAGAAAGAGACAGAGATAGAGACAGAGAGAGAAAGAGGGAGACAGAGAAAGCCAGAGACAAAGAGAGAGACAGAGAGAGAGAGATAGAGACAGAGAGAGACTGAGAGAGACAGATAGAGACAGAGAGAAACAAAGACAGAGACAGAGAGAGACAGAGATAGAGAGAGAGACAGAGAGAGACAGAGAGAGACAGAGATAGAGACAGAGAGACATAGGGAGACAGAGGGATACAGAGAGTGACAGAGAGAGACACAGTGAGAAATAGAGAGAGACAGAGAGAGACAAAGAGGGAGACAGAGCGACAGAGTGATAAACTGAGAGAGACAGAGAGAGACAGAGACAGAGACAGAGAGAGACAGAGATAGAGAGAGAGATGGAGATGGAGAGAGAGAGTCAATGAGAGACAGAGAGAGACAGAGAGACAGAGATAGAGATAGAGAGAGACAGAGAAAAAGAGAGAGACAGAGAGAGACAGAGATAGAGACAGAGAGAGACAGAGAGAGACAGAGACAGAGACAGAGAGAGAAAGAGATAGAAAGAATGACAGATAGAGACAGAGAGAGACAGAGAGAGAGACAGAGAGAGACAGAGAGAGACAGAGAGAGACAGAGAGAGACAGAGAGAGACAGAGAGAGACAGAGAGAGACAGAGTGAGAGATAGAGAGAGACAGAGAGAGATACAGAGGGAGACAGTGCGACAGAATGATAAACTGAGAGAGACAGAGAGAGACAGAGACAGAGACAGAGAGAGACAGAGAGAGAGAGAGAGACGGAGAGAGACAGAGAGAGTCAATGAGAGACAGAGAGAGACAGAGAGACAGAGATAGAGATAGAGAGAGACAGAGACAAATAGAGAGACAGAGAGAGACAGAGATAGAGACAGAGAGAGACAGAGACAGAGACAGAGAGAGACAGAGAGAGACAGAGAGAGACAGAGAGAGACAGAGAGAGACAGAGACAGAGAGAGACATAGAGAGACACGGAGGGAGACAGAGCAACAGAGTGATAAACAGAAAGAGACAGAGAGAGACAGAGACAGAGACAGAGAGAGACAGAGATAGAGAGAGAGACAGAGAGAGACAGAGAGATACAGAAAGAGACAGAGAGAGACAGAGAGAGACACAGTGAGAGATAGAGAGAGACAGAGAGTGACACAGGGAGAGATAGAGCAACAGAGTGATAAACAGAGAGAGACAGAGAGAGACAGAGACAGAGACAGAGAGAGACAGAGATAGAGAGAGAGACGGAGAGAGACAGAGAGAGTCAATGAGAGACAGAGAGAGACAGAGAGACAGAGATAGAGATAGAGAGAGACAGAGACAGAGAGAGACAGAGATAGAGACAGAGAGAGACAGAGAGAGACAGAGAGAGACAGAGATAGAAAGAATGACAGATAGAGACAGAGAGAGACAGAGAGAGAGACAGAGAGAGACAGAGAGAGACAGAGAGAGACAGAGAGAGACAGAGAGAGACAGAGAGAGACAGAGAGAGACAGAGAGAGACAGAGTGAGAGATAGAGAGAGACAGAGAGAGATACAGAGGGAGACAGTGCGACAGAATGATAAACTGAGAGAGACAGAGAGAGACAGAGACAGAGACAGAGAGAGACAGAGAGAGAGAGAGAGACGGAGAGAGACAGAGAGTCAATGAGAGACAGAGAGAGACAGAGAGAGACAGAGAGAGACAGAGAGAGACAGAGACAGAGACAGAGAGAGACATAGAGAGACACGGAGGGAGACAGAGCAACAGAGTGATAAACAGAAAGAGACAGAGAGAGACAGAGACAGAGACAGAGAGAGACAGAGATAGAGAGAGAGACAGAGAGAGACAGAGAGATACAGAAAGAGACAGAGAGAGACAGAGAGAGACACAGTGAGAGATAGAGAGAGACAGAGAGTGACACAGGGAGAGATAGAGCAACAGAGTGATAAACAGAAAGAGACAGAGAGAGACAGAGACTGAGACAGAGAGAGACAGAGATAGTGAGAGAGACGGAGAGAGACGGAGAGAGACAGAGAGAGACAGAGAGAGACAATGAGAGACAGAGAAAGAAAAAGAGAGACAAAGACAGAATGAGAGAGACTGACAGAGACAGAGAGAGACAGAGAGAGACAGACAGGGAGAGAGACAGAGAGAGACAGAGAGAGACCGAGAGACAGAGATAGAGACAGAGAGACAGAGAGAGATAGAGAGAGACAGACAGAGACAGACAGAGAGACAGAGAGATACAGAGAGAGACAGATAGAGACAAAGAGACAGAGAGAGACAGAGACATACAGAAAGAGACAGAGAGAGACACAGTGAGAGATAGAGAGAGACAGAGAGAGACACAGAGGGAGACAGAGCGACAGAGTGATAAACTGAGAGAGACAGAGAGAGACAGAGACAGAGACAGAGAGAGACAGAGATAGAGAGAGAGACGGAGAGAGACAGAGAGAGTCAATGAGAGACAGAGAGAGACAGAGAGACAGAGATAGAGATAGAGAGAGACAGAGACAAAGAGAGACAGAGATAGAGACAGAGAGAGACAGAGAGAGACAGAGAGAGACAGAGATAGAGACAGAGAGACAGAGAGAGACAGAGATAGAGACAGAGAGACAGAGAGAGATAGACAGAGACAGACAGAGACAGACAGAGAGACAGAGAGATACAGAGAGAGACAGATAGAGACAAAGAGACAGA
>NW_028227276.1:8153287-8160787 GCF_978045245.1 Mus caroli
AGACACAGTGAGAGATAGAGAGAGACAGAGAGAGACACAGAGGGAGACAGAGCGACAGAGTGATAAACTGAGAGAGACAGAGAGAGACAGAGACAGAGACAGAGAGAGACAGAGATAGAGATAGAGACAGAGAGAGACAGAGAGAGTCAATGAGAGACAGAGAGAGACAGAGAGACAGAGATAGAGATAGAGAGAGACAGAGAAAAAGAGAGAGACAGAGAGAGACAGAGATAGAGACAGAGAGAGACAGCGAGAGACAGAGAGAGTCAATGAGAGACAGAGAGAGACAGAGATAGAGATAGAGAGAGACAGAGACAAAGAGAGAGACAGAGAGAGACAGAGATAGAGACAGAGAGAGACAGAGAGAGACAGAGACAGAACAGAGAGAGACAGAAACAAAGAGAGAGACAGAGAGAGACAGAGATAGAGACAGAGAGAGAAAGAGAGAGACAGAGAGAGAGACAGAGAGAGACACAGAGAGACAGAGAGAGACAGAGATAGAGACAGAGAGACAGAGAGAGACAGAGAGATAAAGAGAGAGACAGAGTGAGACACAGTGAGAGATAGAGAGAGACAGGGTGAGACACAGAGGGAGACAGAGCGACAGAGTGATAAACTAGGAGACAGAGAGAGACAGAGACAGAGAGAGACAGAGATAGAGAGAGAGACAGAGAGAGACAGAGAGATACAGAAAGAGACAAAGAGAGACACAGTGAGAGATAGAGAGAGAAAGAGAGAGACAAAGAGAGAGATAGAGCAACAGAGTGATAAACAGAGAGAGACAGAGAGAGATAGAGACTGAGACAGAGAAAACAGAGATAGTGAGAGAGACGGAGAGAGATGGAGAGAGACAGAGAGAGAGAGACAGAGAAAGAAAAAGAGAGACAAAGACAGAGTGAGAGAGACTGACAGAGACAGAGAGAGAGACAGAGAGAGACAGAGAGAGACAGAGACAGAGAGAGACAGAGAGAGAGACAGAGAGAGACAATGAGAGAGATAGAGAGAGACAGAGAGAGACAGAGAGACAGAGAGAGACAGAGAGAGACAGAGAGAGAGACAGAGAGAGACAGAGAGAGACACAGGGAGAGATAGAGAGAGACAGAGGGAGACACAGGGAGAGATAGAGCAACAGAGTGATAAACAGAGAGAGACAGAGATAGAGACAGAGAGTGAAAGAGCGAGACAGAGAAAACCAGAGACAAAGAGAGAGACAGAGAGAGACAGAGATAGAGACAGAGAGAGACTGAGAAAGACAGAGAGACAGATAGAGACAGAGAGGAAGAAAGACAGAGACAGAGAGAGACAGAGATAGAGAGAGAGACAGAGAGAGACAGAGAGAGACAGAGATAGAGACAGAGAGACAGAGGGAGACAGAGGGATACAGAGAGAGACAGAGAGAGACACAGTGAGAAATAGAGAGAGACAGAGAGAGACACAGAGGGAGGCAGAGCGATAGAGTGATAAACTGAGAGAGACAGAGAGAGACAGAGACAGAGACAGAGAGAGACAGAGATAGAGAGAGAGATGGAGAGAGACAGAGAGAGTCAATGAGAGACAGAGAGAGACAGAGAGACAGAGATAGAGATAGAGAGAGACAGAGAAAAAGAGAGAGACAGAGAGAGACAGAGATAGAGACAGAGAGAGACAGAGAAGACAGAGAGAGACAGAGAGAGACTGAGAGAGACAGAGATAAAGACTGAGAGAGACAGAGAAAGACAGAGAGAGAGGGAGACAGAGAGAGACAAAGAGAGACAAAGAGAGACAGAGAGAGAGACAGAGAGAGACAGAGAGAGAAAGAGAGAGACACAGAGAGAGACAGAGTGAGACACAGTGAGAGATAGAGAGAGACAGAGTGAGACACAGAGGGAGACAGAGCGACAGAGTGATAAACAGAGAGAGACAGAGATAGAGACAGAGAGAGAAAGAGGGAGACAGAGAAAGCCAGAGACAAAGAGAGAGACAGAGAGAGAGAGAGATAGAGTCAGAGAGAGACTGAGAGAGACAGATAGAGACAGAGAGAAACAAAGACAGAGACAGAGAGAGACAGAGATAGAGAGAGAGACAGAGAGAGACAGAGATAGAGACAGAGAGACAGAGAGAGACAGAGAGAGACACTGAGAAATAGAGAGATTCAGAGAGAGACACAGAGGGAGACAGAGCGACAGAGTGATAAACTGAGAGAGACAGAGAGAGACAGAGACAGAGACAGATAGAGACAGAGATAGAGAGAGAGACGGAGAGAGACAGAGAGAGTCAATGAGAGACACAGAGAGACAGAGAGACAGAGATAGAGATAGAGAGAGACAGAGAGAGACAGAGAGAGACAGAGACAGAGAGAGACAGAGATAGAAAGAGTGACAGATAGAGATAGAGAGAGACAGAGAGAGAGACAGAGAGAGACAGAGAGAGACAGGGAGAGACAGAGATAGAGACAGAGAGACAGAGAAAGACAGAGAGAGACAGAGAAAGACACAGTGAGAGATAGAGGGAGACAGAGAGAGATACAGAGGGAGACAGAGCGACAGAGTGATAAACTGAGAGAGACAAAGAGAGACAGAGACAGAGACAGAGAGAGACAGAGATATAGAGAGAGACGGAGAGAGACAGAGAGAGTCAATGAGAGACAGAGACAGAGAGACAGAGATAGAGATAGAGAGAGACAGAGACAAAGAGAGAGACAGAGAGAGACAGAGATAGAGACAGAGAGAGACAGAGAGAGACAGAGACAGAGACAGAGAGAGACAGAAATATAGAGAGAGACAGAGAGAGACAGAGAGATACAGAAAGAGACAGAGAGAGAAAGAGAGAGACACAGTGAGAGATAGAGAGAGACAGAGAGAGACACAGGGAGAGATAGAGCAACAGAGTGATAAACAGAGAGAGACAGAGAGAGACAGAGACTGAGACAGAGAGAGACAGAGATAGTGAGAGAGACAAAGAGAGACGGAGAGAGACAGAGAGAGACAGAGAGAGACAATGAGAGACAGAGAAAGAAAGAGAGAGACAAAGATAGAGTGAGAGAGACTGACAGAGACAGAGAGAGACAGAGAGAGACATAGAGAGACCGAGAGACAGAGATAGAGACAGAGAGACAGAGAGAGACAGAGAGAGACAGAGAGAGACAGACAGAGAGACAGAGAGATACAGAGAGAGACAGATAGAGACAGAGAGACAGAGAGAGACAGAGACATACAGAGAGAGACAGAGAGAGACACAGTGAGAGATAGAGAGAGACAGAGAGAGACACAGAGGGAGACAGAGCAACAGAGTGATAAACTGAGAGAGACAGAGAGAGACAGAGACAGAGACAGAGAGAGACAGAGATAGAGAGAGAGACGGAGAGAGACAGAGAGAGTCAATGAGAGACAGAGAGAGACAGAGAGACAGAGATAGAGATACAGAGAGAAAGAGACAAAGAGAGAGACACAAAGAGACAGAGATAGAGACAGAGAGAGACAGAGAGAGACAGAGACAGAGACAGAGAGAGACAGAGATAGAAAGAGAGACAGAGAGAGAAAGAGAGAGACAGAGAGAGAGACGGAGAGAGACACAGAGAGACAGAGAGAGACAGAGATAGAGACAGAGAGACAGAGAGAGACAGAGAGATACAGAGAGAGACAGAGTGAGACACAGTGAGAGATAGAGAGAGACAGAGTGATACACAGAGGGAGACAGAGCGACAGAGTGATAAACAGAGAGAGACAGAGATAGAGACAGAAAGAGAAAGAGGGAGACAGAGAAAGCCAGAGACAAAGAGAGAGACAGAGAGAGAGAGATAGAGACAGAGAGAGACTGAGAGAGACAGAGAGAGAGACAGATAGAGACAGAGAGAAACAAAGACAGAGACAGAGAGAGACAGAGATAGAGAGAGAGACAGAGAGAGACAGAGAGAGACAGAGATAGAGACAGAGAGACAGAGGGAGATAGAGGGATACAGAGAGGGACAGAGAGAGACACAGTGAGAAATAGAGACAGAGAGAGACACAGAGGGAGACAGAGCGACAGAGTGATATACTGAGAGAGACAGAGAGAGACAGAGACAGAGAGAGACAGAGGTAGAGAGAGAGACGGAGAGAGACAGAGAGAGTCAATGAGAGACAGAGAGAGACAGAGAGACAGAGATAGAGATAGAGAGAGACAGAGAAAAAGAGAGAGACAGAGAGAGACAGAGATAGAAAGAGTGACAGATAGAGATAGAGAGAGACAGAGAGAGAGAGATAGAGACAGAGAGAGACAGGGAGAGACAGAGATAGAGACAGAGAGACAGAGAAAGAGAGAGAGAGACAGAGAGAGACACAGTGAGAGATAGAGGGAGACAGAGAGAGATACAGAGGGAGACAGAGCGACAGAGTGATAAACTGAGAGAGACAAAGAGAGACAGAGACAGAGACAGAGAAAGACAGAGATAGAGAGAGAGACGGAGAGAGACAGAGAGAGTCAATGAGAAACAGAGAGAGACAGAGAGACAGAGATAGAGATAGAGAGAGACAGAGACAAAGAGAGAGACAGAGAGAGACAGAGATAGAGACAGAGAGAGACAGAGAGAGACAGAGACAGAGACAGAGAGAGACAGAGAGAGACAGAGAGAGACAGAGAGAGACAGAGACAGAGACAGAGAGAGACATAGAGAGACACGGAGGGAGACAGAGCAACAGAGTGATAAACAGAAAGAGACAGAGAGAGACAGAGACAGAGAGAGACAGAAATAGAGAGAGAGACAGAGAGAGACAGAGAGATACAGAAAGAGACAGAGAGAGAAAGAGAGAGACACAGTGAGAGATAGAGAGAGACAGAGAGAGACACAGGGAGAGATAGAGCAACAGAGTGATAAACAGAGAGAGACAGAGAGAGACAGAGCCTGAGACAGAGAGAGACAGAGATAGTGAGAGAGACAAAGAGAGATGGAGAGAGACAGAGAGAGACAGAGAGAGACAATGAGAGACAGAGAAAGAAAGAGAGAGACAAAGACAGAGTGAGAGAGACTGACAGAGACAGAGAGAGACAGAGAGAGACAGAGAGAGACATAGAGAGACCGAGAGACAGAGATAGAGACAGAGAGACAGAGAGAGACAGAGAGAGACAGAGAGAGACAGAGAGAGACAGACAGAGAGACAGAGAGATACAGAGAGAGACAGATAGAGACAGAGAGAGACAGAGAGAGACAGAGAGAGACAGAGAGAGACAGAGAGAGACAGAGACAGAGACAGAGAGAGACATAGAGAGACACGGAGGGAGACAGAGCAACAGAGTGATAAACAGAAAGAGACAGAGAGAGACAGAGACAGAGAGAGACAGAAATAGAGAGAGAGACAGAGAGAGACAGAGAGATACAGAAAGAGACAGAGAGAGAAAGAGAGAGACACAGTGAGAGATAGAGAGAGACAGAGAGAGACACAGGGAGAGATAGAGCAACAGAGTGATAAACAGAGAGAGACAGAGAGAGACAGAGACTGAGACAGAGAGAGACAGAGATAGTGAGAGAGACAAAGAGAGATGGAGAGAGACAGAGAGAGACAGAGAGAGACAATGAGAGACAGAGAAAGAAAGAGAGAGACAAAGACAGAGTGAGAGAGACTGACAGAGACAGAGAGAGACAGAGAGAGACAGAGAGAGACATAGAGAGACCGAGAGACAGAGATAGAGACAGACAGACAGAGAGAGACAGAGAGAGACAGAGAGAGACAGACAGAGAGACAGAGAGATACAGAGAGAGACAGATAGAGACAGAGAGACAGAGAGAGACAGAGAGAGACAGAGAGAGACAGAGAGAGACAGAGAGAGACAGAGAGAGACCGAGAGAGACAGAGATAGAGACAGAGAGACAGAGAGAGACAGAGAGAGACAGAGAGAGACAGACAGAGAGACAGAGAGATACAGAGAGAGACAGATAGAGACAGAGAGACAGAGAGAGACAGAGACATACAGATAGACACAGAGAGAGACAGAGACATACAGATAGACACAGAGAGAGACACAGTGAGAGATAGAGAGAGACAGAGAGAGACACAGAGGGAGACAGAGCGACAGAGTGATAAACTGAGAGAGACAGAGACAGAGACAGAGAGAGACAGAGATAGAGAGAGAGACGGAGAGAGAGAGTCAATGAGAGACAGAGAGAGACAGAGAGACAGAGATAGAGATAGAGAGAGACAGAGACAAAGAGAGAGACAGAGAGAGACAGAGATAGAGACAGAGAGAGACAGAGAGAGACAGAGACAGAGACAGAGAGAGACAGAGATAGAAAGAGAGACAGAGAGAGAAAGAGAGAGACAGAGAGAGAAACGGAGAGAGACACAGAGAGACAGAGAGAGACATAGATAGAGACAGAGAGACAGAGAGAGACAGAGAGATACAGAGAGAGACAGAGTGAGACACAGTGAGAGATAGAGAGAGACAGAGTGAGACACAGAGTGAGACAGAGCGACAGAGTAATAAACTGAGAGAGACACGGAGAGACAGAGACAGAGACAAAGAGAGACAGAGGTAGAGAGAGAGACGGAGAGAGACAGAGAGAGTCAATGAGAGACAGAGAGAGACAGATAGACAGAGATAGAGATAGAGAGAGATAGAGAAAAAGAGAGAGACAGAGAGAGACAGAGATAGAGACAGAGAGAGACAGAGAGAGACAGAGAGAGACAGAGACAGAGAGAGACAGAGATAGAAAGAGAGACAGATAGAGACAGAGATACAGAGAGAGAGACAGAGACAGAATGAGAGAGAATGAGAGAGACAGAGAGAGAGACAGATGAGACAGAGATAGAGACAGAGAGAGACAGAGAGAGAGACAGAGAGAGACAGAGAGAGACAGAGAGAGACAGAGACAGAGACAGAGAGAGGCAGAGATTGAAAGAGTGACAGATAGAGACAGAGAGAGAGACAGAGAGAGACAGAGAGAGACAGAGACAGAGACAGAGAGAGACAGAGATAGAAAGAGTGACAGATAGAGACAGAGAGAGACAGAGAGAGAGACAGAGAGAGACAGAGAGAGACAGAGATAGAGACAGAGAGACAGAGAGAGACAGAGAGAGACAGAGAGAGACAGAGTGAGAGATAGAGAGAGACAGAGAGAGATACAGAGGGATACAGAGCGACAGAATGATAAACTGAGAGAGACAGAGAGAGACAGAGACAGAGACAGAGAGAGACAGAGATAGAGAGAGAGAGAGAGAAAGAGGGAGACAGAGAAAGCCAGAGACAAAGAGAGAGACAGAGAGAGAGAGAGATAGAGTCAGAGAGAGACTGAGAGAGACAGATAGAGAGAGAGAGAAACAAAGACAGAGACAGAGAGAGACAGAGATAGAGAGAGAGACAGAGAGAGACAGAGAGAGACAGAGATAGAGACAGAGAGACAGAGAGAGACAGAGAGAGACACAGTGAGAAATAGAGAGATTCAGAGAGAGACAGAGATACAGAAAGAGACAGAGAGAGAAAGAGAGAGACACAGTGAGAGATAGAGAGAGACAGAGAGAGACACAGGGAGAGATAGAGCAACAGAGTGAT
>NW_028227276.1:8170787-8173287 GCF_978045245.1 Mus caroli
GAGAGACAGATACAAAGAGAGAGACAGAGAGAGACAGAGACAGTGAGAGAGACTGAGAGAGACAGAGAGAGACACAGAGAGAGGCAGAGAGAGACAGAGAGAAACAAAGATAGAGACAGAGAGAGACAGAGAGAGACAGAGAGAGACACCAAGAGACACCGAGAGAGACTAAGAGAGACTGAGAGAGACACAGGGAGAGATAGAGAGAGAAAGAGAGAGAGACAGAGAGAGACAGAGAGAGACAGAGATGGAGACAGAGAGACAGAGAGAGACAGAGAGAGACAGAGAGAGACACAGTGAGAGATAGAGAGAGACAGAGAGAGACACAGAGAGAGACAGAGCGACAGAGTGATAAACAGAGAGAGACAGAGATAGAGCCAGAGAGAGACAGAGGGAGACAGAGAAAGACAGTGAGAGACACAGAGAGAGACAGAGAGAGACAGAGAGAGACTGAGAGAGATAGAGATTAAGACAGAGAGAGACAGAGAGAGACAGAGAGAGAGGGAGACAGAGAGAGACAGAGAGAGACAGTGGCAGAGACAGAGAGAGACAGGGATATAGAGAGATAGAGAGATAAAGAGAGAGACAGAGAGATACAGAGAGAGACAGAGAGAGACAGAGAGAGAGACAAAGAGAGACAGAGAGAGACAGAGAGAGACAGAGAGAGACACCGAGAGAGACGGAGAGAGACTGAGAGAGACAGAGATAGAGACTGAGAGAGACAGAGAGAGACAGAGAAAACAGAGAGAGACACAGAAAGAGACAGAGAGAGACTGAGAGAGACAGAGATAAAGACTGAGAGAGACAGAGAAAGACAGAGAGAGAGGGCGACAGAGAGAGACAAAGAGAGACAAAGAGAGACAGAGAGAGAGACAGAGAGAGACAGAGAGAGACAGAGAGAGACACAGAGAGAGACAGAGAGAGACTGAGAGAGACAGAGATAGAGACTGAGAGAGACAGAGAGATAGACAGAGAAGACAGAGAGAGACACAAAGAGTGACAGAGAGAGACTGAGAGAGACAGAGATAGAGACTGAGAGAGACTGAGAGAGACAGAGAGAGAGGGAGACAAAGAAAGACAAAGAGAGACAGAGAGAGACAGAGAGAGAGACAGAGAGAGACAGAGAGAGACAGAGAGAGACCGAGATAGGGACAGAGAGAGACAGAGAGAGACACAGAGAGAGACAGAGAGAGACAGAGGGAGACAGAGAGAGACTGAGAGAGACAGAGATCGAGACTGAGAGAGACAGAGAGAGACAGAGAGAGACAGAGTGATAGAGAGACACAGAGAGAGATAGGGAGAGAGTTAGACAGAGAGAGACAAAGAGAGAGACAGAGCGAGGCAAAGAGAGAGACAGAGAGACAGACAGACAGAGAGATACAGAGAGAGACAGAGAGAGACAGAGAGAGAGACAGAGAGAGACAGAGAGAGACAGAGATAGAGACAGAGAGACAGAGAGAGACAGAGAGAGACAGAAAGAGACAAAGTGAGAGATAGAGAGAGACAGAGAGATACACAGAGAGAGACAGAGCGACAGAGTGTTGAACAGAGAGACACAGAGATAGAGACAGAGAGAGACGGAGAGAGACAGAGAGAGACAATGAGAGACAGAGAGAAAGAGAGAGACAGAAATAGAGACAGAGAGAGTTAGAGACAGAGACAGAAAGAAACAGAGATAGAGACAGAGAGACAGAGAGAGACAGAGAGAGACAGAGAGAGAGGGAGACAGAGAGAGACAGAGAGAGACAGTGGCAGAGACAGAGAGAGACAGGGATAGAGAGAGACAGTGAGATACAGAGAGAGACAGAGAGATACAGAGAGAGACAGAGAGAGACAGAGAGAGAGACAAAGAGAGACAGAGAGAGACAGAGAGAGACACAGGGAGAGATAGAGAGAGACAGAGAGAGACAAAGAGAGTGACAGAGCGACAGAGTGATAAACAGAGAGAGACAGAGATAGAGACAGAGAGTGACAGAGAGAGAGACAGAGAGAGAGAGGGAGACAGAGAAAGACATAGAGACTGAGAGAGACACAGAGACAGAGAGACAGCGAGAGACAGAGAGAGAGAGAAAGACATAGAGAGACAGAGAGAGACAGAGATAGAGACTGAGAGACACAGAGAGTGACAGAGAGAGAGACAGAGAGAGACAGAGTGAGAGACAGAGACACAGAGAGACACATAGAGAGACACAGAGAGACACCGAGAGAAACAGAGACAAAGATCTAGACAGCGAGAGACAGAAAAAGAGACAAAGATAGACAGAGAGAGACAGAGAGAGAGACTGAGAGAGACAGAGATAGAGACAGAAAAAGACAAAGTGAGACAGAGAGAGACAGAGAGAAAGAGAAAGAGACATAGAGAGATGCAGAGAGAGACAGAGAGAGACAGAGAGAGTGACAGAGAGAGACAGATTGAGACAGAGGGAGACAGATAGAGACAGAGATAGAGACAGAGAGAGACAGAGGGAGACAGAGAAAGACAGAGAGAGACAGAGAGAGA
>NW_028227276.1:8178287-8198287 GCF_978045245.1 Mus caroli
GAGACAGAGTGAGAGACAGAGACACAGAGAGACACATAGAGAGACACAGAGAGACACCGAGAGAAACAGAGACAAAGATCTAGACAGCGAGAGACAGAAAAAGAGACAAAGATAGACAGAGAGAGACAGAGAGAGAGACTGAGAGAGACAGAGATAGAGACAGAGAAAGACAAAGTGAGACAGAGAGAGACAGAGACAAAGAGATAGAGACATAGAGAGATGCAGAGAGAGACAGAGAGAGACAGAGAGAGTGACAGAGAGAGACAGATTGAGACAGAGGGAGACAGATAGAGACAGAGATAGAGACAAAGAGAGACAGAGGGAGACAGAGAAAGACAGAGAGAGACAGAGAGAGACAGAGAGAGACAGAGAGAGAGGGAGACAGAGAGAGACAAAGAAGACAGAGAGAAACAGAGACAAAGAGAGAGACAGAGAGAGACAGTGACAGTGAGAGAGATTGAGAGAGACAGAGAGAGACAGAGAGAGAGACAGAGATAGACAGAGAGAGACAGAGAGAGACAGAGAGAGACAGATAGAGACAGAGAGTGACAGAGATATGATAAACAGAGAGAGTCAGAGATAGAGACAGAGAGAGACAGAGGGAGACAGAGAAAGACAGAGAGAGACAGAGAGAGACACAGAGAGAGACAGAGAGAGACAGAGAGAGGGAGACAGAGAGAGACAAAGAAGACAGAGTGAGACACTGACAAAGAGAGAGATAGAGAGAGACAGAGAGAAAGAGATAGAGACATAGAGAGATGCAGAGAGAGACAGAGATAGACAAAGAGATAAACAGAGAGAGACAGAGATAGAGACAGAGAGAGACAGAGAGAGACAGAGAGAGACAATGAGAGACAAAGAGAGATAGAGAGAGAGACAGAGAGAGACAGAGAGAGACCGAGAGATACAGAGATAGAGACAGAGAGACAGAGAGAGACAGAGAGAGACACAAAGAGACACAGAGAGTGACAGAGCGACAGAGTGATAAACAGAGAGGGACAGAGAGAGACAGAGAGAGTGACTGAGAGAGACAGATTGAGACCGAGGGAGACAGATAGAGACAGAGATAGACACAGAGAGAGACAGAGGGAGACAGAGAAAGACAGAGAGAGACAGAGAGAGACAGAGAGAGAGGGAGACAGAGAGAGACAAAGAAGACAGAGAGAGACAGAGACAAAGAGAGAGACAGAGACAGTGAGAGAGACTGAGAGAGACAGAGAGAGACACAGAGAGAGACAGAGAGAGACAGAGAGAGACAGAGAGAGACAGAGATAGAGACAGAGAGAGACAAAGAGAGACAGAGAGAGACAGAGAGAGACACCGAGAGAGACTGAGAGAGACTGAGAGAGACACAGGGAGAGATAGAGAGAGAAAGAGAGAGAGACAGAGAGAGACAGAGAGAGACAGAGATTGAGACAGAGAGACAGAGAGAGACAGAGAGAGACAGAGAGAGACAGAGAGAGACACAGTGAGAGATAGAGAGAGACAGAGAGAGACACAGAGAGAGACAGAGCGACAGATGATAAACAGAGAGAGACAGAGATAGAGCCAGAGAGAGACAGAGGGAGACAGAGAAAGACAGAGAGAGACACAGAGAGAGACAGAGAGAGAGGGAGACAGAGAGAGACAAAGAAGACAGAGAGAGACACTGACAAAGAGAGAGACAGAGAGAGACAGAGAGAAAGAGATAGAGACATAGAGAGATGCAGAGAGAGACAGAGATAGACAAAGAGATAAACAGAGAGACAGAGATAGAGACAGAGAGAGACAGAGAGAGACAATGAGAGACAAAGAGAGACAGAGATAGAGACAGAGACAGAGAGAGACAGAGACAAAGAGAGAGAGAGAGACAGAGAAAGAGAGAGAGACTAAGAGAGACAGAGAGAGACACAGAGAGAGACAGAGAGATACAGAGAGAGACAGAGAGAGAAAGAGATAGAGACAGAGAGAGACAGAGAGAGAAACCGAGATAGACAGAGAGAGAGACAGAGAGAGACAGAGAGAGACAGATAGAGACAGATAGTGACAGAGATATGATAAACAGAGAGAGTCAGAGATAGAGACAGAGAGAGACAGAGGGAGACAGAGAAAGACAGAGAGAGACAGAGAGAGACACAGAGAGAGACAGAGAGAGACAGAGAGAGAGGGAGACAGAGAGAGACAAAGACAGAGAGAGACACTGACAAAGAGAGAGACAGAGAGAGACAGAGAGAAAGAGATAGAGACATAGAGAGATGCAGAGAGAGACAGAGATAGACAAAGAGATAAACAGAGGGACAGAGATAGAGACAGAGAGAGACAGAGACAAAGAGAGAGACAGAGTCAGAGAGAGAGACTAAGAGAGACAGAGAGAGACACAGAGAGAGACAGAGAGATACAGAGAGAGACAGAGAGAGATAGAGATAGAGACAGAGAGAGACAGAGAGAGAAACCGAGATAGACAGAGAGAGAGAGAGAGAGACAGAGAGTGACAGAGATATGATAACAGAGAGAGTCAGAGATAGAGACAGAGAGAGACAGAGGGAGACAGAGAAAGACAGAGAGAGACACAGAGAGAGACAGAGAGAGACAGAGAGAGAGGGAGACAGAAAGAGACAAAGAAGACAGAGAGAGACACTGACAACGAGATAGACAGAAAGAGACAGAGACAGAGAGAGAGACTGAGAGAGACAGAGAGAGACACAGAGAGAGACAGAGAGAGACAAAGAGAGACAGAGAGAGACAAAGAGAGACAGAGAGAGACACCGAGAGAGACTTAGAGAGACTGAGTGAGACACAGGGAGAGATAGAGAGAGACAGAGAGAGAGACAGAGAGAGACAGAGAGAGACAGAGAGAGACATAGAGACAGAGAAACAGAGAGAGACAGAGAGAGACAGAGAGAGACAGAGAGAGACACAGTGAGAGATAGAGAAAGACAGAGAGAGACACAGAGAGAGACAGAGCGACAGAGTGAAAAACAGAGAGAGACAGAGATAGAGCCAGAGAGAGACAGAGGAAGACAGAGAAAGACAGAGAGAGACACAGAGAGAGAGACAGAGAGAGACTGAGAGAGACAGAGATAAAGACAGAGAGAGACAGAGAGAGACACAGAGAGAGACAGAGAGAGACAGAGAGAGACAGAGAGAGAGGGAGACAGAGAGAGACAGAGAGAGACAGTGGCAGAGACAGAGAGAGACAGAGATAGAGAGAGAAAGAGAGATACAGAGAGAGACAGAGAGATACAGAGAGAGACAGAGAGAGACAGAGAGAGAGACAAAGAGAGACAGAGAGAGACACAGAGAGACACAGAGAGAGACAGAGCGACAGAGTGATGAACAGAGAGACACAGAGATAGAGACAGAGAGAGACAGAAAGAGACAGAGAGAGACTGAGAGAGACAGAGAGAGACAATGAGAGACAGAGAGAGAGAGAGACAAAGAAAGACACAGAGAGAGACAGAGAGAGACATAGAGAGAGTGAGAGAGACAGAAAGTGAGAGAGTGAGACAGAGAGAGACAGTGATGGAGACAGAGAGAGACAGAGAGAGACATAGAGAGAGATAGAGAGAGACAGAAAGATAGACAGAGAGAGACAGAGACAAAGAAAGACACAGAGAGAGACAGAGAGAGATAAAGAGATACAGATAGAGAGACAGAAAGAGACAGAGAGAGACAGATAGAGTGACAGAGAGAGACAGAGAGAGACAGAGAGAGACAGAGAGAGAGAGAGACAAAGAGAGACAGAGAGAGAGACAAAGTGAGACATTGAAATAAAGAGAGAGACAATGAAAGACAGAGAGAGGGACAGAGAGAGACAGAGAGAGAGACAGACAGAGACAGAAAAGAGACAAAGAGAGAGACACAGAGAGACACAGAGAGAGGAAGAAATAGACAGAGAGAGAGTCAGAGACAAAGTGAGAGACAGAGAGAGAGTCAGAGACAAAGAGAGAGACAGAGAGAGACAATGAGAGAGACAGAGAGAGACAGAGAGACAGAGAGAGACAGAGAGAGAGACAGAGAGAGACACAGAGAGAGACAGAGAGAGACACAGAGAGAGACAGAGAGTGACATAGAGAGAGTGAGAGAGACATAAAGAGAGAAAGAGAGAGACACAGAGAGACAAAGAGAGAGACAAAGAGAGAGACAGAGAGAGAGACAGATAGAGACAGAGAGAGACAGAGAGAGACAGAGAGAGAGGGAGACAGAGAGAGACAAAGAAGACAGAGAGAAACAGAGACAAAGAGAGAGACAGAGAGAGACAGTGACAGTGAGAGAGATTGAGAGAGACAGAGAGAGACAGAGAGAGAGACAGAGATAGACAGAGAGAGACAGAGAGAGACAGAGAGAGACAGATAGAGACAGAGAGTGACAGAGATATGATAAACAGAGAGAGTCAGAGATAGAGACAGAGAGAGACAGAGGGAGACAGAGAAAGACAGAGAGAGACAGAGAGAGACACAGAGAGAGACAGAGAGAGACAGAGAGAGGGAGACAGAGAGAGACAAAGAAGACAGAGTGAGACACTGACAAAGAGAGAGATAGAGAGAGACAGAGAGAAAGAGATAGAGACATAGAGAGATGCAGAGAGAGACAGAGATAGACAAAGAGATAAACAGAGAGAGACAGAGATAGAGACAGAGAGAGACAGAGAGAGACAGAGAGAGACAATGAGAAACAAAGAGAGATAGAGAGAGAGACAGAGAGAGACAGAGTGAGACCGAGAGATACAGAGATAGAGACAGAGAGACAGAGAGAGACAGAGAGAGACACAAAGAGACACAGAGAGTGACAGAGCGACAGAGTGATAAACAGAGAGGGACAGAGAGAGACAGAGAGAGTGACTGAGAGAGACAGATTGAGACCGAGGGAGACAGATAGAGACAGAGATAGACACAGAGAGAGACAGAGGGAGACAGAGAAAGACAGAGAGAGACAGAGAGAGACAGAGAGAGAGGGAGACAGAGAGAGACAAAGAAGACAGAGAGAGACAGAGACAAAGAGAGAGACAGAGACAGTGAGAGAGACTGAGAGAGACAGAGAGAGACACAGAGAGAGACAGAGAGAGACAGAGAGAGACAGAGAGAGACAGAGATAGAGACAGAGAGAGACAAAGAGAGACAGAGAGAGACAGAGAGAGACACCGAGAGAGACTGAGAGAGACTGAGAGAGACACAGGGAGAGATAGAGAGAGAAAGAGAGAGAGACAGAGAGAGACAGAGAGAGACAGAGATTGAGACAGAGAGACAGAGAGAGACAGAGAGAGACAGAGAGAGACAGAGAGAGACACAGTGAGAGATAGAGAGAGACAGAGAGAGACACAGAGAGAGACAGAGCGACAGATGATAAACAGAGAGAGACAGAGATAGAGCCAGAGAGAGACAGAGGGAGACAGAGAAAGACAGAGAGAGACACAGAGAGAGACAGAGAGAGAGGGAGACAGAGAGAGACAAAGAAGACAGAGAGAGACACTGACAAAGAGAGAGACAGAGAGAGACAGAGAGAAAGAGATAGAGACATAGAGAGATGCAGAGAGAGACAGAGATAGACAAAGAGATAAACAGAGAGACAGAGATAGAGACAGAGAGAGACAGAGAGAGACAATGAGAGACAAAGAGAGACAGAGATAGAGACTGAGACAGAGAGAGACAGAGACAAAGAGAGAGACAGAGAGAGACAGAGAAAGAGAGAGAGACTAAGAGAGACAGAGAGAGACACAGAGAGAGACAGAGAGATACAGAGAGAGACAGAGAGAGAAAGAGATAGAGACAGAGAGAGACAGAGAGAGAAACCGAGATAGACAGAGAGAGAGACAGAGAGAGACAGAGAGAGACAGATAGAGACAGATAGTGACAGAGATATGATAAACAGAGAGAGTCAGAGATAGAGACAGAGAGAGACAGAGGGAGACAGAGAAAGACAGAGAGAGACAGAGAGAGACACAGAGAGAGACAGAGAGAGACAGAGAGAGAGGGAGACAGAGAGAGACAAAGACAGAGAGAGACACTGACAAAGAGAGAGACAGAGAGAGACAGAGAGAAAGAGATAGAGACATAGAGAGATGCAGAGAGAGACAGAGATAGACAAAGAGATAAACAGAGGGACAGAGATAGAGACAGAGAGAGACAGAGACAAAGAGAGAGACAGAGTCAGAGAGAGAGACTAAGAGAGACAGAGAGAGACACAGAGAGAGACAGAGAGAGATAGAGATAGAGACAGAGAGAGACAGAGAGAGAAACCGAGATAGACAGAGAGAGAGAGAGAGAGACAGAGAGTGACAGAGATATGATAACAGAGAGAGTCAGAGATAGAGACAGAGAGAGACAGAGGGAGACAGAGAAAGACAGAGAGAGACACAGAGAGAGACAGAGAGAGACAGAGAGAGAGGGAGACAGAAAGAGACAAAGAAGACAGAGAGAGACACTGACAACGAGATAGACAGAAAGAGACAGAGACAGAGAGAGAGACTGAGAGAGACAGAGAGAGACACAGAGAGAGACAGAGAGAGACAAAGAGAGACAGAGAGAGACAAAGAGAGACAGAGAGAGACACCGAGAGAGACTTAGAGAGACTGAGTGAGACACAGGGAGAGATAGAGAGAGACAGAGAGAGAGACAGAGAGAGACAGAGAGAGACAGAGAGAGACATAGATAGAGACAGAGAAACAGAGAGAGACAGAGAGAGACAGAGAGAGACAGAGAGAGACACAGTGAGAGATAGAGAAAGACAGAGAGAGACACAGAGAGAGACAGAGCGACAGAGTGAAAAACAGAGAGAGACAGAGATAGAGCCAGAGAGAGACAGAGGAAGACAGAGAAAGACAGAGAGAGACACAGAGAGAGAGACAGAGAGAGACTGAGAGAGACAGAGATAAAGACAGAGAGAGACAGAGAGAGACACAGAGAGAGACAGAGAGAGACAGAGAGAGACAGAGAGAGAGGGAGACAGAGAGAGACAGAGAGAGACAGTGGCAGAGACAGAGAGAGACAGAGATAGAGAGAGAAAGAGAGATACAGAGAGAGACAGAGAGATACAGAGAGAGACAGAGAGAGACAGAGAGAGAGACAAAGAGAGACAGAGAGAGACACAGAGAGACACAGAGAGAGACAGAGCGACAGAGTGATGAACAGAGAGACACAGAGATAGAGACAGAGAGAGACAGAAAGAGACAGAGAGAGACTGAGAGAGACAGAGAGAGACAATGAGAGACAGAGAGAGAGAGAGACAAAGAAAGACACAGAGAGAGACAGAGAGAGACATAGAGAGAGTGAGAGAGACAGAAAGTGAGAGAGTGAGACAGAGAGAGACAGTGATGGAGACAGAGAGAGACAGAGAGAGACATAGAGAGAGATAGAGAGAGACAGAAAGATAGACAGAGAGAGACAGAGACAAAGAAAGACACAGAGAGAGACAGAGAGAGATAAAGAGATACAGATAGAGAGACAGAAAGAGACAGAGAGAGACAGATAGAGTGACAGAGAGAGACAGAGAGAGACAGAGAGAGACAGAGAGAGAGAGAGACAAAGAGAGACAGAGAGAGAGACAAAGTGAGACATTGAAATAAAGAGAGAGACAATGAAAGACAGAGAGAGGGACAGAGAGAGACAGAGAGAGAGACAGACAGAGACAGAAAAGAGACAAAGAGAGAGACACAGAGAGACACAGAGAGAGGAAGAAATAGACAGAGAGAGAGTCAGAGACAAAGTGAGAGACAGAGAGAGAGTCAGAGACAAAGAGAGAGACAGAGAGAGACAATGAGAGAGACAGAGAGAGACAGAGAGAGAGACAGAGAGAGACAGAGAGAGAGACAGAGAGAGACACAGAGAGAGACAGAGAGAGACACAGAGAGAGACAGAGAGTGACATAGAGAGAGTGAGAGAGACATAAAGAGAGAAAGAGAGAGACACAGAGAGACAAAGAGAGAGACAAAGAGAGAGACAGAGAGAGAGACAGATAGAGACAGAGAGAGACAGAGAGTGACAGAGAGAGACAGGGAAAGACAGAGATAGAGAGCGAGACAAAGGGAGACACAGAGAGAGACAGAGCTAGACAGAGAGATACAGAGAGAGAGACAGAGAGAGACAGAGAGACAGAGAGAAACAGAGAAAGACAGAGATAGAGAGCGAGACAAAGGGAGACACAGCGAGAGACAGAGCTAGACAGAGAGATACAGAGAGAGAGACAGCGAGAGATAGAGAGAGAGACAGAGAGAGAGAAAGAGAGAGACAGAGACACAGAGATTGACAGAGAGAGAGACACAGAGAGAGACAGAGAGAGAGACAGAGAGAGACACAGAGAGAGACAGAGAGAGACAGAGAGAGACAGAGAAAGACAGAGATAGGGATAGAGAGAGACATAGCGAGAGACTGAGAGCGACGGAGAGAGACAGACAGAGAGAGACAGAGAGAGACAAAGAGAGAGACAGAGAGAGACACAGAGAGAGACAGAGAGAGACACAGAGAGAGACAGAGATAGGGATACAGAGAGACATAGAGAGAGACAGAGAGAGACAGAGAGAGAGTGAGAGAGACATAAAGAGAGACAGAGAGAGACACAGAGAAAGAGAAAGGCAAATAGAGAGACAGAGAGAGAGACAGAGAGAGACAGAGAGAGAGAGTGACAGAGAGAGACAGAGAGAGACAGAGATAGAGAGCGAGACAAAGGGAGACACAGAGAGAGGCAGAGCTAGACAGAGAGATACAGAGAGAGAGACAGAGAGAGACAGAGAGAGAGAAACAGAGAGACAGAGACACAGAGATTGACAGAGAGAGAGACACAGAGAGAGACAGAGAGAGAGAGAGAGAGACACAGAGAGAGACAGAGAGAGAAAGAGATAGGGATATAAAGAGACATAGAGAGAGACAGAGAGCGATGGAGAGAGACAGATGAGAGAGACAGAGAGAGACAAAGAGAGCAGACAGAGACAGAGAGAGAGAAGTAGAGAGACATAGAAATAGAGAGGGACAAAGAAAGACAGAGAGAGAGACAGAGAGAGACAGACAGATACAGACAGAGACAGAAAAGAGACAAAGAGAGAGAGACTGAGAGAGACAGAGAAAGAAAGAGAGCGACAGAGAGAGACAGAGAGAGAGATACAGAGAGAGGCAGAGAGATACAGAGAGAGAACAGAGAGAGAAACAGAGAGAGACAGAGAGAGAGACAGAGACAGAAAGAGACAGAGAGAGACAGAGAGAGACAGAAAGATACAGAGAGACATAGAGAGAGGAAGAGATAGACAGAGAGAGAGTCAGAGACAAAGAGAAAGACAGAGAGAGAGTCAGAGACAAAGAGAGAGACAGAGAGAGACAAAGAGAGAGACAGAGAGAGACAGAGAGAGACAGAGAGAGAGACAGAGAGAGACAGAGAGAGACACAGAGAGAGACAGAGAGAGACACAGAGAGAGACAGAGAGAGACAGAGAGAGACAGAGAGAGAGAGATTGACAGAGAGAGACAGAGAGAGACAGAGATAGAGAGCGAGACAAAGGGAGACACAGAGAGAGACAGAGCTAGACAGAGAGATACAGAGAGAGAGACAGAGAGAGACAGAGAGACTGAGAGACAAAATTATACAGGGAGAGACAGAGAGAGAGACAGAGAGAGACAGAGATAGAGACAGAGAGAGACACAGAAAGAGACAGAGAGAGACAGAGAGAGAAATACAGAGAGAGATATAGTGAGATAGAGAGAGACACAGAGAGAGACAGAAAGAGACAGAGAGAGACTAAAATAGTAACAGAGAGAGACAGAGAGAGAGACAGAGAGAGACAGAGACAGAGAGAGAGAGAAAGAGACAGAGAGAGACAGAGAGAGACAGAGAGAGACACAGAGAGAGACAGACAAAGAGACAGAGAGACATAGAGAGAGACAGAGAGAGACAAAGAGAGACAGAGAGAGACATACAGAGATAGATATAGAGAGAAAGAGAGAGAGACAGAGAGAGACAAAGAGAGAAACAGAGAGAGACAGAGAGAGACAGAAAGAGACAGAGAGAGACAGAAAGAGAAAGAGAGACAGAGAGAGACACAGAGAGAGGAAGAGAGAGACAGAGATAGGGATAGAGAGAGACATAATGAGAGACAGAGAGAGACATAGAGAGAGTGAGAGAGACAGAAAGAGAGACAGAGAGACAGAGAGACACAGAGAGAGTGAAATAGACTGAGTGAGACAGAAATAGAGACAGAGTTAGAGACAGAGTGAGACAGAGAGAGACACAGAGAGAGAAAGAGAGAGACAGAGAGAGAGACAGAGAGAGAGAGACAGAGAGAGACAGAGAGACAGACAGAGAGAGACAGAGGGAGACAGAGATAAAGAGCGAGACACAGGGAGACACAGAGTGAGAAAGAGCTAGACAGAAAGATACAGAGAGAGAGACAGAGAGAGACATAGAGAGAAAGAGAGACAGAGAGAGAGACAGAGAGAGACAGAGAGAGAGACAGAGAGAGACAGAGAGAGAAAGAGAGAGACAGAGACAAAGAGAGAGACAGAGAGTGAGACACAAATAGAGACAGAGAGAGACACAGAGAGAGACATAGAGAGAGTGAGAGAGACAGAAAGTGAGAGAGTGAGACAGAGAGAGACAGTGATGGAAACAGAGAGAGACAGAGAGAGACATAGAGAGAGACAGAGAGAGACAGAAAGATAGACAGAGAGAGACAGAGACAAAGAAAGACACAGAGAGAGACAGAGAGAGATAAAGAGATACAGATAGAGAGACAGAAAGAGACAGAGAGAGACAGATAGAGTGACAGAGAGAGACAGAGAGAGACAGAGAGAGACAGAGAGAGAGAGACAAAGAGAGACAGAGAGAGAGACAAAGTGAGACATTGAAATAAAGAGAGAGACAATGAAAGACAGAGAGAGGGACAGAGAGAGACAGAGAGAGAGACAGACAGAGACAGAAAAGAGACAAAGAGAGAGACACAGAGAGACACAGAGAGAGGAAGAAATAGACAGAGAGACAGTCAGAGACAAAGAGAGAAACAGAGAGAGAGTCAGAGAGAAAGAGAGAGACAGAGAGAGACAACTAGAGAGACAGAGAGAGACAGAGAGAGAGACAGAGAGAGAGACAGAGAGAGAGACAGAGAGAGACAGAGAGAGACACAGAGAGAGACAGAGAGAGACACAGAGAGAGACAGAGAGAGACAGAGAGTGACATAGAGAGAGTGAGAGAGACATAAAGAGAGACAGAGAGAGACACAGAGAGACAAAGAGAGAGACAAAGAGAGAGACAGAGAGAGAGACAAAGTGAGACATTGAAATAAAGAGAGAGAAAATGAAAGAGAGAGGGACAGAGAGAGACAGAGAGAGAGACAGACAGAGACAGAAAAGAGACAAAGAGAGAGAGACACAGAGAGACACAGAGAGAGGAAGAGATAGACAGAGAGAGAGTCAGAGACAAAGAGAGAGACAGAGAGAGTCAGAGACAAAGATAGAGACAGAGAGAGACAAAGAGAGAGCCAGAGAGAGCCAGAGAGAGACAGAGAGAGACAGAGAGAGACACAGAGAGAGACAGAGAGAGACACAGAGAGAGACAGAGAGAGACAGAGAGAGACATAGAGAGAGTGAGAGAGACATAAAGAGAGACAGAGAGAGACACAGAGAGAGAAAGAGAGAGACAGAGAGAGAGACCGAGAGAGACAGAGAGAGACAGAGAGAGTGACAGAGAGACAGAGAAAGACAGAGATAGAGAGCGAGATAAAGGGAGACACAGAGAGAGACAGAGATAGACAGAGAGATACAGAGAGAGAGACAGAGAGAGACAGAGAGAGACAGAGAGAGACAGAGAAAGACAGAGATAGAGAGCGAGACAAAGGGAGACACAGCAAGAGACAGAGCTAGACAGAGAGATACAGAGAGAGAGACAGAGAGAGACAGAGAGAGAGACAGAGAGCCATAGAGAGAGACAGAGAGAGAGACAGAGAGACATAGAGAGAGACAGAGAGAGAGACAGAGATAGACAAAGAGAGACAGAGAGAGACATACAGAGAGAGATATAGAGAGAAAGAGAGAGAGACAGAGAGAGACAAAGAGAAACAGAGAGAGACAGTGAGAGACAGAAAGAGACAGAGAGAGACAGAAAGAGAAAGAGAGACATAGAGAGAGACAGAGAGAGACACAGAGAGAGGAAGAGAGAGACAGAGATAGGGATAGAGAGAGACATAATGAGAGACAGAGAGAGACAGAGAGAGAGTGAGAGAGACAGAAAGAGAGACAGAGAGACAGAGATACACAGAGAGAGAGTGAAATAGACTGAGTGAGACAGAAATAGAGACAGAGATAGAGACAGAGTGAGACAGAGAGATACACAGAGAGAGAAAGAGAGAGACAGAGAGAGAGACAGAGAGAGAGAGACAGAGAGAGACAGAGAGACAGACAGAGAGAAACAGAGGGAGACAGAGATAAAGAGCGAGACACAGGGAGACACAGAGTGAGAAAGAGCTAGACAGAAAGATACAGAGAGAGAGAGACAGAGAGAGACATAGAGAGAAAGAGAGACAGAGAGAGACAGGGAGAGACAGAGAGAGAGACAGAGAGAGACAGAGAGAGACACAGAGAGAGACAGAGAGAGACAGAGAGAGACATAGAGAGAGTGAGAGAGACATAAAGAGAGACAGAGAGAGACACAGAGAGAGACAGAGAGAGACACAGAGAGAGACAGAGAGAGACACAGAGAGAGACAGAGAGAGACAGAGAGTGACATAGAGAGAGTGAGAGAGACATAAAGAGAGACAAAGAGAGACAAAGAGAGACAAAGAGAGAGACAAAGAGAGAGACAGAGAGAGAGACAAAGTGAGACATTGAAATAAAGAGAGAGAAAATGAAAGTGAGAGGGACAGAGAGAGACAGACAGAGAGACAGACAGAGACAGAAAAGAGACAAAGAGAGAGAGACACAGAGAGACACAGAGAGAGGAAGAGATAGACAGAGAGAGTCAGAGACAAAGAGAGAGACAGAGAGAGTCAGAGACAAAGAGAGAGACAGAGAGAGACAAAGAGAGAGCCAGAGAGAGACAGAGAGAGACAGAGAGAGACAGAGAGAGACACAGAGAGAGACAGAGAGAGACACAGAGAGAGACAGAGAGAGACAGAGAGAGACATAGAGAGAGTGAGAGAGACAGAGAGAGACAGAGAGAGACAGAGAAAGACAGAGATAGAGAGCGAGACAAAGGGAGACACAGCAAGAGACAGAGCTAGACAGAGAGATACAGAGAGAGAGACAGAGAGAGACAGAGAGAGAGACAGAGAGCCATAGAGAGAGACAGAGAGAGAGACAGAGAGACATAGAGAGAGACAGAGAGAGAGACAGAGATAGACAAAGAGAGACAGAGAGAGACATACAGAGAGAGATATAGAGAGAAAGAGAGAGAGACAGAGAGAGACAAAGAGAAACAGAGAGAGACAGTGAGAGACAGAAAGAGACAGAGAGAGACAGAAAGAGAAAGAGAGACATAGAGAGAGACAGAGAGAGACACAGAGAGAGGAAGAGAGAGACAGAGATAGGGATAGAGAGAGACATAATGAGAGACAGAGAGAGACAGAGAGAGAGTGAGAGAGACAGAAAGAGAGACAGAGAGACAGAGATACACAGAGAGAGAGTGAAATAGACTGAGTGAGACAGAAATAGAGACAGAGATAGAGACAGAGTGAGACAGAGAGATACACAGAGAGAGAAAGAGAGAGACAGAGAGAGAGACAGAGAGAGAGAGACAGAGAGAGACAGAGAGACAGACAGAGAGAAACAGAGGGAGACAGAGATAAAGAGCGAGACACAGGGAGACACAGAGTGAGAAAGAGCTAGACAGAAAGATACAGAGAGAGAGAGACAGAGAGAGACATAGAGAGAAAGAGAGACAGAGAGAGACAGGGAGAGACAGAGAGAGAGACAGAGAGAGACAGAGAGAGACACAGAGAGAGACAGAGAGAGACAGAGAGAGACATAGAGAGAGTGAGAGAGACATAAAGAGAGACAGAGAGAGACACAGAGAGAGACAGAGAGAGACACAGAGAGAGACAGAGAGAGACACAGAGAGAGACAGAGAGAGACAGAGAGTGACATAGAGAGAGTGAGAGAGACATAAAGAGAGACAAAGAGAGACAAAGAGAGACAAAGAGAGAGACAAAGAGAGAGACAGAGAGAGAGACAAAGTGAGACATTGAAATAAAGAGAGAGAAAATGAAAGTGAGAGGGACAGAGAGAGACAGACAGAGAGACAGACAGAGACAGAAAAGAGACAAAGAGAGAGAGACACAGAGAGACACAGAGAGAGGAAGAGATAGACAGAGAGAGTCAGAGACAAAGAGAGAGACAGAGAGAGTCAGAGACAAAGAGAGAGACAGAGAGAGACAAAGAGAGAGCCAGAGAGAGACAGAGAGAGACAGAGAGAGACAGAGAGAGACACAGAGAGAGACAGAGAGAGACACAGAGAGAGACAGAGAGAGACAGAGAGAGACATAGAGAGAGTGAGAGAGACATAAAGAGAGACAGAGAGAGACACAGAGAGAGAAAGAGAGAGACAGAGAGAGAGACCGAGAGAGACAGAGAGAGACAGAGAGAGTGACAGAGAGACAGAGAAAGACAGAGATAGAGAGCGAGATAAAGGGAGACACAGAGAGAGACAGAGATAGACAGAGAGATACAGAGAGAGACAGAGAGAGACAGAGAGAGACAGAGAGAGACAGAGAAAGACAGAGATAGAGAGCGAGACAAAGGGAGACACAGCAAGAGACAGAGCTAGACAGAGAGATACAGAGAGAGAGACAGAGAGAGACAGAGAGAGAGACAGAGAGACATAGAGAGAGACAGAGAGAGAGACAGAGATAGACAAAGAGAGACAGAGAGAGACATACAGAGAGAGATATAGAGAGAAAGAGAGAGAGACAGAGAGAGACAAAGAGAAACAGAGAGAGACAGAGAGAGACAGAAAGAGACAGAGAGAGACAGAAAGAGAAAGAGAGACATAGAGAGAGACAGAGAGAGACACAGAGAGAGGAAGAGAGAGACAGAGATAGGGATAGAGAGAGACATAATGAGAGACAGAGAGAGACAGAGAGAGAGTGAGAGAGACAGAAAGAGAGACAGAGAGACAGAGATACACAGAGAGAGAGTGAAATAGACTGAGTGAGACAGAAATAGAGACAGAGATAGAGACAGAGTGAGACAGAGAGATACACAGAGAGAGAAAGAGAGAGACAGAGAGAGAGACAGAGAGAGAGAGACAGAGAGAGACAGAGAGACAGACAGAGAGAAACAGAGGGAGACAGAGATAAAGAGCGAGACACAGGGAGACACAGAGTGAGAAAGAGCTAGACAGAAAGATACAGAGAGAGAGAGACAGAGAGAGACATAGAGAGAAAGAGAGACAGAGAGAGACAGGGAGAGACAGAGAGAGAGACAGAGAGAGACAGAGAGAGAGACAGAGAGAGACAGAGAGAGAGAAAGAGAGAGACAGAGACAAAGAGAGAGACAGAGAGTGAGACACAAATAGCGACAGAGAGAGACACAGAGAGAGACATAGAGAGACAGAGAGAGACAAAGAGAGAGAAACAGATAGAGACAGAGAGAGAGACAGAGAAACAGAAAGAGACAGAGAGAGACAGAGAGAGACAGAAAGAGACAGAGAGAGACAGAGAGAGACACAGAGAGAGACAGAGAGAGAGACAGAGACAAAGAGAGAGACAGAGAGAGAGTGAGAGAGTCAGAAAGAGAGACAGAGAGAGACTGAGATAGGGATATAGAGAGACAGAGAGAGAGACAGAGAGAGACATAGAGAGAGTGAGAGAGACAGAAAGTGAGAGAGTGAGACAGAGAGAGACAGTGATGGAGACAGAGAGAGACAGAGAGAGACATAGAGAGAGATAGAGAGAGACAGAAAGATAGACAGAGAGAGACAGAGACAAAGAAAGACACAGAGAGAGACAGAGAGAGATAAAGAGATACAGATAGAGAGACAGAAATAGACAGAGAGAGACAGATAGAGTGACAGAGACAGAGAGAGACAGAGAGAGACAGAGAGAGAGAGACAAAGAGAGACAGAGAGAGAGACAAAGTGAGACATTGAAATAAAGAGAGAGACAATGAAAGACAGAGAGAGGGACAGAGAGAGACAGAGAGAGAGACAGACAGAGACAGAAAAGAGACAAAGAGAGAGACACAGAGAGACACAGAGAGAGGAAGAAATAGACAGAGAGAGAGTCAGAGACAAAGTGAGAGACAGAGAGAGAGTCAGAGAGAAAGAGAGAGAAAGAGAGAGACAACGAGAGAGACAGAGAGAGACAGAGAGAGAGACAGAGAGAGACAGAGAGAGAGACAGAGAGAGACACAGAGAGAGACAGAGAGTGACACAGAGAGAGACAGAGAGAGACACAGAGAGAGACAGAGAGTGACATAGAGAGAGTGAGAGAGACATAAAGAGAGACAGAAAGAGACACAGAGAGACAAAGAGAGAGACAAAGAGAGAGACAGAGAGAGAGACAGATAGAGACAGAGAGAGACAGAGAGTGACAGAGAGAGACAGGGAAAGACAGAGATAGAGAGTGAGACAAAGGGAGACACAGAGAGAGACAGAGCTAGACAGAGAGATACAGAGAGAGAGACAGAGAGAGACAGAGAGACAGAGAGAAACAGAGAAAGACAGAGATAGAGAGCGAGACAAAGGGAGACACAGCGAGAGACAGAGCTAGACAGAGAGATACAGAGAGAGAGACAGCGAGAGACAGAGAGAGAGACAGAGAGAGAGAAAGAGAGAGACAGAGACACAGAGATTGACAGAGAGAGAGACAGAGAGAGAGACAGAGAGAGAGACAGAGAGAGACACAGAGAGAGACAGAGAGAGACAGAGAGAGACAGAGAGAGACAGAGATAGGGATAGAGAGAGACATAGCGAGAGACTGAGAGCGACGGAGAGAGACAGACAGAGACAGAGAGAGACAAAGAGATAGACAGAGAGAGACACAGAGAGAGACAGAGAGAGACACAGAGAGAGACAGAGATAGGGATACAGAGAGACATAGAGAGAGACAGAGAGAGACAGAGAGAGTGTGAGAGAGACATAAAGAGAGACAGAGAGAGACACAGAGAAAGAGAAAGGCAAATAGAGAGACAGAGAGAGAGAGACAGAGAGAGACAGAGAGAGAGTGAAAGAGAGAGACAGAGAGAGACAGAGATAGAGAGCGAGACAAAGGGAGACACAGAGAGAGGCAGAGCTAGACAGAGAGATACAGAGAGAGAGACAGAGAGAGACAGAGAGAGAGCAACAGAGAGACAGAGACACAGAGATTGACAGAGAGAGAGACACAGAGAGAGACAGAGAGAGAGAGAGAAAGAGAGACACAGAGAGAGACAGAGAGAGACAGAGATAGGGATATAAAGAGACATAGAGAGAGACAGAGAGCGATGGAGAGAGACAGATGAGAGAGACAGAGAGAGACAAAGAGAGCAGACAGAGACAGAGAGAGAGACGTAGAGAGACATAGAAATAGAGAGGGACAAAGAAAGACAGAGAGAGAGACAGAGAGAGACAGACAGATACAGACAGAGACAGAAAAGAGACAAAGAGAGAGAGACTGAGAGAGACAGAGAAAGAAAGAGGGCGACAGAGAGAGACAGAGAGAGAGATACAGAGAGAGGCGGAGAGATACAGAGAGAGAACAGAGAGAGAAACAGAGAGAGACAGAGAGAGAGACAGAGACAGAAAGAGACAGAGAGAGACAGAAAGATACAGAGAGACATAGAGAGAGGAAGAGATAGACAGAGAGAGAGTCAGAGACAAAGAGAGAGACAGAGAGAGAGTCAGAGACAAAGAGAGAGACAGAGAGAGACAAAGAGAGAGACAGAGAGAGACAGAGAGACAGAGAGAGAGACAGAGAGAGACAGAGAGAGACACAGAGAGAGACAGAGAGAGACACAGAGAGAGACAGAGAGAGACAGAGAGAGACAGAGAGAGAGATTGACAGAGAGAGACAGAGAGAGACAGAGATAGAGAGCGAGACAAAGGGAGACACAGAGAGAGACAGAGCTAGACAGAGAGATACAGAGAGAGAGACAGAGAGAGACAGAGAGACTGAGAGACAAAATTATACAGGGAGAGACAGAGAGAGAGACAGAGAGAGACAGAGATAGAGACAGAGAGAGACACAGAAAGAGACAGAGAGAGCCAGAGAGAGAAATACAGAGAGAGATATAGTGAGACAGAGAGAGACACAGAGAGAGACAGAAAGAGACAGAGAGAGACAAAAATAGTAACAGAGAGAGACAGAGAGAGAGACAGAGAGAGACAGAGACAGAGGGAGAGAGAAAGAGACAGAGAGAGACAGAGAGAGACAGAGAGAGACACAGAGAGAGACAGAGAAAGAGACAGAGAGACATAGAGAGAGACAGAGAGAGACAAAGAGAGACAGAGAGAGACATACAGAGATAGATATAGAGAGAAAGAGACAGAGACAGAGAGAGACAAAGAGAGAAACAGAGAGAGACAGAGAGAGACAGAAAGAGACAGAGAGAGACAGAAAGAGAAAGAGTGACAGAGAGAGACACAGAGAGAGGAAGAGAGAGACAGAGATAGGGATAGAGAGAGACATAATGAGAGACAGAGAGAGACATAGAGAGAGTGAGAGAGACAGAAAGAGAGACAGAGAGACAGAGAGACACAGAGAGAGTGAAATAGACTGAGTGAGACAGAAATAGAGACAGAGTTAGAGACAGTGAGACAGAGAGAGACACAGAGAGAGAAAGAGAGAGACAGAGAGAGAGACAGAGAGAGAGAGACAGAGAGAGACAGACAGAGAGAGACAGAGGGAGACAGAGATAAAGAGCGAGACACAGGGAGACACAGAGTGAGAAAGAGCTAGACAGAAAGATACAGAGAGAGAGACAGAGAGAGACATAGAGAGAAAGAGAGACAGAGAGAGAGACAGAGAGAGACAGAGAGAGAGACAGAGAGAGACAGAGAGAGAGAAAGAGAGAGACAGAGACAAAGAGAGAGACAGAGAGTGAGACACAAATAGAGACAGAGAGAGACACAGAGAGAGACATAGAGAGACAGAGAGAGACAAAGAGAGAGAAACAGATAGAGACAGAGAGAGAGACAGAGAAACAGAAAGAGACAGAGAGAGACAGAGAGAGACAGAAAGAGACAGAGAGAGACAGAGACACAGAGAGAGACAGAGAGAGAGACAGAGACAAAGAGAAAGACAGAGAGAGAGTGAGAGAGTCAGAAAGAGAGACAGAGAGAGACTGAGATAGGGATATAGAGAGACAGAGAGAGAGACAGAGAGAGACATAGAGAGAGTGAGAGAGACAGAAAGTGAGAGAGTGAGACAGAGAGAGACAGTGATGGAGACAGAGAGAGACAGAGAGAGACATAGAGAGAGACAGAGAGAGACAGAAAGATAGACAGAGGGAGACAGAGACAAAGAAAGACAAAGAGAGAGACAGAGAGAGATAAAGAGATACAGAGAGAGAGACAGAAAGAGACAGAGAGAGACAGAGAGAGTGACAGAGAGAGACAGAGAGAGTCAGAGAGAGACAGAGAGAGAGAGAGACAAAGAGAGACAGAGAAAGAGACAAAGTGAGACATTGAAATAAAGAGAGAGACAATGAAAGACAGGGAGAGGGACAGAGAGAGACAGAGAGAGAGACAGACAGAGACAGAAAAGAGACAAAGAGAGAGACACAGAGAGACACAGAGAGAGGAAGAGATAGACAGAGAGAGAGTCAGAGACAAAGAGAGAGACAGAGAGAGAGTCAGAGACAAAGAGAGAGACAGAGAGAGACAACGAGAGAGACAGAGAGAGACAGAGAGAGAGACAGAGAGAGACAGAGAGAGAGACAGAGAGAGACACAGAGAGAGACAGAGAGAGACACAGAGAGAGACAGAGAGAGACAGAGAGAGACAGAGAGTGACATAGAGAGAGTGAGAGAGACATAAAGAGAGACAGAGAGAGACACAGAGAGACAAAGAGTGACAGAGAGAGACAGAGAAAGACAGAGATAGAGAGCGAAACAAAGGGAGACACAAAGAGAGACA
>NW_028227276.1:8203287-8213287 GCF_978045245.1 Mus caroli
CAGAGAAAGGGATATAGAGAGACATAGAGAGAAACATAGAGAGAGTGAGAGAGACAGAAAGAGAGACAGAGATAGAGACAGAGAGAGACAGAGAGAGACACAGAGAGGGACAGAGAGAGAGACACAGAGAGAGAGAGAGACAGAGAGAGAGAAAGAGAGAGACAGAGAGAGACAGAGAGAGAAAGAGAGAGAGAGAAAGAGACAGAGATAGAGAGGGAGAGAAGTGAGACACAGAGAGAGACAGAGGTACACAGAGAGATACAGAGAGAGAGACAGAGAGATACATAGAGAGACAGAGAGACAGAGAGACACACAGAGAGAGACAGAGAGAGACAGAGAGACCGAGAGAGACAGAGATAGGGATAGAGAGAGACATAGAGAGAGACAGAGAGTGACAGAGAGAGAGACAGAGAGAGACAGAGAGAGAGACATAGAAATACAGAGAGAAACAAAGAAAGACAGAGAGGGACAGAAGAGACAGAGAGAGAGACAGACAGAGACAGAAAAGAGACAAAGAGAGAGAGACAGATCGAGACAGAGAAAGACAGAGAGCGACAGAGAGAGACAGAAAGAGACCTACAGAGAGAAACCAAGAGAGACAGAGAGAGATATAGTGAGAGACTAGAGAAACAGATTGAGACAAATAGAGAAACAGAGAGAGACAGAGATTGAGACAGAGAGAGACAGAAAGAGACAGAGAGAGACATAGAGAGACAAAGAGACAGAGAGAGACAGGGAGAGACAGAGAGAGACACAGAGAGAGACAGAGAGAGACAGAGAGAGACAGAGAGAGAGAGACAAAGAGAGACAGAGAGAGAGACATAGTGAGACATTGAAATAAAGAGAGAGACAATGAAAGACAGAGAGAGGGACAGAGAGAGACACAGAGAGAGACAGAGAGAGACAGAGAGAGACATAGAGAGAGTGAGAGAGACAGAGAGAGAGTTAGAGACAAAGAGAGAGACAGAGAGAGACAGAGAAAGAGACAGAGAGAGATATAGAGAGACAGAGAGTGACACAGAGAGAGACAGAGAGAGAGACAGAGACAAAGAGAGAGACAGAGAGAGACAGAGAGAGAGTGAGAGAGTCAGAAAGAGAGACAGAGAGAGACTGAGATAGGGATATAGAGAGACAGAGAGAGAGACAGAGAGAGACATAGAGAGAGTGAGAGAGACAGAAAGTGAGAGAGTGAGACAGAGAGAGACAGTGATGGAGAGAGAGAGACAGAGAGAGACATCGAGAGAGACAGAGAGAGACAGAGAGTGACAGAGAGATAGACAGAGAGAGACAGAGACAAAGAAAGACACAGAGAGAGACAGAGAGAGATAAAGAGATACAGAGAGAGAGACAGAAAGAGACAGAGAGAGACAGAGAGAGTGACAGAGAGAGACAGAGAGAGACAGAGAGAGACAGAGAGAGAGAGACAAAGAGAGACAGAGAGAGAGACAAAGTGAGACATTGAAATAAAGAGAGAGACAATGAAAGACAGAGAGAGGGACAGAGAGAGACAGAGAGAGAGACAGACAGAGACAGAAAAGAGACAAAGAGAGAGAGACACAGAGAGACACAGAGAGAGGAAGAGATAGACAGAGAGAGTCAGAGACAAAGAGAGAGACAGAGAGAGAGTCAGAGACAAAGAGAGAGACAGAGAGAGACAAAGAGAGAGACAAAGAGAGACAGAGAGAGAGACAGAGAGAGACACAGAGAGACACAGAGAGAGACAGAGAGAGACACAGAGAGAGACAGAGAGAGACAGAGAGAGACATAGAGAGAGTGAGAGAGACATAAAGAGAGACAGAGAGAGACACAGAGAGAGAAAGAGAGAGACAGAGAGAGAGACAGAGAGAGACAGAGAGAGACAGAGAGAGTGACAGAGAGAGACAGAGAAAGACAGAGATAGAGAGCGAGACAAAGGGAGACACAGAGAGAGACAGAGCTAGACAGAGAGATACAGAGAGACAGAGAGAGACAGAGAGAGAGACAGAGAGAGAGAAAGAGAGAGACAGAGACACAGAGATTGACAGAGAGAGAGACACAGAGAGAGACAGAGAGAGAGAGACAGAGAGAGACACAGAGAGAGACAGAGAGAGACATAGAGAGACAGAGAAAGACAGAGATAGGGATAGAGAGAGACATAGCGAGAGACTGAGAGCGACGGAGAGAGACAGACAGAGAGAGACACAGAGAGAGACAGAGAGAGACACAGAGAGATACACAGAGAGAAACAGAGGCAAAGTTAGAGGCAGAGAGAGACAGAGAGAGAGTGAGAGAGACAGAAAGAGTGACAGAGAGAGACAGAGATAGGGATAGAGAGAGCCATAGACAGAGACATAGAGAGAATGAGAGAGACAGAAAGAGAGAAAGAGAGAGAGACAGAGAGAGACAGAGACAGAGTGAGATAGACTGAGTGAGACAGAGAGAGAGACAGAGAGAGACAGAGATAGAGACAGAGAGAGAAACCGAGAGAGACAGAGATAAATAGGGAGACACAGGGAGACAGAGAGAGAGACAGAGCTAGACAGAGAGATACAGAGAGAGAGACAGAGAGAGTCATTGAGAGACAGAGAGACAGAGAGAGACAGGGAGAGAGTGAAATAGACTGAGTGAGACAGAAATAGAGACAGAGATAGAGACAGAATGAGACAGAGAGAGACACAGAGAGAGAAAGAGAGAGACAGAGAGAGAGACAGAGAGAGAGAGACAGAGAGAGACAGAGAGAGACAGAGAGACAGACAGAGAGAGACAGAGGGAGACAGAGATAAAGAGCGAGACACAGGGAGACACAGAGTGAGAAAGAGCTAGACAGAAAGATACAGAGAGAGAGACAGAGAGAGACATAGAGAGAAAGAGAGACAGAGAAAGACAGGGAGAGACAGAGAGAGAGACAGAGAGAGACAGAGAGAGAGACAGAGAGAGAGACAGAGAGAGACAGAGAGAGAGAAAGAGAGAGACAGAGACACAGAGACAGACAGAGAGAAACAAAGAGAGACGCAGAGAGAGAGACAGAGAGAGAGACAGAGAGAGACACAGAGAGAGACAGAGAGAGAAAGAGTGAGACCGAGAGAGACAGAGATAGGGATAGAGAGAAACATAGAGAGAGACATAGAGAGAGACAGAGAGCGAAAGAGAGAGAGACAGAGAGAGACAGAGAGAGAAACCGAGAGAGACAGAGATAAATAGGGAGACACAGGGAGACAGAGAGAGAGACAGAGCTAGACAGAGAGATACAGAGAGAGAGACAGAGAGAGTCATTGAGAGACAGAGAGACAGAGAGAGACAGGGAGAGACAGAGAGAGACATAGATAGAGACAGAGAGAGACAGAGAGAGAGAAAGAGAGAGACAGAGACACAGAGACAGACAGAGACAGAGACAGAGAGAGACACAGAGAGACAGACAGAGAGAAAGACAGAGAGAGACACAGAGAGAGACAGAGAGAGACAGAGTGAAACCGAGAGAGACAGAGATAGGGATAGAGAGAGACATAGAGAGAGACAGAGAGCGACAGAGAGAGAGACAGAGAGAGACAGAGAGAGAGACAGAGAGACAGAGATAGACACAGAGAGAGACAGAGAGACAGAAAGATAGAGAGAGAGATTAATAGAGAGACATAGAAATACAGAGAGAAACAAAGAAAGACAGAGAGAGACAGAGAGAGACAGAGAGAGAAACAGACAGAGACAGAAAAGAGACAAAGAGAGAGAGACAGAGAGAGACAGAGAAAGACAGAGTGAAACCGAGAGAGACAGAGATAGGGATAGAGAGAGACATAGAGAGAGACAGAGAGCAACAGAGAGAGAGACAGAGAGAGACAGAGAGAGAAACAGAGAGAGACAAAGAGAGACAAAGAGAGACAGAAAGATAGAGAGAGAGAAATAGAGAGACATAGAAATACAGAGAGAAACAAAGAAAGACAGAGAGAGACAGAGAGAGACAGAGAGAGACAGAGAGAGACAGAGAGAGACAGAGAGAGAGACAGAGAGAGACACAGAGAGAGACAGAGAGAGACAGAGAGAGAGACAGAGAGAGACACAGAGAGAGACAGAGAGAGACACAGAGAGAGACAGAGAGAGACACAGAGAGAGACAGAGAGAGACAGAGAGAGAGACAGAGAGAGAGACAGAGAGAGACAGAGAGAGACACAGAGAGAGACAGAGAGAGACACAGAGAGAGACAGAGAGAGACAGAGATAGGGATAGAGAGAGATATAGAGAGAGACAGAGAGAGACATAGAGAGAGTGAGAGAGACATAAAGAGAGACATAGAGAGACACACAGAGAGAAAGAGAAAGACAAAGAGAGAGACAGAGAGAGAGACAGAGAGAGACAGAGAGAGAGACACAGAGAAACACAGAGAGACACAGAGAGAGGAAGAGAGAGACAGAGAGAGAGACTTAGACAAAGAGAGAGACAGAGAGAGACAGAGAGATTCAGAGAAAGAGACAGAGAGAGATATAGAGAGACAGAGAGAGACAGAGAGTGAGAGAGACAGAAAGAGAGACAGAGAGAGAGACAGAGATAGGGATAGACAGAGACATAGAGAGAGACAGAGAGAGACAGAGACATAGTGAGATAGACTGAGTAAGACAGAGAGAGAGACAGAAAGAGACAGAGATAGAGACAGAGAGACAGAGAGAGACACATAGAGATACATAGAGAGAGTGAGAGAGACAGAAAGTGAGAGAGTGAGACAGAGAGAGACAGTGATGGAGACAGAGGGAGACAGAGAGAGACACAGAGAAAGACAGAGAGAGACAGAGAGAGAGACAGAGAGAGACAGAGACAAAGAAAGACACAGAGAGAGACAGAGAGAGACAGAGAGATACAGAGAGAGAGACAGAGAGAGACAGAGAGATACATAGAGAGAGTGAGAGAGACAGAAAGTGAGAGAGTGAGACAGAGAGAGACAGTGATGGAGACAGAGGGAGACAGAGAGAGACACAGAGAGAGACAGAGAGAGAGACAGAGAGAGACACAGAGAGAGACAGATAGAGACACAGAGAGAGACAGAGAGAGACATAGAGAGAGTGAGAGAGACATAAAGAGAGACAGAGAGAGACACAGAGAGACAAAGAGAGAGACAAAGAGAGAGACAGAGAGAGATACAGAGAGAAACAGAGAGAGACAGAGAGAGTGACAGAGAGAGACAGAGAAAGACAGAGATAGAGAGCGAGACAAAGGGAGACACAGAGAGAGACAGAGCTTGACAGAGAGATACAGAGAGAGATACAGAGAGAGACATAGAGAGACTGAGAGACAGAATGAGACAGGTAGAGACATAGAGAGAGACAGAGAAAGACAGAGAGAGAGACAGAGAGAGAGAGAGAGAGAAAGAGAGAGAGAGACACAGAGATTGACAGAGAGAGAGACACAGAGAGAGACAGAGAGAGAGACAGAAAGAGACAGAGAGAGACACAGAGAGAGGAAGAGAGAGACAGTGATATGTATAGAGATAGACATAGAGAGAGACAGAGAAAGACATAGAGAGAGTGAGACAGACAGAAAGAGAGACAGAGAGAGAGACAGAGAGAGACCGAGACAGAGTGAGATAGACTGAGTGAGACAGAGAGAGAGACAGCGAGAGACAGAGATAGAGACAGAGACATAGAGAGACACAGAGAAAGACAGAGAGAGACAGAGAGAGAGACAGAGAGGGACAGAGAGAGAAAGAGAGACACAGAGAGACAGGGAGAGACAGAGAGAGAGACAGAGAGACAGAGATAGAGACAGAGAGACACAGAGAGAGACACAGAGAGAGACAGAAAGAGACAGAGAGAGACACAGAGAGAAAGAGAGAGACACAGAGAGACACAGAGAGAGACCTAGAGAGAGAGCCATAGAGAGACACAGAGAGAGACAGAGAGAAAGAGAGAGAAATACAGAGAGAGACAGAGAAAGGGATATAGAGAGACATAGAGAGAAACATAGAGAGAGTGAGAGAGACAGAAAGAGAGACAGAGATAGAGACAGAGAGAGACAGAGAGAGACACAGAGAGGGACAGAGAGAGAGACAGAGAGAGAGAGAGACAGAGAGAGAGAAAGAGAGAGACAGAGAGAGACAGAGAGAGAAAGAGAGAGAGAGAAAGAGACAGAGATAGAGAGGGAGACACAGTGAGACACAGAGAGAGACAGAGCTACACAGAGAGATACAGAGAGAGAGACAGAGAGATACATAGAGAGACAGAGAGACAGAGAGACACACAGAGAGAGACAGAGAGAGACAGAGAGACCGAGAGAGACAGAGATAGGGATAGAGAGAGACATAGAGAGAGACATAGAGTGACAGAGAGAGAGACAGAGAGAGACAGAGAGAGAGACATAGAAATACAGAGAGAAACAAAGAAAGACAGAGAGGGACAGAAGAGACAGAGAGAGAGACAGACAGAGACAGAAAAGAGACAAAGAGAGAGAGACAGATCGAGACAGAGAAAGACAGAGGCGACAGAGGGAGACAGAAAGAGACCTACAGAGAGAAACCAAGAGAGACAGAGAGAGATATAGTGAGAGACTAGAGAAACAGATTGAGACAAATAGAGAAACAGAGAGAGACAGAGATTGAGACAGAGAGAGACAGAAAGAGACAGAGAGAGACATAGAGAGACAAAGAGACAGAGAGAGACAGGGAGAGACAGAGAGAGACACAGAGAGAGACAGAGAGAGACAGAGAGAGACAGAGAGAGAGACAAAGAGAGACAGAGAGAGAGAGACATAGTGAGACATTGAAATAAAGAGAGAGACAATGAAAGACAGAGAGAGGGACAGAGAGAGACACAGAGAGAGACAGAGAGAGACAGAGAGAGAGATAGAGAGAGTGAGAGAGACAGAGAGAGAGTTAGAGACAAAGAGAGAGACAGAGAGAGACAGAGAAAGAGACAGAGAGAGATATAGAGAGACAGAGAGTGACACAGAGAGAGACAGAGAGAGAGACATAGACAAAGAGAGAGACAGAGAGAGACAGAGAGAGAGTGAGAGAGTCAGAAAGAGAGACAGAGAGAGACTGAGATAGGGATATAGAGAGACAGAGAGAGAGACAGAGAGAGACATAGAGAGAGTGAGAGAGACAGAAAGTGAGAGAGTGAGACAGAGAGAGACAGTGATGGAGAGAGAGAGACAGAGAGAGACATCGAGAGAGACAGAGAGAGACAGAGAGTGACAGAGAGATAGACAGAGAGAGACAGAGACAAAGAAAGACACAGAGAGAGACAGAGAGAGATAAAGAGATACAGAGAGAGAGACAGAAAGAGACAGAGAGAGACAGAGAGAGTGACAGAGAGAGACAGAGAGAGACAGAGAGAGACAGAGAGAGAGAGACAAAGAGAGACAGAGAGAGAGACAAAGTGAGACATTGAAATAAAGAGAGAGACAATGAAAGACAGAGAGAGGGACAGAGAGAGACAGAGAGAGAGACAGACAGAGACAGAAAAGAGACAAAGAGAGAGAGACACAGAGAGACACAGAGAGAGGAAGAGATAGACAGAGAGAGTCAGAGACAAAGAGAGAGACAGAGAGAGAGTCAGAGACAAAGAGAGAGACAGAGAGAGACAAAGAGAGAGACAGAGAGAGACAGAGAAAGAGACAGAGAGAGACACAGAGAGACACAGAGAGAGACAGAGAGAGACACAGAGAGAGACAGAGAGAGACAGAGAGAGACATAGAGAGAGTGAGAGAGACATAAAGAGAGACAGAGAGAGACACAGAGAGAGAAAGAGAGAGACAGAGAGAGAGACAGAGAGAGACAGAGAGAGACAGAGAGAGTGACAGAGAGAGACAGAGAAAGACAGAGATAGAGAGCGAGACAAAGGGAGACACAGAGAGAGACAGAGCTAGACAGAGAGATACAGAGAGAGAGACAGAGAGAGACAGAGAGAGACAGAGAGAGACAGAGAGAGTGACAGAGAGAGACAGAGAAAGACAGAGATAGAGAGCGAGACAAAGGGAGACACAGAGAGAGACAGAGCTAGACAGAGAGATACAGAGAGAGAGACAGAGAGAGACAGAGAGAGACAGAGAGAGACAGAGAGAGTGACAGAGAGAGACAGAGAAAGACAGAGATAGAGAGCGAGACAAAGGGAGACACAGAGAGAGACAGAGCTAGACAGAGAGAGACAGAGAGAGAGACAGAGAGAGACACAGAGAGACACAGAGAGAGACAGAGAGAGACACAGAGAGAGACAGAGAGAGACAGAGAGAGACATAGAAAGAGTGAGAGAGACATAAAGAGAGACAGAGAGAGACACAGAGAGAGAAAGAGAGAGACAGAGAGAGAGACAGAGAGAGACAGAGAGAGACAGAGAGAGTGACAGAGAGAGACAGAGAAAGACAGAGATAGAGAGCGAGACAAAGGGAGACACAGGGAGAGACAGAGCTAGACAGAGAGATACAGAGAGAGAGACAGAGAGAGACAGAGAGAGAGACAGAGAGAGAGAAAGAGAGAGACAGAGACACAGAGATTGACAGAGAGAGAGACACAGAGAGAGACAGAGAGAGAGACAGAGAGAGACACAGAGAGAGACAGAGAGAGACATAGAGAGACAGAGAAAGACAGAGATAGGGATAGAGAGAGACATAGCGAGAGACAGAGAGAGTCAGAGAGAGAGTGAGAGAGACATAAAGAGAGACAGAGAGAGACACAGAGAAAGAGAAAGACAGAGAGACAGAGAGAGAGACAGAGAGAGACAGAGAGAGAGAGAGTGACAGAGAGAGACAGAGAGAGACAGAGAGAGAGAGAGTGACAGAGAGAGACAGAGAGATACATAGAGAGACAGAGAGACAGAGAGACACACAGAGAGAGACAGAGAGAGACAGAGAGACCGAGAGAGACAGAGATAGGGATAGAGAGAGACATAGAGAGAGACAGAGAGTGACAGAGAGAGAGACAGAGAGAGACAGAGAGAGAGACATAGAAATACAGAGAGAAACAAAGAAAGACAGAGAGGGAAAGAAGAGACAGAGAGAGAGACAGACAGAGACAGAAAAGAGACAAAGAGAGAGAGACAGATCGAGACAGAGAAAGACAGAGAGCGACAGAGAGAGACAGAAAGAGACCTACAGAGAGAAACCAAGAGAGACAGAGAGAGATATAGTGAGAGACTAGAGAAACAGATTGAGACAAATAGAGAAACAGAGAGAGACAGAGATTGAGACAGAGAGAGACAGAAAGAGACAGAGAGAGACATAGAGAGACAAAGAGACAGAGAGAGACAGGGAGAGACAGAGAGAGACACAGAGAGAGACAGAGAGAGACAGAGAGAGACAGAGAGAGAGACAAAGAGAGACAGAGAGAGAGACATAGTGAGACATTGAAATAAAGAGAGAGACAATGAAAGACAGAGAGAGGGACAGAGAGAGACACAGAGAGAGACAGAGAGAGACAGAGAGAGACAGAGAGAGATATAGAGAGAGTGAGAGAGACAGAGAGAGAGTTAGAGACAAAGAGAGAGACAGAGAGAGACAGAGAAAGAGACAGAGAGAGATATAGAGAGACAGAGAGTGACACAGAGAGAGACAGAGAGAGAGACAGAGACAAAGAGAGAGACAGAGAGAGACAGAGAGAGAGTGAGAGAGTCAGAAAGAGAGACAGAGAGAGACTGAGATAGGGATATAGAGAGACAGAGAGAGAGACAGAGAGAGACATAGAGAGAGTGAGAGAGACAGAAAGTGAGAGAGTGAGACAGAGAGAGACAGTGATGGAGAGAGAGAGACAGAGAGAGACATCGAGAGAGACAGAGAGAGACAGAGAGTGACAGAGAGATAGACAGAGAGAGACAGAGACAAAGAAAGACACAGAGAGAGACAGAGAGAGATAAAGAGATACAGAGAGAGAGACAGAAAGAGACAGAGAGAGACAGAGAGAGTGACAGAGAGAGACAGAGAGAGACAGAGAGAGAGACAAAGAGAGACAGAGAGAGAGACAAAGTGAGACATTGAAATAAAGAGAGAGACAATGAAAGACAGAGAGAGGGACAGAGAGAGACAGAGAGAGAGACAGACAGAGACAGAAAAG